>NW_012117710.1:916030-920848 GCF_000951035.1 Colobus angolensis palliatus | reverse complement strand
CCCCGGCGCCGCCATCTTGCTCGCGTCGCCGGTCACTAAGGGGAACGGCGCTTTCGCGACGCTCGGCGCGGATTACGGCAGCACTTCCGGTCCGCGCTGGGGGCGAGGCGCCGGGCTCCTTCCTCCCCGCAGGTGCGCAGGTGGGTCTGGGTCCTGGTCCCACCGTGGTCGCCTGTTGTCCCGCGCTGTCGCAGGAGCCCCCGCCAGCCGGCCTGCTGGGCCTTACCCTGTCCCCATTGCGCAGATGGGAAGGGTCTCGGGAGGATGCAGCTCGCCTGGGATGCGGGCCCCGGACTATAGGCCTGGGCCTGCCCCTAGGGAAGCCTGCCCTGCGGCCTGGAGTGCTTGGAGAAGGAACCTGGGTGCCCTGCATCGGTCCAGGGTAGCCGGGAAACCCCTTTTTGAGCCGTCTAGAGCCTCTCTGGCTTTGGGAAGGTCCGTTCCAGGAGGGAAGGGCGCTGGTTCTGTGGACTGGATCCCCCCTGTGGTGTAAGACGGGTTCCTGGTCTGGGCTTCACGTGCAGCCTGTGATTTGATCTCAGGTGTAGCCGCCCAATAGGTTCGCCTTACTCACTGCCCAGGTAGAGCCAATTTATCAAGACAGGGGAATTTCAATAGAGAGTTTAATGCATGCAGAAACCGGCTAAACAACACCAGAGCTTTATTACACAAAGCGGGTTCTGAAATTCCTGAGACGGGTCATTTCGGGATAATTAGGCAGGTAGGGGGCCAGGGAGAGGGCAGTGCTGATTGGTCGGGTTGGAGATGAAACAGTGGAGCGTCAAAGTTGATTCTCTTGCTGTCTTCTGTTCCCCGGGTGGGATCACAGAACTGGTTGAGCCAGATTAGGGGTGTGGGTGGTGGCAACTGGTGCATCAGAATGCAGAGCCTGAAAAATATCTCGAGCACCAATCTTAGAGTTCACAATAGTGATGTTATCCTAAGGAGCAATCCGGCAGGTTTGGGATCTTGTGGCCTCTAGCTACATGACTCAAACCACAATTTCTAATCTTCTGGCTCATGTCTTAGTCTTACAAAGGCATTCTAGTCCCCAGGCAAGAAGGGGGTTGGCTTCGGAAAAGGGCTGTTATCATCTGTTTCAAAGTTAAACTATAAACTAAGTTCCTCCTAAAGTGAGCTTGGCCTACTCCCAAGAAATAACAAGGCAGCTTGGAAATTAAAAGCAAGACAGTGTTTCACAGTAGTGACCTCGAGTATGGACTTGAGTGGAGACAGAGGTGCCCAAACAGCTTGGCGGCAGAGTTGGTGCGAGCCCAGCCTGGAACGGGAATTTGACAGCACTCACTGCAAACTAGGAGTCCCCAAGTCTGGTTAGCCAGGCACTTCTCATACTGTGACCGTGCACTGAGTTTCCTAAAAGCAGAATGTGTGTAATTTTAGGACTGAACGTCAAGTTTGACCTTCTTCTTTGTTGTTGATCTTCGTGTTGCAAAATGGTGGTATTCATCAGTACCTCTTTATTTATTTATTTTTGAGATGGAGTCTTGCTCTGTCGCCCAGGCTGGGGTGCAGTGGCGCGTTCTCTGCTCCCTGCAAGCTCTGCCTCCCAGGTTCACACCATTCTCCTGCCTCTGCCTCCCGAGTAGCTGGGACTACAGGTGCCCGTCACCACTCCTGGCTAATTTTTTTGTATTTTTAGTAGAGACGGGGTTTCACCGTGTTAGCCAGGATGGTCTCGATCTCCTGACCTCGTGATCCGCCCGTCTCGGCCTCCCAAAGTGCTGGGATTACAGGCTTGAGCCACCGCGCCCGGCCAGGACCTCTTAAATGTTGTTATGTAGCATATTCAGTAACTTTCTTCATTCATTGTTTCCTCCAACAGGCATTTGTTTGACCAGGCACTGTCTGTAACACATGGGACAGGATGACAATGATGTAGAAACTGGCCAGGGTCCCTGCTTTCCCAGATCTTATCTTGCAGGATGAGATAGCCCTTAATGGAAAGACAAATTAATATGTGTTTAACCACAGTGGTCCTGAGAGAATGAGTGTCAAGCGCTGTTGAACTAGACTTGTAAGGCTTCCCTGAACAAATGGTGGCAGAGGCAAAATATGAAGAATAAGTAAACATGGTATATTAGTCCGTTTCCATGCTGCTAATAAAGACATAGCTGAGACTGGGTAATTTATACAGGAAAAGGTTTAGTGGACTCAAGAGTTCCACATGGCTGGGGAGGCCTCACAATCATGGCCGAAGGCAAGAAGAAGCAAGTGACATCTTACATGGATGGCAGCAGGCAAAGAGAGACAGAGGGCTGGTGCAGGAAACTCCCCTTATAAAACCGTCAGATCTTGTGAGACTTATTCACTATCATGAGAACAGCACAGGGGAGACCTGCCCCCATTATTCAGTTCCTCCCATTGGGTCCTTCCCACAACACGTGGGAATTGTGGGAGCTACAATTCCAGATGAGATTTGGGTGGGGACGCAGCCACACCACATCACATAGCCAGGTGAAAGGTGGGCGTAGGGGACGGGGAGTTGTTGTAGAGAGAGGAAATAGCATGAGCAAAGGCCTCATGGGTGGTGATATGGGCTGAATGGTGTCTCCCCAAAATTCACATGCTGAAGTCCTAACCCCCATACCTCAGGATGTGACCCTGTTTGGAGACAAGGCGTTTGGAGACAAGGTCTTTGTAGATGTGATCAAGGTGAGATGAAGTCATCAGGTTGGGCACTCATCCAATGTGACTGCTGTCCTCATAAAAGGAGAAATTTTGGAGACAGACGTGCATACAGGGAGAACACGGTATGAGCATGAAGAGGGACCTCAGGAGGAGCCATCCCTGCTGACACCCTGATCTTGAGAAATCAGTTTCTCTCGTTCAGCCACCCAGCCTGGGGTGTTTTGTTATGGCAGCTCCAGGCAGCAAACGGAGGGAGGCTGACACCGCTCACGGGAGCAGGCAGGGCGTGAGCAGATCGGTGGCGCCTGGCCATGGGGGCCTTTGTCCTAAAGCATGGGGGACTAAGGATTTCAAGATTAAAGATATTTCAAGATCTTGCATTGGCAAGATTGAGTCTGCATTTTTCAAGGACCCCTTTGGCTTCTGTTGAACGGATTGGTCAGGAGCCCTTGGAAGGCTGTGGCAGCAATGAAGTCGAGAAATAATAAGCACTTTACAGTGGTGGGACTTCACTTTTCCTTGCTCCTCCCATTGAAATACAGCAAAATACCCTGCACATAACTCAGCAGGTGACAAGGAAAGGAGCTTGAGAGTTGACAGCAAGACAGATGGGCTAGAGACCTCTGGACTGGAGGAACAGGAAGGTGGTGGGTCCCCTGGGTTTTCTTTTTCTCTCATGCATTCCTGCACTAGTCCCCAGGGAAGCCTGCAGGCCAGAACAGCCAACAGGCACAGACGGAAATTCTCCAAGGAAAGCCTCCTCTCTCTGGCCAGAGCCCTGGGAAAGGGGACACCCAACCGAGACTCAGAGGGTAGCTACCACCTCCACTCTACAGTCTGCTTTCAGGGCCGATTTTAAAGCCACTGCAGGTGCATTAACCTGTGCTGCACAACTGTGGTTCCAGTGGATAGTCTGCACGGCACAGGTAGTGTCAGAGGAGCCTGAAGTCTGCCCTTCCTCTCATAGCACAAACAGACCCAGAATGAGCATGTTCTGTCTTGACACAGCAAAACGTAGCCCAGTGACACCAGGTGGCCCAGGGTGGTATCTTTCACCCCTGCAGGTGCCACCAACGGGAAATGAGCAGCAGCCCCAGGAAGGCCAGAAGAATAAAGCAGACCAGGAGGGCAGTGCCAGGGCTCTGAAGACAAAACTGTTGTTAGAATGACAGACCGCAAAAATAGGCTGAAATCTACACCCTGAACCTGAACAGAGCCACTGTCTGCTAACGTAGGTTAAAGTAGGACCAGGAGTCTGCAAACATCGTAACCCAAATGTCCAGGATACATCTGGAAATCACTTGTCACACCAAGAACCAGGAAAGCCACAATCTGACCATGGTAAGGTAACGGATGTGAATTCCATATAGGTCACATGTTAGAATCATCTGCCAAGAATCTTAAAGCAGTCATAAGAACCAGGCCAGGCGCGGTGGCTCATGCCTGTAATCCCAGCACTTTGTGAGGCCAAGGCAGGCAGATCACCTGAGGTCAGGAGTTCAAAACCAGCCTGGCCAACATGGTAAAACCCCATCTCTACTAAAAAATAAAAAAATTAGCTGTGCATGGTGGCGCATCCTGTAATTCCAGCTACTCAAGAGGCTGAGGCAGGAGAATTGCCTGAACCCAGGAGATGGAGGTTGCAGTAAGCCGAGATCATGCCACTGCACTCCAACCTGGGTGACAGAGCAAGACTCCATCTCAAAAAAAAAAAAAAAAAAAAATGCTGAAGACTCCCCCAATTCAATGAAAAACATAAATCCACAGATTCCAGAACTGAACAAGCCTTCGTAGGATAAGCCCTCCAAAAACCCATAGTAAGACACATCACAAACTATTAAACTCCTGGAAACTAAAGACAGAGGGAGGAAAAATACTAACTGCCAGAGAGAAATGATGTCTTGCCTAGAGAGGAACACCAGTTTGAATGAAGGCAGATTTCTTAACCAAAACCACAAAAGTCCAGAAGGAAGTGAGGTGCCATTGTTCAACTGTACAGGAGAAAGAGCTGTTGACTGTGAGTCCTCTATCCAGCAAAACTATCCTTCAGGAATGGAGGAGGAGTAAAGATATTCTCAGATAGGCAAACTAATAGAATTTATTGCCAGCCGACCTACCTTTAAGGAATGCCTAAAGGATACCCTGTAACCAGAAAGATAATTTTTTTTT
>NW_012117710.1:913310-914830 GCF_000951035.1 Colobus angolensis palliatus | reverse complement strand
AAAAAAAAAAAAAAAAAGAAAGTAAAAGGATGGCAAAAGTGTATCATGTAAACATAAATTTTAAAAAGCAGGATTGGCTGTTGGAATTCCTTGGGAAAAAGAGGGACATTACATAATGATGAAAGAACTCAGTGGGAAGATACAGCAATCCCAAATGTGTACACAGCAAACAACAGACCTTCAACATGTGTAAAGCAGAAACTGACAGAACTGAAAGGAGAAAGAGAGAAAGCTGCTGTTGTATTTGACAACTTCAGCCCATAACTCAGCAGCTGCTAGAATAACTAGGCAGACAGTCATCAAGGTATAGCAGAGCAACACCATCAACCAACAGGATCTAACTGACGTTTACAGAACAAACCGCGCAACAATCACAGAATTCACATTCTTTTCTAGTGTCCTCAGAACATAGACCAAGATAGAACATATCCTGGGCCATAAGGCAAACCTTAGCAAATGTAAAAGACCTTGCACCGAGGGCCGGGCACGGTGGCTCACGCTTGTAATCCCAGCACTTTGGGAGGCCGAGGCAGGCGGATCACCTGAGGTCAGGAGTTCAAGACCAGCCTGACCAATATGGTGAAACCCTGTCTCTGCTATAATACAAAAAAATTAGCTGTGCATGGTGGCGCATCCTGTAATCCCAGCTACTCGAGAGGCTGAGGCAGGAGAATCACTTGAACCCGGGAGATGGAGGTTGAAGTGAGCCGAGATTGCGCCATTGCACTCCAGCCTGGGCAACAAGAATGAAACTCCCTCTCCAAAAAAAAAAAAAAAAAAGACTTGCACAGAATGCCTTCTCTGACAATAATGGAATCAAATGTACCATCAGTAGCAGACAGCAGGAAAATCTTCACACGTGGAGATTAGACAATTATTCTACTCAGAAATGGAAACAATTGCTACATGCAACAACTTGGACGAACCTCTAAAAGATGATGTAGATGAAAACCAGTCCCGAAGGGATATTTTGTGTTATTGTTTGTATGACATCCATAAAGTAACAGAGATGGGGAACAGATGACTGATCTCTAGGGGCTAGGGATGGGGTGGCGTGATTATTAAGGGTCACCAGGAGGGAGCCTTGTGGTGCTGGTGCAGTTAAGTACCTGGATTGTGGTGGCATCTCCGTGAATACCCAGCGGGGTCATGACCTCTCTCCTTTCCCAAGACACACTGCCAGACCGAATAGCTATAAACCGGATGACAGAGGCAGGGCAGTAAGACAGGATGGCCAATATGTGACAACAAATGAAATAGGCCTTGGGATGCTGAGACCGGAGAATTGCTTGAGGCCAGGCATTCAAGACCACCTGGGTAACATAGTGACATGCCGTCGCTACAAAGAAATATAGAAACTTAGCCGGATGCAGTGACTCTCACCTGTAGTCCCAGGTACTTGGGAGGCTGAGGTGGAAGGATTGCTTGAGCCCAAGAGTTTGAGACCAACCTGGGCAACATAGTGAGACCCCCCATCTCTACAAAAAAATAAACAATTACGGCCGGGCGCGGTGGCTCAC
>NW_012117710.1:910556-911845 GCF_000951035.1 Colobus angolensis palliatus | reverse complement strand
GAACCCAGGAGCCAGAGGTTGCAGTGAGCTGAGACTGTGCTGCTACACTCCTGGGTAACAGAGCGAGACTGGAAAAAGAAATAAAGGAGGCTGAAGCAGGAGGATATATACATCTGTGTCTGTGGGTGAGGAGTCCAGGCACCGCTTTACTGGGTCCTCTGAAGACTGTAGTCTATGCTGGGGCTGCATTCTCATCTGAGGCTCGACTGAGGAAGGGTCCGTTCCCAAGTGCACTTGGTTGTTTCCAGCATTTACTTCCTTGGCTGTGGACAAGAGGCCACCCTCAGCTCCTGGCCACAGGATCCTCTTATAGCCACTCATGACACAGCAGCTGGCTTCCTCAAAGCCAGCAAGGGAGAGAGCTCCCCAGCAAGGCAGATGTTACCGTGAATCATATGTGATGCCCACTCCTCACCTTTGCTGTACCCCACCAGGCAGGGGTGAGCCTCAGGACCTGCACACACTCAAGGGGATGGTACCCCACAAGGCATGAGCACTGGGAGGTGGGGACCCTGCGGCCATCTGAGAATGCCCACCACACCCAGGAGCCATGTGTAGAGAAGACTGTTGAGGTTTGTGGCAAAATTTTCTGTGAAATTATGCATCCCTTACCTACACAGTGAACAATGCAAAACTTGAATATTAGAGAACATTGTGTGTGGGTGTCTGTGTTTTGAGGCAAGGTATCGCTGTTTCCCAGGCTGGAGTGCAGTGGTGCAATCATAGCTCACTGCAGCCTTGAACTCCCAGGCTCAGGTGATCCTGCCACCTTAGGCTCCTGAATACCTGGGACTACAGCTGTGCACCCCCCATGCCTGGCTAATTTTTTTTTTTTTTTTGTAGAGATGGGGTCTTGCTTTGTTGCCCAGATGGGTCTTGAACTCCTGACCTCAGGTGATCCGCCTGCCTTGGCCTCCCAAAGTGCTGGGATTACAGGCGTGAGCCACTGCGCCTGGCCCAGAAAGGTAATTTTAACAAAAGAGGGCTGGGGCCTCCAGAAAGTTGAGAACAATGGAGTGGATAAAAATAGAAGTAAATGTCACTGACCATCTTTCACCTCAGGAGTTTCTTTAATCATATTTGATGGTTGAAGCAAAAATTACAACACCGATGTGGTGTGTGATGTATGTGGAGGAAACATCTACAACCAGGTATTTAACAGTGAGAAGGGTTAGGGACTTAAGTGGAAGGAAGTCCTACACTCCTTCGAGGTGGTAAATCATAGATGCTGATAGACTGATGAGTTGTATGTGTATGTGGTGATATCCTCGAAAACATAACATGGAATT
>NW_012117710.1:908499-910041 GCF_000951035.1 Colobus angolensis palliatus | reverse complement strand
AAAGTGCTGGGATTGTAGGCATGAGCCGCCATGCCTGGTCACATTGTTCTCTTCTCTTCTCTTCTTTCTCTCTCTCCTTTTTTCCTCCCTTCCCCTTCCCTTCTCCTTCCCTTTCCTTTCCTTTTTTTTTCTTTTTGAGACTGGATTTCACTCCTGTTGCCCAGGCTGGAGTGTAGTGGCATGCTCTCAGCTCACTACAACCTCTGCCTCCCAGGTTCAAATGATCTTCCTGCCTCAGCCTCCCGAGTAGCTGGGACTACAGGCACACACATCACACACCTGGCTAATTTTTGTGTTTTTTTTGGAGAGATGGGGTTTCACCATGTTGCCCAGGCTGGTCTCGAACTCCTGGCCTCAGGTGATCCGCCTGCCTTGGCCTCCCACAGTGCTGGGATTACAGGTGGGAGTCACCATCCCCAGCTGGAGAATAATTATTACTGTTCACGGTTCCTGGGCTCCTACTATGTGCTGCGTGCTCCATGCTCAGCCTCTCGGCCCTCGCTCCTCGTACGTCCACCTAGATTTGAGGATGAGTGGCCTCTCCCGTCAGCCACGATCACATGCAGTTTCTCCTCGATCCTCAGCTCAGAGAGCTTACGGACATTGTGCAGTGAACACAGCTGGCCGGGGAAGGCTCAGGAGCCGCACCCAGGAAGCCGACCTACAGAGCCCATCTCAAACCACCACACTCTGCAGACTGCCCAGTGGCCAGAGCAGCTTCACAAAGAATCTTTGTTTCCTGTCTGCACCCCCAAAAAATATCTGTGTTGGTCTCTTTGCCATGCAGAGCGAATAAATAATAAGACAAACACCATCCATGCATACTTGGTGCTTTCGACCTAGCAGGGGAGACAGCGATTAAGCCAGCAGCCTTGCCCACCATTATTCAATTGCACGTGTGATGAGAGCTACTAAGGAGAAGTACTGGGAGCCCCGGGCCCTTCAGAGGCAGTGCTGGTGCCTTAGGGAATTGCCCTGTGTAAGTAACATTTTGGTTGAATCTTGGAGGGTGAATTGGAGCGGACGGAGTAAAGTTTAGAGGTGAGAGGTATGTGGTGATTGGGAAAAGAATGTGGCTTTGGGCCGGGTGCGGTGGCTTATCCCTGTAGTCCCAGCGCTCTGGGAAGCTGGTGGGAGGATTATTGGAGACTAGGAGTTCGAGACCAGCCTGGGAAACATAGTGAAACCCTGTCTTTACAAAAAATTTTTTTTAAATACCAGGCATGGTGGTGCACACCTGTGGTCCCAACTACTCGGGAGGCTGAAGTGGGAGGACGGCTTGAGCCCAGGAATTTGAGGCTGCAGTGAGCTGTGATCATACCACTGCACTCCAGCCTGGGCGACAGAGTGGCACCCTTTCTCAACAACAAAATTGAAAAAAAAAAAAAAAGCATAAAGAATGTGGCTTGGCCGGGCGCAGTGGCTCACGCCTGTAATCCCAGCACTTTGGGAGGTCGAGGCAGGCAGATCACGAGGTCAGGAGATCAAGACCATCCTGGCTAACACGGTGAAACCCCATCTCTACTAAAAATAAAAAAAAAT
>NW_012117710.1:905018-907894 GCF_000951035.1 Colobus angolensis palliatus | reverse complement strand
AAAAAAAAAAAATGTGACAGGGCCCAGCATGGAGGGCGGGCCCTTCCCTATGGGGAGGGGGCATTCTCAGACGCGGGATTTACTGGGACTTCTGAATGGGTGACCCAATCACCAGCTGTACATTTTCAGTCGAGGGCATGGCTGCTTGGGTACCGTGTGACAGCCAGGGCTTTTCACCGGGTAGCAGGGTGGCGACCGACCTGTTGAGGGCCACGTGGTTCGATGACCAAGCACAGCTCCTCTGAGCTCGCCAGACTCCTCCCTGCGTCTTCATCCAGGGGTATTTAATGGGGTTGTCACTGTGTGTTGTGGGGGGATTGATTTAATGGGGTTGTCAGTGTGTGTTGTGGGGGGATTGTGTCAGATCAGGCGTGTATTCACTTGGATGTTCTCAGTTGCAACTAACTAAAAGCAAAAAGCCAACTGGCTTAGGCAGGAGAAGGTAATTATTTATTATTTATTTATTTTGAGATGGAATTCCGTTCGCTCTTGCTGCCCAGGCTAGCGTGCAGTGGCGCGATCTTGGCTCACCGGAACCTCCGCCTCCCGAGTTCAAGTGATTCTCCTGCCTCAGCTTTCTGAGTGGCCAGGGATTACAAGCACGCGCTACCACGCCTGGCTAATTTTGTATTTTTAGTACAGACAGGGTTTCGCTGTGTTGCCCGGGCTGGTCTTGAACCCCTGATTTCAGGTGATCCACCCGTCTCAGCCTCCCCACGTGCTGGGATTACAGGTGTGAGCCACTGCACCCGGCCAAAGGTATTTATTGATGAACATAATTGGGAAGTGCAGATATGGGAAGGGCCTCAGGTTTGGTGTGAGGACGGCCGTGGCTCCCTTTCTCCAGGATCCTGTTTCTTCCCACTGGATTTCATCCTCTGGGAGTGATCAGACAGTGAGCAGGACACTAAGGAAGCGTCCACTTCCTTTCCGCACCCCCTTGTTTCCTTTCCTCGGCTCAAGCCAGTAAGGCTGCGGCAAGAGAGGCCTGGAAGTCAGGCAGAAACTCTTCTGCAGGCTGGGGCAGCGGGGGCCACGCCTCGCATTGCTACCAGAGTCAGTCTGAAGAGGGAGTCCTTGCGGGGGGTGGGGACCACTGGAACGGGGACCTGAGTGGCCGGGAAAAGTGTGAAAGTGAGAGGCAGTGGGAGCTGCCATCGTGGCAATGAGGAGAGGAGTTCAGTGGATGTCACAGCTCAGTGAGGCCAGGGGCCGCATGTCTGGTGGGCCAGGTGCATGCTGCCAGCCCCCAAACCTGGGCGATCCTTGTCTCAAAAGGACGCAGGCCAAGGAGCCTGCCTGAGGAGGAATCGCAGCAGAAGGAGGCCTTGTGTGTGTGCCTCGGGATCAGAGGGCTGTCCTGTGAGATCAGCCAGAGAGGGGCCTCCACTGTCCTCTAGAGGCACAGTGTGGGGGAAGTTTTTACAGGGAGTCTCCAGAGAATCCCAGGAGAGCCTGGGAGAGAAGCAGCCAGCCCTGGAGCATCTACCCCCAAAGCGAGACACTGCCTCGGTCAGGTGACACCTGAGCCTTTTTTGCTGTCCTTCTCACCAGTCCACGCTGGAGGAGCAGGAGTAATTGGAGGAGGAGGAGGGAGTGGAGAGGCCACGGGGAGCGCGTGATGGTACTGCTGGTCAGCAGCAGCTCCAAGGCAGGCCAGGGCTGGGAGAGCCAGAGGTCTGAGTGGGTTGTGGGATGGAGTTCAGATTCAGAGACCGGGCCTGGATCCCTGAGAAAGTCTCAGGACAAAGACAGGTCTGCCTGAGACGGGTCTGGGGCCAGTGGGCGCTGAGGGTGAGGGCTGAGGACCAAGGAGCTTTGTGTTTGACTCCCGAGGGTGGCCTGCTTGGTTTACGTTCACCCTGGCAGGAAGAGGCTGAGGCAATGTCAGCCCTGCTGGGGAGCATGCTGGGCAGGGCTGGTGACCTGTGTAGCGCCTGTGCAGGCAGGTGAGTGGGGGAACAGGTGAGCATGGGACGGGTGAGTGTGAACTGGTGAGCATAGAACAGGGAGGCTGGTCAGGTGAGCGTGGACCAGGTGAGCATGGGAGGGCTGAGTGGAGATGGTGTGTGTACAGGTGAGTGTGGAATAGGTGAGCATGAGATGGGCGAGTGGGAGACGGTGAGTGTGTACAGGTGAGTGGGAGATGGGTGAAGATGGGGCAGGAGAGGGGGAGACAGGTGAGCAGGCAACAGGGAAGCCGGGCAGGTGAGTGGAGGACCCCGGGGGGTGGACAGGTGGGTGGAGGACCCAGGGGGGCTGGACAGGTGGGTGTGCACAGGGAGGCAGGTGCCATCTTCTTCACAGCCTGAACTGCCTGCCCCTCTCCTGGCATTTGGAACCTCTCGGGAGGGGAGATGGAGTTTCTGCCCCCACCTTGGCAGGATGGGGCAACGGTGTGCGGTAGCAGGATGATGTTTCCCTTTCCTGCAGGGCTGGGTTTGTGGGTTAAGACCATCACCAAGAGACTCCTCCTAGGCCTCCGTGACCTCTGGACCCCCAGGAAAGGTGGGAAAGAATTTAGGAAGGTCCCGATTTCCCACTGGGCGTCGGGGTGAAGATGGTGCGCCTAACCGGTGGGAGTCACCTGGGGAAGCAGGGCTGGGCCCACCTGGCTACCCCCTTCTGGCCCCTAAGGCAGAGCGAGACCCCAGGGAAGGAGCACGCTTGCTGGGTACGAGAGTTCTTCAGACGCAGGGATGTGACCCCGGTGTGAGCAACTCAGGCAGCCGCGGTGGTCGTGAATGGGGGGGAGGGGGAGCCCGGGCCATCACAGGCGGCCCCACGGCCTGCACCAGCCAGGGTGGGAGACTCAGGGTCTGAGTGTAGGGGGCAGGGGGCGGCGAGAGCGGGGTCCTGGCCGCGCTGCGCCTGAC
>NW_012117710.1:899564-904363 GCF_000951035.1 Colobus angolensis palliatus | reverse complement strand
GTGGCCGCCGCATTTGTTCTCCCGCAACCCACCCCCCCACCACCGCCGGCTTCCCTTGTTTACCTGCGTTTCTGTTTTTTCCTGTGCAGAGGCCCGCCCAGCCCATCCACAGCCTCACCCTCATCTCTCCCTGCCCTGAGGCCGCGCGCAGGGGCCCCCCAGCATTCACATTTCACGCGAGTGCCCCCCCCAAAAAGGGGGTTGGAGGAGGGCGAGGCCCTGGAACCCCCGGGCTGGACCCTCAGGGTGCCGGGCCCCCCACTCTTCCCACCCCGGAATCCTCAGAACTGCGGAAGGGGTTTCTCAGCCGCGCACCCCTGTCTGAGCCCCCTCCGCCCCTGCCGGGGTCTGTTGGGAGGGAAGGCTCTGGGGGTCGTCACGTTTAACACCTCACCTGGCCGCACAGAATGAAGGATCTCTGACAAATGCAGAATCAGTGACTTTCTTCCACGCTCCTGGGAGAAGCCTGGTTCACGCCGCCGCCTGCGTTTATCCGGCGCGCAGCCCCGGCAGCTCTCAGGCCTGGGGATCTGTGTTTTCTGGACAGGAAGGAAGCAGCCGCCCTCGCCATGGCCTCCCCGCCCGTCTGCCCCTCGGAGGAGGATGAGAGCCTGAAGGGCTGTGAGCTGTACGTGCAACTACACGGGATCCAGCAGGTCCTCAAAGACTGCATCGTGCACCTCTGCATCTCCAAGCCGGAGCGCCCCATGAAGTTCCTCCGGGAGCACTTCGAGAAGCTGGAGAAGGTGAGTGGCCCCCACCGCCTGCTGCTTCCCTTCGCAGGTGTCCTAGGGCAGAGGCAGCAGCTGGGGAAACCTTCCCTCCATCCTGTGGTCCTCGAAGGTTGGGTGCCCCAGAGACTGTCCGCCATCCTGCAGGTCCTTCCAGAAGCGCGGGGAGAGGCCGCTGGGGCCCACCTTCCCTTGTTTGGTCTCCTGAGATTCATGCCCCGAGCCGGGGTCCTCGGAGCCACGGAATTCTCCCTTCTGCTTCCAGGGGGTTCCAGGTCTTCAGAGCTCTCGTGGAAGGAGATTCAGGGTTTTAGGTCTAGGTATTTCCTTTGCTTGTGAGGCTCGCAGACAGTTTTCAGCTTGAGGAACCGAGAGGAGGGCGAGGCCTAGTTATAGATGCTGTCAGCACTTGGGATAAAAGCAAATAGCTCCTACGGCGTGGCTCACGCCTGCCATCCCAGCACTTTGGGAGGCCAAGGCAGGCAGATCACTTGTGGCCAGGAGTTCAGACCAGGTCAGCCAGGCCAATATGACGAAGCCCCGTTTCTCTTTAAAACAATACAAAAATTAGCCGGGCGTGGTGGCGCACGCCTGTAATCCCAGCTACTGGGGTGGTTCAGGCAGGAGAATCGCTTGAACCGGGAGGTGGAGGCTGCAGTGAGCCGAGATTGCACCACTGCACTCCACCCTGGGCGACAGAGCAAGACTCTCTCAAAAAAAAGGAGAAAGAAAATAGCTGCCATGGCTAAGAGGTCGGATTCCACGTTAATCTTGCAGCAGAGAGAGGAAAGTGCCCTTCCACCCGTGTGGTTGGGGAGAAGCCCAGGCCTGCTCTTCTCTTCAAGAATGATGCCTCTCATCCCCTTCCTGGCCTCCTGCATCTGGGTTCTTTTCGTAGAAGTGTGTAGCTGGGAAGTGGCGGCTGGGACAGGAGTCCCTGTGACACCCCCCTCCCCTTCGCTGCATTCCCTCCTGTCTCCGTGGGCTCCTTTCATCCTTGTTCTGGGCCCCACCCCAGGCTCTCTGTGTATCACCTAAGGTTTGTTCTCCTCTTGGTCCTTTTATCACAACTTAACTGTCCCCTGTGCCCATCTCTCCTGGGGACCAAATGGGAACTTGGGAAGCCCAGGTCAGGCCAAGGTCTGCCTTTGAGCGCCTGTGAACCACCAGGTCCCCATCCAGCGGTGTTTATGCTTTTGACGGAGGCCTCCTGTGATCACATAGTCCTAACCCAAAGGAGTGAATGTAGCTCTTCCCCTGGAAGCAATCCATGAAAAAACATTTGAAAGTAATGCATGCCTATTTAGGAAAATTTGAAAAGTTTGGAAGTGGAAAGAAGAAATAAAAATGCTCTGTAGTCCTCTCTACTGAATTCCCCCTCAAATGTTGTTTCTATAAAAATGTAGTTGTAGGCCAGATATGGTGGCTTATACCTGTAATCCCAGCATTTGGGAGGTTGAGGTGGTAATATCGCTTGAGGTCAGGAATTCGACCTTGTCTCTCAAAAATATTTAAAAAGTTTGCTGGGTGTGGTGGCATCTGCCTGTGGTCGCAGGTACTCGGAGGCTGAGGTGGGAGGATCACTTGAGCCCAGGAGTTTGAGGCTGTGGTGAACCATGATCACATCACTGCACTCCAGCCTGGGCAATAGAGCGAAACCCTGTCTCAGAAATATATACACACATGCATGCATACGCACACACGCATACATACATACATGGATACATACGTACATAAGTCTTAGTTGCAGTCACATTATAGATGCAATTTATATTTCATCTTTTTCATTTTTTATATTTTCTCTAAAGACCTCACTTTAAGTGACTGCATAATGTTCTGTGGAAAAGATATAGTAAGGTTTCTCAACCTTTCCCCCATGAGTGAATGGACAATTTAGTTCTTTCCTTTTTTTTTTAGTATTAAATATTGGGGCCAGCGGGTGCGGTGGCTCATGCCTGTAATCCCAGCACTTTGGGAGGCTGAGGCAGGTGGATCACTTGAGGTCAGGAGTTTGAGACCAGCTGACCAACATGGAGAAATCCCATCTCCACTAAAAATACAAAAAGTTAGCCGGGTGCGGTGGCTCACGCCTGTAATCCCAGCACTTTGGGAGGCTGAGGCAGGTGGATCACTTGAGGTCAGGAGTTTGAGACCAGTCTGACCAACATGGTGAAACCCTGTCTCTACTAAAAATACAAAAATTAGCTGGGCGTGGTGGCGCAGGCCTGTAACCCCAGCTACTCAGGAGGCTGAGGCAGGACGATTGCTTGAACCTGGGAGGTGGAGGTTGCAGTGAGCCGAGATCGCACCACTGCACTCCAGCCTGGGTGACAGAGCGAGACTCTGTCTCAGAAAAAAAAAAGAAAGAAAGAAAGAGAGAAAAAATTGGGGCCGGCAGGCGCAGTGGCTCATGCCTGTAATCCCCATACTTTGGGAGGCCCAGGAGGGTGGATCACTTGAGCCTAGGAGTTGGAGACCAGCCTGGTCAACATGGTGAAATCCCATCTCTACTGAAAATACAAACATTAGCCGGGTGTGGTGGTGCATGCCTGTAATCCCAGCTACTTGGGAGGCTGAGGCAGAAGAATCATTTGACCGGGGAGGTAGAGGCTGTAGTGAGCTGATTGGGACACTGCACTGCCGTCTGGCCAACAGATCGAGACTCTGTCTCAAAAGTAAATAAATTTTTAAAAAAAGTATATGGGAGGATGTGTGTAGGTTACATGCAACTATAACACCATTTTATATCAGGGACTTCAGCATCCATGGGTTCATCCAGTATCCTTAGAGATTCTAGAACCATCTCCCATGGATACCAGGGGATGACTGTACCACACACTGGGCATCTTAAACAACAGAAACATCTCCTCCCACAGTTCTGGAGGCTGCAGTCTGAGATCAAGGTGTGGCGGGATGGCTCCTTCTGGGTCTGTGCGGGAGAAGGTTCTGGGTCTCCCCCACTCCAGGTGGTGCTGGCAATCTTGGATGGTCCAGGCTGGAAGTCTGAAATCAAAGTGTGGCGGGATGGCTCCTTCTGGGTCTGTGTGGGAGAAGGTTCTGGGTCTCCCCTGCTCCGGGTGGTGCTGGCAATCTTGAGTGGTCCAGGCTGGCAGACGCATCACGGGTCCCTGCCTTTATCTTCACGTGGCATTCTGCCCCCTGTCAGTGTCTGTGTCCAGATCTCCCCTTTTCACAGGGACACCAGTCATCCTGGACCAAGGCCACCCCAATGACCTCTTGTAACTTCATCACCTCCGTCAAGACCCAGCCTCCAAATAAAGTCAACTTCCGAGGTCCTGAGGTTAGGACTCCAGAGCGTCTATTTTTGGGGACACGATTCTCCGATCCCAGCGGCCTTTTTGGGCGTGGGCAGGGCAGTTTTTCTCAGGCCTTTCTCCAACAGCAAGCCATTGCTGAGTGAAAATAGCAGGTTGCAAGATAGGATCTGTGGTACAATTCCATTTTTGTCGAAAGTGATGCCAACGATAATGTGTTATATGCAAAGAAAAAAGTCTGAGGGGCGTCCACCAAAATGTTGGTAAGAGTGGTGTCTCAGGGCACAATTACAGGTGATTTTTGTTTCTGTGTTCTGCAGTAGCTGATAGGACCTTTGGGGAGCTTTAGTGAAGTCTTTGAAGTCGCGTGCATGTTCTACGTGTGGGTGCGTTTAACTGGGAAGAATGCCCCTCACCTTGCGATGGATTCTCAAAGGGAGCTGAGATCCCCAAATGTAAACCACCTAACAGGGCCCTAAAATTCCGTGGAGACTCATTTTCTGCTGTGTTTTCTGGACCAGTGAGGTGCTGTGGAATGTTTGCAATAGAACCAGGAAATGTGCCTCTGGGTAGGGCAGCAGCCCTGGTGGAGAGGGGGCAAGGTCTGGGTCACTCCCTCGAGGCCAGCCAGGGCTGAGTGGCGGGCAGAAGCCTCTGATGGAGGGTTTTTCTCCACTTGTATCCCAAGCAGGGTGCATGTTTGTGAGGCTTTAATAAAGCACCCGGGATAAAGTCACACAGGCCGGCAGGGATGACCCAGCGCTCGGAGTGCCGTCCAGGCTGGGCCTCTGTT
>NW_012117710.1:897708-898424 GCF_000951035.1 Colobus angolensis palliatus | reverse complement strand
TCTTTCTTTCTTTTTCTTTCTTCTCCTTCCTTCCTTCCTTCCTTCCCTTTCCTTCCTGTCCTTCCTATTTTTTTTTTTTTTTTGATGGAGTTTTACTCTTATTGCCCAGGCTGGAGAGCAGTGGCACGATCTCAGCTTAGTGCAACCTCCGCCTCCTGGGTTCAAGCAATTCCCCTGCCTCAGCCTCCTGAGCAGCTGGGATTACAGGCATGTGCCACCATGCCTGGCTAATTTTGTATTTTCTGTAGAGACGGGGTTTCACCATATTGGTCAGGCTGGTCTCGAATTCCTGACCTCAGGTGATCCACCTATCTCAGCCTCCCAATGTGTTGGGATTAGAGACGTGAGCCACAGTGCCCGCCTCATCTGTGTTTTTCTGCATGAACAGGTCCTTCATTTTTATTGCTGGCAGTGTCCTGTTGCATAGATGGATTGCAGCTTGTCTGTCCTGTGCCCTGTCTAGGAACACTTGGATCCTTTCCAGTTTTTACCGACTACAAATAAAGCTGCTATAAATATTCGTCTTACAGATTTTTAATGTGGAAGTAGGTTTTTATTTCCCTTGAGTAAATATTTAGTAGTGAGATTCCTGGGTCATAGGGTAAGTGTATGTTTATAAGAAACTGCCAAACTGTTTTCCAGGATGTCTGTCCTATCTTGTGTTCCAAGCAGCCATGATTCTTGTGCCTCAGTATCGGCAGCCTTTGATACTGTCA
>NW_012117710.1:887619-892728 GCF_000951035.1 Colobus angolensis palliatus | reverse complement strand
CTACAGCGACCGCCACCACGCCTTGCTAATTTTTTTGGTATTTTTAGTAGAGACGGGGTTTCACTGTGTTAGCTAGGATGGTCTCGATCTCCTAAACTTGTGGTCCGCCTGCCTTGGCCTCCCAAAGTGCTGGGATTACAGGCATGAGCCACCACGCCTGGCCCATTCTTGCTGATTTTTTTTGGCCCCTTGCTATACCTAGTACCAAAGAACACCATTGAAACTTCCAAATATGATTTGTCTGTTTCTTCTTTAATTCTATCAGTCTTTGCTTTATGTGTTTTAGTTGTTAAATGTTATTAGTTGCACATACATTTGGGGTTGCTATGTTTTCATGGTGAATAAACCCTCTTATCATTATTCAGTGTTTCTGTTTGTTCCTGGTAATTTTCATTGTTCTGAAGTCTGCTTTATCTGATATTAATGCAGCCACATTATCAGGATTTGTGTGATTAATCTTTTTCTATCCTCGTATTTTAGCTGTATCAGGGAAGTGTGTGTCTTATAGATAGCATATACTTGGTTTTCATGTTTTACGCAATTTGACAGTTTCTGTCTTTTAGTTGGTGTGTTTAGATTATTCACTTTAAAAAAAGAAAACACTTTACTACTATATATGTAGTACACATAGTATATATAGCATAGTATATATTATGATGTGTCTTTTTTTTTTTTTTGAGACAAAATCTTGCTCTGTCGCCCAGGTTGGAGTGCAATGGCACGATCTCCACTCACTGCAAGCTCCACCTCCCAGGTTCACGCCATCCTTCTGCCTCAGTCTCCCAAGTAGCTGGGACTACAGGTGCCCGCCACCACGCCTGGCTAATTTTTTGTTTTTTAGTAGGGATGGGGTTTCACTGTGTTAGTCAGGACAGTCTTGATCTCCTGACCTCAGGATCTGTCCACCTCAGCCTCCCAAAGTGCTGGGATTACAGACGTTAGTCACTGTGCCCCGCCAATTTTTACTTTTAACACTTTCACATACTTTAAGTAATTTAAGAGGGGCAAATAGTCTAGAAAATGTACCTGGGTATTTACTATTTCCATTGCTCTTCTGTGGTTCCTGAATTGTTTTTCTTTCCCTCTGGGATCATTTCCCCCACCAGCCTGAAGAATTTGCTTTAGCATTCCTCTTAGAGCAGGATTGCTGGTGATGGATTCTTAGTTTCCTTCATCTGAGAATCTCTCTGGTTTGTCTTCATTCCTGAAGGACAAGGACATGTTTGCAGATATAGGATTCTGAGTGGAGAGTGATTTTATTTCAGCAGTTTAAAGATGTCTTCCCATTGTTCTTTATGGTTTCTGAAGACAAATCAGCCTTTTGAATCCTCATTTGCTTTGTTTTATGTTTTTCTCTAGCTTCTTTCATGATTTTTCCTGTGTATTTAGTTTCTCAGAGTTGAAGTACAATGTGTCTGAGTTTGATTTTCTTTGAGTTTCTCTTGTTTTGCTTTGATCTTGAATCTGAATATTTATACCTTTCAACATTTGAGAAGTTTTCAACCATCATGTCTTCAAATATATTTTTCTGTACCAATCTCTTTTTCCTCTCCTTCAGGGACTCCAGTGACATAAATGTTAGATTTTTAAATATTTTCCCACAAGTCCCTGAGGCTCTGTTAAATCAATCTCTTTCGTTCCTTCTTTTCTTTCCTCTTCTTTTCTTTTCTTATCTTTTCTTTTCTTTTCCTTCCTTTCTTGATAGAGTCGCACTCTCTCACCCAGGCCGGAGTGCAGTGGCGCCATCTTGGCTCATTGCAATCTCTGCCTCCTGGGTTTAGGCAATTCTCCTGCCTCAGCCTCCAGAGTAGCTGGGATTGCAGATGCGTGCCACCATGCCTGGATAATTTTTGTATTTTGATTAGAGATGGGGCTTAGCCATGTTGGCCAGGCTGGTCTCGAACTCCTGACCTGAGGTGATCCACCTGCCTCAGCCTCCCAAAGTGCTGGGATTACAGGTGTGAGCCACGATGCCCAGCCCACCCACCTTTTTGGTGGGATGATTTCTGTTGGTCTCTCTTCAAACTAACCAGCTCTATCCTCTGTCGTATCCATTCTGCAAATGATCCCATCTAGTGAATTTTAAATTTTCTGTTACTTTATTTTTCAGTTCTAAAATTTGTATTTATTTTTCAGTTCTAAATTTTTTATTTGGTAGTTCCTTCTCTTCCTACTCCTCCTCCTGTTCTCCTTCTCCTCTTTTCTTCTTCCTTTTTTCTTTTTAAATAAATTTGATTTCTTTGCTGATAATTCCCCGACCAATTCCAAGAGTATTCACCTTCGCTTCATGGAAAATAGTTAAAATTGCTGCATTAGAGTGTTAACCTGATAATCCCGTCATCTCTAGCATCTGGAGGTTGTCAGCCATGGATTGTCTTTTCCTTTGAGACCAGACTTTCCTAGTTCCTTTTTTTTTTTTATTCTGTAATTTAAAACTTTTAATTAAAAAGTAAACTTTAATGTCAAAAATGCAAACTTGGGGAAGACAGAAAAGATCACACACAAGGCTGTCACTTCACACTTGGAAGGTTGCACAGCAGCCGGGCAGAGGCGCTCCTCACTTCCCAGACGGGGAGGCCGCGCAGAGGCGCTTCTCACTTTCCAGATGGGGTGGCAGCCAGGCAGAGGCGCTCCCTTAGTTCTTGATATGTTGAATAATTTGTCAAGTAACTGGATTATATACTGGACATTTTCTATATTATGTTGTCAAGCTTTGGGTCCCATTAAAATCCTATGGAGAATGTTGATATTTTTGTTTGTTTTAGCAGGAAATCAGTTGATGAGGTTCAGACTGCAAGTTCTCTCTCACCCTTGGTGGGTGACGATGCCAATACGAGTTCTGTTTCCAAGCCTTTGTGGTGCTGCTTCGGCACACCCTTGTGTGGGTCGCTTGGGGGCTCGTCTGGGACTTGGACATTGTTTTGCTTGCAGCTCAGTCCTCAGTGCCTTTGTTATGGTTCTCTGTGTTCTGTGCATAGGAAACTTGGGGTTGACCCTTAGGCTTGTATCAGTTCATGGAATTCAGGGACCCCCATTTTGTCCTTTCTCCTCTGTGGGGTTTCTCTCACATTCTCCATCCAAGAGAGATCCTACCTCTGGCACACAAATCAAATATGCCTGTTTCTCTCCTTGCCACCCCTTTCGTAGCCCAAGCTACTGTCCTCTTGACTGAATGACTGCAGAAGCCTCTCTGCTTCCCGTCGGGCCTCGTGCTCCCTTTTCCACATCAGTCACAGCTGGAGCCATCTTCCAGAAACGCAAGTTGAACTGCACCCCCTTCTTAAAACCTTCCCAAACCTTCCCAGTGCTCTCCTAACAAATCTAAGCTCCTTCCTGCCTCATGGGGTCTGGCTCCTGCTTGCCTTTCCACTGCAGCCTGTGGCCGCCCAAGGGCTCTGGCCAGCACTGTCCTGTCACCTGGAGCATCCTCCCCACCCCTCCTGCAGCTGGCCGCTCTTCAACACTTGCTTTAGGGTCACGGCTGCTTCGTCAGAGAGCCTCTCATCACAACCCTGTCTTGGGTGAGCTCAGAGGAAGAGACTGGGCTTGAGCTCCAACCCCAAGTCCCAGCTCTGCAGGGAGGGAGGGTCTTTAGTGTCCTCTGGCCCTCCCAGCTCACGACTTGGTGACCTTGACAGTGTGTGATGGACTGAGGTGGTATCTGCCCACTCCTTCCTCCAGCCGTGCCCTCTGCCCTTCCTACCCAGGGTGTTCCTGCGTTGGGAGGGGCCCTGACCATCAGTGCCTTCCTGCTTTGGGAGTCAGTGCCTGCCAACGCAGGAACACCCAGATACGGCACGTGGTGCTTTGCATACTTTATCTCATCAAATTCTCACGCAGGCCTGGTCAGATGAGATGTTTACACTCCCATCTTACAGATGAGAAAATGGGTGCTGGAGAGAGAACACCAGTTCCCCAGGGTCAGCCAGGGAGAGTCATGGAGCTGGGCGCCAACTCAGGCATGCCTCTGAGGCCACACCCTTCCCACCTTGCCTATGGGCCCTGGCCGCCGGCGTGTTGGGGCAGGGTACTGGGTTCTCCCAGGGTTGGCTCTGATGGTGCATCCCCCGCCTTCTGCTTCTTTCTTGTCTTCCATCCTAGGAACTTAGCCTTCTCCGCCTTCGCACTACAAGGCTGGTGCCCGTGTGTGTGGCAGGCTGGAGCTGGGGTGCTGCCCTCCAGGAGGGAGAGGCTGAATCCCCAGCTGCTGCTGCTGTGTGGGGAGAGGTGGGGTGGGGGGGACAGCTGCCATGGTGAGTGAGGGAGTGAGTGCGTGTGTCTGTGTGAGTGACATGTACACATGCTCGCCCAGATGGACACACAGGCACACACAGGCAAGGATGTACTGTTGCCACCGAGGGGGAGGGTACGTGGAGCTGTGCGTGCACATGCATTAAAACACATGCACTTACCCAGATGCATAGCTGTGCACACACCTGGACATACTCAGCTTACCCCGAGAGTGGTGGATGTAAGGGGTGTGTTTGCATGCACGTGTACACGCTCACACACGTACTTAACTAGATGTGTACATGCTCACACACACGTACTGACCTAGATATGTACACGTTCACACATATGTGCACACACTTACATGTACTTACCTAGATGTGCACACACTCACACGTACCTATCTGGATGTGCACACACTCACACATATGTACTTACCTGGATATGTACACACACACGTACACACAAATACATAGGTATGTACACATTCACACATGTGCGCATGCTCACACGTACTTACCTAGATACACACACACACTAACACATACTTAGATGTGCACACACCCACACATGTACCTACCTAGATACACACACATGTAGTTACCTAGATACACACACACACACACACTTAGTTACCTAGATACACACACATGTACTTACCTGGATACACACAGATACACGTACTGACCTCGGTACACACACACTCACACACACATACTTACCTAGATGTGCACATGTGCACACGTACGGACGTGCCGTCTGCTTCTGAAGGTGAGCAGGGCTCTCGCCTGTGCTCACACCCTTCTGTGTACACTCTGCCTCACTAGGACTTGTATCTTCATCTTCTATTTTTATTTTATTTTATTAATTTTTAATTTT
>NW_012117710.1:884961-886082 GCF_000951035.1 Colobus angolensis palliatus | reverse complement strand
ATCAGCCAGAGTGGATCAGCTGCCTCTCAGAAATGTCGAAGGCATCAGCCAGAGTGGATCAGCCGCCTCTCAGAAATGTCGAAGGCATCAGGCGGTGTGGACCAGCCGCCTCTCAGAAATCCCTTGCAGTGGGAGGGTCAGGCTGTGTCCCCGTGGGAGCGAGAACCGGGCCACAGGCAGGAACGAGGAATTCCATTGCCAGTAAGCCCTGCGTGTAGGCTTCTCTCAGGAGGATAAACTTGGGTCCAAAAAAATCTCTTTAGATTCCATCCCCACCCCAGACCCCGCCCAAATATTTTCTTTTCTGGGCTGGATGTCTGTACTTCATCCCCCTATGTGGGACGGGACAGGACCAGGACAATCCCCAGGGCCGGGCTACTTCATTCTGGGGCACGTTCTGGCCACGGAGCTTTCTGGAAACCCTGTTCCCACAGTGTCGTTACAAAGATGTCTTTGGCCTGGAAAAGCCTGTCCCGGCCCCACGACCTCGACCGTCCTGCAGCTCAGACAATGCATCAGTATGAAAACAGAAGACAGGAAGTGGGGGCTGCAAAATGAGAGGCCTTCCTGGAATCCCAGGAGGGGAAGGGGAAGGGGAAGAACGGCCTGGCATGTGCACAGGCAGAGCCCGTGAGAGGTCACCCCTGCGTGGCCCCGGAGAGGGTCTCTGCTCACCGCCCCCCTTTCTCCCAAGGCCTCCTAAAGCAGCCTGTGTGTTTGAAACGACATGTATCCTGCCTAGTCTAACTCCTCAGCTGCCAAAGATGGCAAGTCCTGTCATGCCAGGACAGGCAGAACTCTTCCAGCCAAGAGAATGGGACCCCAACCTCATTCCTTGAAGTAAAGCAGCTTCTGGTTCCTGCGAAGGGAGAGCCCAGGGTCCTTGCCAGAGCCATGAGGCCCTGGGCCAGTCTCTCCTCTATGAAGTGAAGTACTTTCAGGCATGGATCTCAAAAGCTAAGTCCCACTGAGGCTGGGCGCGGTGGCTCACCCCTGTCATCCCAGCCCTTTGGGAGGCGGAGGCAGGTGGGTCACCTGAGGTCAGGAGTTCGAGACCAGCCTTGCCAACATGTTGAAACCCCATCTCTACTAAAAATACAAAAATTAGCCAGGCGTAGTGG
>NW_012117710.1:874902-877241 GCF_000951035.1 Colobus angolensis palliatus | reverse complement strand
CTGCCCCACTTTGGACTGTCTGAAAGGACTGTGTATAGGCAGGAGGGCATGTGGACATGGATCCACCAGTAATGCCCGGCTCTTGTCTTTGTTTGCTCCCCCTGCTTGGCTGGGGTGTGCTGGGGGCCTCTGGCTGCATCTTTGTCTCTGGGAGTGGAGGCCCTCCATCTCCATCAAAGCCACCCTCCTACACCCCTCCTGACCAGGCAGGGGATTTGGAATCTCATTGTTTTTAGAGGAGACATCTCGATTGATAGAGAGTTCCTGATCTTGGCCTGGCTGGGTTCCCGTCATCTGTGGGCTCATTTCATGGATGGAAACCCATTTCCACTGGCCGGTTTGAGTGGGTGTGGGACCCTTTGGGTTGGATTTGCAGTGGGCCCCTGGGAAGGAGGGTTCCCAAGTGCAGGCTGACAGGAGCGTGGGGTGGTCGGCAGTGGAGACGCCAGCCGCCAGGCCCGGTGAGGAGGATGCAGTGGAGACCGGTCACCCTCAGAGCTGGCGCCCATTCAGTGCAGCTGGAGACAGGACTGCTGGGCGTTGCGTTAGTTTACACTCAGGCCTCTGAGTGTCTGAGAAGCACCAGCCCCTTCCTGAGGAGCCCCGTCTTCTGGGTGTGCAGCTGGTGGGGGCATTGCTTCTGGGACTTGTTATTTATTTAGGTGGTTTTAGTGGTGTTTATGTCTGCACGGTGGCACACAATAGTTTACTTTTATTATGACATGGTTTCTTCCAATTTGTGTTGTGTTAACATTACAGCAACACACACGAAGTAGAAGAAATTCCGCGCTGATCCCAGTAGCTCAGCACTTGAAATGTTTTTCTGTTGTTGTTGATGGCTTCTTATTTAACTTCTTTTTTTTCCAACCTTTATTTTAGGTTCGGGGGTACACGTGCAGGTTTGTTACATGGGGATGTTGTGTGACGCTGAGGTCTAGGATATAGCTGAGGTCTAGGTCACCACTCGGGTGGTGAGCATGGCACCCAACAGGTCATTTTTCAACCCTCACCCTCTTCCACTCTCAGCTCTTGTTTTTGAGACAGAGTCTCAGTCTGTCACCCAGGGTGGAGTGCAGTGGCACGACCTTAGCTTACTGCAACCTCTGCCTCCTGGGTTCAAGTGATTCTCCTGCCTCAGCCTCCCGAGTAGCTGGGATTACAGGAGCACACCACCAGGCCTGGCTAACTTTTTTTTGTATTTTTAGTAGAGATGGGGTTTCACTGTGTTAGTCAGGACGGTCTCGATCTCCTGACCTCGTGATCCGCCCACCTCGGCCTCCCAAAGTGCTGGGATTACAGGCATGAGCCACTACATCCAGCCAAGTCTGGGTCTCACTGTTATCTCAAAGGCAGTACGTCCTAAACCCAATGCGTGTTGTCCATATTAAAAACAAAACCAAAAATGAAACATGAGTATTGTGCAGGTGTGGGGGATGGGGAACCCTCATGCACTGCTGTTGGGAATGTGAGTTGGTGCAGCCACAGTGGAAGGAAGCTTGGCATTTCCTGGGAAAGTTAAACATGCGGATGACGCAGTACCTGGCAGTGCCGCTCCTAGGTACACACCCTGAAGAATTGAGAACAGGTCTTCAAACACATACCTCTACATGAGCGTTCAGAGCAGCACTGCATACAGGAGCCACGATGTGAAAACCCCACATGTCCATCAGTTCAAGAGGACAAACAGTGTGGCCACACAAGGGAAAGCTGCAGAAAGGAGTGAAGCACCTGAGACGCGGCACAGTGTGGACGAACCCTGGAGACGTAACGCCAGTGAAATGAGCCAGACGCAAGAGGCCAAATGCACAATTCTGCTTCTGTGAAGTAGCTGGAACAGGCAGTCTCACCAAGACAGGAAGCCGATTCAGGGCTGTCAGGGGCTGGGGCGGGCGTCGGGGGGCAGCTGCTGAATGGCACAGAGTCTGCGAAGGTCCTGGATCTGGACGGAGGTGGTGGTTGCACAGCATGGTGAATGTGTCAACGCAGCTGAGTTGTGCACTTTAATATGGTTAATTGTTAACTTTAAGTTACATGACTTTTACCTCGATTAAAAAAAAAAAACAAAACCCTGGCAGAACACACTGGCTCACGCCTGTAATCCCAGCACTTTGGGAGGCTGAGGCAGGAGGATCACTTGATATCAGGAGTTAGAGACCAGCTGACCAACGTGGGGAAACCTCCTCTCTACCAAAAATACAAAAATTAGCTGGATGTGGTGGTGCACACCTGTAGTCCCAGCTACTCAGGAGGCCGAGGCAGGAGAATTGCTTGAACCCAGGAGGCAGAGGTTGCAGTGAGCTGAGATTGCGCCATTACACCCCAGCCTGGGCGACAGAACG
>NW_012117710.1:866899-871189 GCF_000951035.1 Colobus angolensis palliatus | reverse complement strand
AAAAAAAAAAAAAAAACTTAAAAATTATCGATCAAGTATACTGGGGAAACGCCTTTATTATAACTACAAACATGAATGCTAGTTTAGCTGGGTATAAAGGTCTAGCTTGAAAGGAAGTTTCCTTCAGAATGTTGGAGGCTTCGTTTCATTGTCCTCTAGTATCTAGTGTTTCTTTTGAGAAGTTTGAGCCATTCTTACTGTCAGTCCTTTGTAGGTGACCTGACTTTTCTCTATGGGAGCTTTTGGGAAATTCTCATCCCTGGAAGTACAGTGTAAGAGATCCTTTTACTAGGAATGAAAATCTTGTGGGCTCTGTCAACCAAGACACTCATGTTCTTCAGTTTAAGGAAATTTTTCTTTTATTTATGGCAAATTTCTATTTTATTTTGTCTTCTGGAACTGCTGTTAATCAGATATTGAGCCTCCTGGAATGTTTTTGGTATATGTGTATATGTATAAAAAACATTTTATATATATATATATATACACACACACACACACGCGTTTTTTCTCTTTTTGTCTCTTTTTTAGATATTTTCATGGTATATCTTCGTACTGTTATATGTATATTATATTTTATATGTAACACGAATTATATTAATATAAAAAATCACATTCATGGACCTCCCAACATCACCACATTGAGGATCAAATTTCAGGAGGGACAAACCGCATCCAATTCATAGAAGATGGTAATGCGGATTGTGGTTATGTTTTAACAAGTTGCATTTTAGAGATAGATATTAAAGTATTTAAAATGCTCTATCTGAGATTTGCTTCCATCCTGTGTGTGTGTGTGTGTCTGTGTCTGTGTGAAGTGTGTGGAGGTGAAAGGAAATAGGACTGCCTCCGTTTGGATAATGGTTGAGGGTGGGTGACGGGCATTTGGTGATTCATTGTATTACTCTGTCTACTCTTGTGTAGTTTGGGAATTTCCACAGTAAAAGGGAAGAGGAGGAGCAGCCACAGGACACCTGGGCTCTGGCCTTGGGGGACTGCCCGGCTCCCGGGCTCCTGGGCTCCTGTGGTCCCAGGTCTGGATCTTGATGACTTTCACCCATGGTGTCTGCATCTGTCAGAGCTCCTGTGCCCCTGGAGGGTGGGCACCTCAGAACCGCAGTCTCAGCCTTGTCACAGGTGGGCATGTCTGGGTCTTGGGATATCAGAAGGCATTGGTAGGGAGCTTGGCCTGGTTGCCCCTGAATTCCTCCTCCACCTCCTGGTCCATGAAGCAAGGCCCTGCCTGATGGGGCCGCCATCTTTTTTTGGGAAGCTCCCCAGCTGTGGGGGACCAAAGCCCTCAGAGGACCATCAGGAAGGCGGGGAGCTGAATCAGGGTGAGGCTGGGAGGGAGAGCGAGGGCCTTGTGTGCCTGATCTGTGTGAGGGGTTGGGGGCCGCACCCACCTTGAGGCTGAGTAGGGCATGAGTGACCAAGGTGAACACTCAGGACACGTGAGCCAGCATTGCTTCTGCACACAGAGCAGTTCGTATCTGTTAGGACAGGTTGAAATCTCTTTTCCTTAAAATACTTTTTTTTTTTTTTGAGACGGAGTCTCGCTCTGTCGCCCAGGCTGGAGTGCAGTGGTGCGATCTTGGCTCAATGCAACCACTGTCCCCTGGGTTCAGGTGATTCTCCTGCCTCAGCCTCCCAAGTAGCTGGGATTACAGGTGCCTGCCTGGCTAATTTTTGTGTTTTTAATAGAGATGGGGTTTCACCATGTTGGCCAGGCTGGCTTTATGACCTCAGGTGATCTCCTGCCCTCAGGTGATCTGCCCTCCTCGGCCTCCCAAGGTGCTGGGTTACAGGCATGAGCCACCGCCCCAGGCCTGTGTTGTATTTATGTAGCTAGCACGTGTGTAGATTTACCCCCACACTTCCACGTTCTTTGGTTCATTTCTTCCAGCATTTCCAAGTTTCCCCCAGCGGTCATTTTTTTCCTGTCTGAGGTACAGCTCCTAGTGTTTTCCTGCCAGTGGGCCTATCGGGAATGGATTTTTCCATGTGTTTGTTTGCAGTTGGCTGTATTTCACCCTCATTTTTGAAGGCTGTGTTCACTGGGTATAGAATTCTAATGGCAGTTAGTGGATGAGGAGTAGAACCTTGATGCTGTCTTTTTTGTCTTCTGATTTTTGTTATTTCTGTCGAGAAGTCAGCCGTCAGGTCTGTGATGCCCTTTTGAAGGTAATGTCTTTTCTTTTCTTTTCTTTTTTTTTTTTGAGACAGTCTCCCTCTGTTGCCCAGGCTGGCATGCAGTGATGCAATTCCAGCTCACTGCAACCTCCGCCTCCCGGGTTCAAACGATTCTCCTGCCTCAGCATCCCGACTAGTTGGGATTACAGGCACGCACCACCACGCCTGGCTAATTTTTGTATTTTTAGTAGAGACGGGGTTTCACCATGTTGGTCAGGCTGGTCTCGAACTCCCAACCTCAGGTGATTCACCTGCCTCGGCCTCCCAAAGTGCTGGAATTACAGGTGTGAGCCACCACGCCCGGCCAGTAATGTCTTTTTCTTCTGGCTGCATTTTAGGTTTTTCTCTGTCTTTGGCTCCTGCGGTTTACCATGCTATGCTGGTTTATCCTGTGTGGGAGTTTGTGTGCTTGTTGAGTCTGTGGCCTGAGGTCTTTTATTCGTTTAGGAAAATTCTTCCTCATGATCTCTTCAAACATTGCTTCTGCCGTATTCTCTCCCCTCCATCTGGAACTCAAATTCACATAAACTGGAGCTTTTTGCCATAGCCCACATGCTCTTCAGCACTTTTCTGTAACTTCAGTCTGGATATTTTCATCTATTTTCCAGGTTATTAATTTCTTCCCTTGTGTTTCTCATCTGCTGTTAAACCCATCCACCAAGTTCTTAGTTCCCATTTTTATGTTTTTTAGATTCTCGCATTTCCATATGCCTTAAAATTTTTTTTTCTTAGTTCCGTGCCAGTGTTCTCGGTTTCATCTTTTATTTCCTTGAGCATACTGAGCATAATTATTTTAAAGGCTCCATCCATTAATCCCATGATCTGCGTCCCTTGAGGGGATCGTTTTGTGTTGTCTGTTGCTTCTCTTGGGTTTTGATTACATGATCTTGTCTCTTTGTATCTGAGTTATTTTTGATCAAGTTCCCAACATTATGTATGAAGAATTAAAGAGAAATTTTGAAGTGGATATATTCCTTTTGAGAGAATCTGTAATTGCCTTGGAAAAATGGCTAACCTAGGGGTGCTGGCAATCGTGGATCACCCTGATCCAATTAGGGACTAAGATGATTTGAGCTGAGCTTCCGTCCCAGGGAGGCTGGCTTAATCCCAGCTCATCCTTCCTTCTAGTGTCCACAGAAAATCTTTTGGGCCAAAGCACAAAATCTGGAGGATTTACTAGGATCCCTTTTCCTAGGCAGGCCCTAAATTCCAGTTTTGGTCTTTCCTACCTCTGCAAATCTGTTGAAACCTCAGCCTGTCAGCTTCTCGGCTGCTTGTTGTAGACACTTCTCATGGTTCCAAGTGCTGTGTTCGCCTCTCTGGGTTTCTGTCTCCTTGAAATTGGCCTTGTAATTCTTCTCTGCTGTGGTAGCTCTCCGATGCTTTCAAAACTACATTTTTAACATTTCATCAAGGTTTTCTAGTCAATCTCTCCAGAAAGCTCAATCTAAACAACTTAGTTTGTCATTACCAGGAGTAAAAACCTGATTTATGCTTTAATAAAATACCTAACTGCAAGAACAGCCATCTCAATATTCTAGATGAGAGATGAATGCTGGCTTGGGTCAGAGTGGTGGTAAATAATAACTAAAATTTTCAACACCCTCTGTTGACTTTGGGCAATGCCAGATGACCCCACCTTCTCTCTCCATCTTCCCAGCATAGTTGTATCACCATTTCAAAATCATTTATTATTTCCCTCCTGAAATCCTAAACTTTAGATAATACACTAACCCCTTTATAATTTCATTGTGAACTATATTCTTTGATTCTCCATTTTAAAAGGCAAAGGTCTTCACATATCCACCCTGCTTAGCTTTCTTCTTCAAAATTTTATTACCTTTTTGTTATCTGAACTTTTCATTTTGCATTGTCTGCGTTGATAATATTTATATATTTTTTTCAAAAACTAGAATTATGCCTTTTATGCTTTGTCTGTAAGTACATTTTAAAAGTTAAAAATGGCCAGGTGCCGTGGCTCAAGCCTGTAATCCCAGCACTTTGGGAGGCTGAGACGGGCAGACCACGAGGTCAGGAGATCGAGACCATCCTGGCTAACACGGTGAAACCCCGTCTCTACTAAAAAAATACAAAAAA
>NW_012117710.1:855777-863279 GCF_000951035.1 Colobus angolensis palliatus | reverse complement strand
ACTGAGATTTGGGTGGGGACACAAACTGAGATTTGGGTGGGGACACAAACAGATTTGGGTGGGGACACAAACTGAGATTTGGGTGGGGACACAAAGCCTAACCCTATCTCCAACTCCTGCGTTCAAGCGATCCTCCCGCTGGGCTGCCCACAGTGTTGGGATCACCGGCGTGAGCCCTGTGCCGGGCCACAACAGCCAGGTTCTTACTTCCTTTCTGTGTTTTCGTCTCCCACACAGGAAGAAAACAGGCAGATTTTGGCACGGCAGAAGTCGAACTCACAGTCGGACTCCCATGATGAGGAGGTGTCGCCCACGCCCCCGAACCCCGTGGTGAAGGCCCGCCGCCGGCGAGGAGGCGTGAGCGCCGAGGTGTACACCGAGGAGGACGCCGTGTCCTATGTCAGGAAGGTGAGGCTCACGGGGTTCCCGTCCCCAGGCCTCGGCACGTGGCTATCACCCCTGAGCTCCCTGGACCCCCACAGGGCACCCTCGTCCTCCTGGGGCCTCAGTGTCATTTTGGTCGGAGGGAGGACTACGTGGGTGATGGCGGACGCAGTTCTGCGCGGGATTGGTTTGTTACTGTCTTTGCCAGAGGAGCTGAGCTCGAATTTATGGGAGCAGCTCTGTGTGGGGTCTCTGCAGCCCCAGGGCGGCTTTAGGATCCTCGCAGGCTCAGGGAAGGGAAGGGACTCACTAGCACCCAGGTCCTTGGAGTCAGCAGAGACACTGTCTTGGGCTGTGTGCCTCCCATGCTCCTGCAGCCTCTCTGGTCTCTTCTTATACAGGCACAAATCCCATTATTCAGGGCCCTCCTCTCATGACCCCATCCAACCACAGCCACCTCCCAAAGGCTTTTCTCTAAATACCATAGCTGGTTAGGGCTTCCACATGTGAATTTCTGGGGAGACACAAGTCAGTCTCTAATAAGTGCGTGGTTGAGTGGCGTTAAGCACATTCTCATTGTTGTGGAATCGTCACCACCGCCATCTCCAGAACCTTCTTACCTTGCAGAACTGAGACTCTGTTTCCCAAACACGCACACCCCATTCCTTTCCCCAGTGCTTAATACTTTTTTATTTATTTATTTATTTATTTATTTGAGATAGAATCTCGCTCAGTCTCCCAGGCTGGAGTGCAGCGGCACGATCTTGGCTCACTGCAAGCTCTGCCTCCTGGGTTCACGCCATTTTCCTGCCTCAGCCTCCCGAGTAACTGGGACTACAGGCACCCGCCACCACACCTGGCTAATTTTTTTGGTATTTTTAGTAGGGATGGGGTTTCACCATGTTGTCCAGGATGGTCTCGATCTCCTGACCTCGTGATCCACCCGTCTCGGCCTCCCAAAGTGCTGGGATTACAGGCGTGAGCCACCGCGCCCGGCCCTTAATACTTTTATAATCAGCTAATTAAAGCTAGCACAAGCATTGTTAAACATTTATTAGGGTACTCCGCCTCTGGGGTCTACCTCCCCGAGACCCAGAACCTCAGTCTAACCATGAGAAGAACCTCAGATAAACCCAAATTGCGGGACGCTCTGCAGAATGCCTGACGAGTCCTGCTCATGTCACATGAGGAGAGTGTGAAGAACTGTCGCAGACCAGAGGGCACAGGGGAGACAGGACAGAGTCCTGGGACAGAAAAAGGCCACTCAGGCAAAACAAAGGAAGAACAGATTTGGTGTGGGGTTCGTAACTGTCACATAGCGACATGGCCTCCCTGGTTGTGATAAATGCATCCTAGGATGTAAGGTGGTAACATCAGGGGACCTGCAAGGTGCATGGGAATGATCTTTGCAACTTAAGTATTTGAAAACAAAACGCTTATATATATATTTTTTGAGACAGAGTTTCACTCTTGTTTCCCAGGCTGGAGTGCAATGGCACAATCTCAGCTCACCACAACCTCTGCCTCCCAGGTTCATGTGATTCTCCTGTCTCAGCCTCCTGATTGGCTGGGATTACAGGTGCCTGTCATCATGCCCGGCTATTTTTTGTATTTTTAGTAGAGATGGGGTTTCACCATGCTGGCCAGGCGGGTCTCGAACTCCTGACCTCAGGTGATCCACCTGCCTCGGCCTCCCAAAGTGCTGGGATTACAGGCGTGAGCCACCGTGCCCAGCCAATGCTTTTAAGCGTTAGAATTGAAGTGGCTTTTTAGGAGATTTCAGTGCTGTCTCTCAAAGACGTCTGCACAGGGGCTCTCTGTGTTAAACACACAACACGCCTAAGCCTGCGTGGTCCGCTGTTGCACCTGGACAGACAGGGACTTCCCGGGTGGCCCGAGCACCACACTAGCTCTCATTATGGCCTACACGACCTTCCTGCATGGTTTTATTTTAAGGGGGGATATCCTAGCATCTGAGGTGTTCATAGTACTTCTGATTCATCCAGAGAGGGAGTGTGGGGGGGAATTATTGATCAAAGTGTGCAGATTTCAGACAGACAGACAGACAGACACACAGGAGGAATGGGTTTTGAGATCTTTGCATGGTGGGGTGACTGCAGCCAGTAACAGCATACTGCATACAGGTTCCCACTACATGACCGCACTTCGGTTGTTGACAGATTGCATATACGTGGTCCTGTAAGATGATACCATATTTTTGACTGTACCTTTTCTCTGTGTGGATATGTTTGTTTAGTTGTTTGTTTTTTTTGAGATGGAGTCTCGCTCTGTCACTCAGGCTGGAGTGCAGTGGCACGATCTTGGCTCCTGGCAACCTCCGCCTCCCGGGCGCAAGTGAGTCTCCTGCCTCAGCCTCCCAAGTAGCTGGGATTACAAGTGTGCACCACCACGCCCGACTAAGTTTTGTATTTTTAGTAGAGACGTGGTTTCACCGTGTTGGCCAGGCTGGTCTCGAACTCCTGACCTCGGGTGATCCACCTGCCTCGGCCTCCCAAAGTGCTGGGATTACAGGCGTGAGCCACCATGCCCGGCCTGTGTAGGTATGTTTAGATACGCCTAGCATTGTGTTACAGCTGCCTGCAGTGTTAGGATGGCCACATGCTGTACAGATTTGTAGCCTAGGCGTGATAGGCTCTGTCACGTTCTAACCTCAGTGCGTAGTTAGGGCTACACCAGCTAGGCTTGTGTCTGTTGCTCTGTGATAGTCGCATGATGATGAAATTGCCTAATGATGAATTTCTCAGAAACGCTTCCCCATCATTACATGACACGTGACTGCATTTCAAAAGTAATAAGAGGCTTGGTGCGGTGGCTGACACCTGTAATCCCAGCCCTTTGGGAGGCTGAGGTGGCAGGATTGCTTGAGCTCAGATGGTTGAGACCAGCCTGGGCAACATACTGAGACCTCATCTCTACTAAAAATAAAAAAAATTAGTCAAGGGTGGTGGTGCACACCTGTGGTCCCAGCTACTTGGGAGGCTGAGGCGGGAGGAGCACCTGAGCCCGGGAGGTCTGCAGGGAGCTGTGATCAAGACTGTTTTTTAAAAAAAATAGTGGTGAAATACACATTAAACTTCAAATTGCATATTTGTACCATTGCCTGATAGCCGCAAGCTGAGGGTGGAATGGGGAGATTTCAGGCCATGTCATAGTATCAGGCCAGGGTGGCTCACGTGGTGATGTTTTGGTTCTGCTTCAGGTGATTCCCAAGGACTACAAGACCATGACTGCACTGGCCAAGGCCATCTCCAAGAATGTGCTCTTTGCTCACCTGGATGACAACGAGAGGAGGTAGGCAGACTCGTCCCCCGCCCCGGCATCACCGCCGCCCTCCCTGGCCTCCAGGAGGTGGGCAGGCCCCGTTGCTCGCCCAGGAATCACCGCCGCCCTCCCCAGCCTCCAGGGAGGCTTTGCCATTTCTCTGACTCACGGGCCGTGGATCACGGAATGCTCGGTGCCAGGAGAAGCGTGTCACAGCTCTCTGGAAACGTGGGCTCGCCAGGCAGGGTGGCTTCCCGAAATACTATGCCGCGTGCACCTGCCCTGCTGCCGAGCTGAATCCCTGCTCTGGGAGGGCCCGGCTGCCTTCCTCAAATACCGGGTCTGGATCTGCGGTTCCCCCACGCGCTATACCTAGAAAGGCACAGGTGGTGTGATCACTGTGGGCTTCGTGTTCCGGCCTCTTCCGCATGCATGGACGTGCCTCGCTGTTGCTAAGCTCACCGCCTCGCGGGGGAGATGGGGCCAGGATGTACCTTTCCTGCGGCTCCTGCCCGTGCCGGGAGCTTGGAGGCTCGAGGCAGGAGGTGACAGCAGATGAGGTCTGCAGGGTCACAGTGAGGGGACAGAGGAGGTCAGGGTTGTTCAGGGAAAGGACTTGAGTGTGAAGGGGCTTGGGTGGCAGTGAGGGGACAGAGGAGGTCAGGGTTATTCAGGGAGAGGGCCGAGTGTGAAGGGCTTGGGTGGCAGTGAGGGGACAGAGGGGGTCAGGGTTATTCAGGGAGAGGGCCGAGCGTGAAGGGGCTTGGGTGGCAGTGAGGGGACAGAGGGGGTCAGGGTTATTCAGGGAGAGGGCCGAGTGTAAAGGGCTTGGGTGGCAGTGAGGGGACAGAGGGGGTCAGGGTTATTCAGGGAGAGGGCCGAGCGTGAAGGGGCTTGGGTGCCATGTGTGGGGATGCTGATCATAGACATAATTGGAAAAATCAGAAAAGTTTGAAAAGATTAAGAGCAAAAATGTCTCCATCTGATGCCTAGAGATAATCCTTGGGGATATTTGGGGGGGCAGTCGTTAAGGATTGACCTTGTGCACAGATCCCGTCTGTAATAGCATCCCATTCTACACTGTTTTCTTACACTCAGGGCGTCCTTAACATCTTTCCACGCCAGTAAAGGTTCTGCAGTGGTCTGTGCTGTCAATTTCTGTGTGAATTAGATGTTTTCCTATAATCTTTATTATTATTATTATTTTAGACAGAGTCTTGCTCTGTTGGCCAGGCTAGACTGCAGTGGTGCCATCTCGGTTCACTTCAACCTCTGCCTCTCAGGTTCAAGCAATTCTCCTGCCTCAGCCTCCTGAGTATCTGGGACAACAGGTGCCTGCCACCACACCCAGCTAATTTTTGCATTTTTAGTAGAGATGGGGTTTTGCCATGTTGGCCAGGCTGGTCTCAAACTCCTGACCTCATGATCCACCTGCCTCAGCCACCCAAAGTGCTGGGATTACAGGTGTGAGCCACTGTGCCCGGCCTGCATTTTTAATTTTATGAACATTTGATGGTCATCCTTGCATTTTCATCCTGGAGTACTTGTTCATTTCTTTCTTTGAGGTAAATTCCTTGATGTGATCAAAGGATGTGTAACATAGAAAATTCTCTCTTTAAAAACAATTATTTGACAAATTATAATTCTTTATTAGATTAATTGAGACATTTTGATACTAGTCCTATATAAAATCTAAATGACCTCCATATGTATAAAATACAAAGAGAAGGTGTCTGTTTCTCCCCCTCCTGGAGGGCGACCGTGTGGTGGTCCAGGGGGGCTCCAGCCGCCCTGTGTGTCTGCAGGTGTGTGCCCAAGAGCGCAGGTGGGGACCCTGGGAACACACTGGACACGTTGTTCTCTGCTCTGCTCCTTGCTGGTGACGGGTCTAAGAAGTCCTTCCGTATAAGTACAAATCTAATTGTTGTGAGTATCTGCACAGTGTGCCATTGTAAGAATGAATCAGAGTTTATTAACTGCTGCCTTAGCCAAGGTCACGTGGGAGGATTCTCATTTCTCTGCGCTGCAATGTTTCTGTGAGTAGTAACTCTGCGGTTAGGCAGGAGACTCCCGGCATTCCGGTGGCTGGGCCAGAGATTGGCCTGTTAAGATCCTGATGGGTGTTGGTGTGCGTGTTTGTCACAGGCTTTTGGTACATTTTGCTGGAATCTCACTCAGAAAGAGTGGCAGGGGCTATGCAGAGGAGTAGCCTTCAGGGGCCTTGGCTCCCAGCCGCTCACATCATGCTGAAATACCCTATCTCATCCAGAGCATGTGCCCGGTTCAGGCTGGATACTTTGGGTCCAGGGTGCCCAGTTACCCCAAGCAGCAACACCTGCTGCCTCTGTAGTTGAGCAGTGGTTAGAGTAGCTGAGCATGGCTGGGATAGCTCTGTGTGGCTGGAGTAGCTAGGCATGGATAGAGTTAGCTGGGCATGACAAGTGGCTAGATGTGGCCAGAGTAGCTGGGTGTGGCTGGAATAGCTGGGTGTTGCTGGAGTAGCTGGGTGTGGCTAGAGTAGCTAGGCATGGATGGAGTAACTAGATGTGGCCAGAGTAGCTGGGTGTGGCTGGAATAGCTGGGTTTGGGTGGAGTAGCTGGGCATGGTGTGAATAGCTGGGTGTGGCTGGAATAGCTGGGTTTGGTTAGAGTAGGTGGACATGGCTGGAATATCTGGGTGTGGCTAGAGTAGCTAGGCATACATGGAGTAGCTGGGCATGACTGCAGTAGTTAGATGTGGCTAGAGAAGCTGAGTGTGGCTGGAATAGCTGGGTGCAGCTGGAGTATCTCATTGTGGTGAGAGTTGCTAAGCATGGATGGATAGCTGGGAATGACTAGAGTAGCTAGATGTGACTAGAGTAGCTGGGTGTGGCTGGAATTCAGGATTAGCCTGGACATGGAGTAGCTGTGTGTGGCTGGAGTAGCTGGGCATGGCTACTCCATCCTGGGAGGTGTCCAGGCTCCCCAGGATACCCACGTCCTTGTCTCTGGGACCTGGATGTGTCCTCTTGAGTGGCAGAGAGAGACTTTGCAGATGTGATGAAGTGAGAGGTGGGCGGGTGGCCCTGGGTTTCCCAGGAGGGCCCTGATAGCATCACATGTGCCTTCTAAGGGGAGGCAGGAGGAGGTTCCACACACACAAGGGGAAGAGGCCATGTGACCGCAAGGCAGGAGTTGGTGAGATGTGGCCACAGGCTGAGGAGGGTCGTAGACACTGGAAGAGGCGAGGAGGGGTCTGCCCGGGGCGTCTGGAGGGCATGACTCTGCAGCACCTTGATTTCCACCTGCTAATCCTGGATCTGGATTTCTGGCCCCCAGAACTGCAGAGACAATGCACTTCTGTTGTTTCAGGACCTGCTGTACTTGCTCACAGCGGCCCTGGGATACACGCACAGAGGTGTCCACCTGGCAGTGGTGAACCTGGTCACCAGGAGGAGCCAGATACTGAAGAGCTGAAGACTATTTTAACTTGAATTTATTTTAACTTGCATTTAAACATCAATTTACAATGCAATTGAAATGTCGTTTTTGAATGGATGTTATGTTCACCTGGTTAAAAATTTGGTTTAGAAGATTACAGAGGGACCCTGAGGAAGAGAGAGCCCTCTCTGGTCCCAGCCGCGCCTCGCTGGAGCCTCTGCAGCTCCCTCTTTGCAGACAGACTTAGCCCTGAGGCAGGAGGTCCCTGGTCCACAGCTGCGGGCCACACAGACCAGCTGTCCATTCTTTTTTTTTTTTAAGACAAGGCCTTACTCTGTCGCCCAGGCTGGAGTGCAGTGACACCATCATAGCTCACTGCAGCCTCGACCTTCTGGGCTCAAGTGATCCTCCCATCT
>NW_012117710.1:853880-854468 GCF_000951035.1 Colobus angolensis palliatus | reverse complement strand
GTTTTGCCATGTTGGCCAGGCTGGTCTTGAACTCCTGACCTCAGGTGATCCGCCCGCCTCGGCCTCCCACAGTGTTAGGATTATAGGCATGAACCATCGCGCCCAACTATTATTTTTATTTATAGCAACGGTAATGATGACTGTCCAACATTTTCTTTTTCTAGCTCAAATATTCCCACATGTGGGAACAGTACGGTGGGTGGAGCACAGCTTTGCACCTGAATTCAAAATTGGTTCAACAAGGCTGGGCGCGGCGGCTCACGCCTGTAATCCCAACACTTTGGGAGGCTGAGGAGGGCAGATCACTTGAGGCCAGGAGTTCAAGACCAGCCTGGCCAACATGGTGAATCCCCATCTCTACTAAAAATACAAAAATTAGACCGAGCACAGTAGCGCCTGTAGTCCCTGCTACTCAGGAGGCTGAGGCAGGAGAATTGCTTGAACCCGAGTGGCGGAGATTGTGGTAAGCCAGGATCGCACCACTGCACTCCAGCCTGGGTGACAGAGCGAGACTCCGTCTTAATAAAAAAAGGCCGGGGCCGGGCGCAGTGGCTCAAGCCTGTAATCCCAGCACTTTGGGAGGCCGAG
>NW_012117710.1:843483-853111 GCF_000951035.1 Colobus angolensis palliatus | reverse complement strand
AAAAAAAAAAAAAAAAATTCGGTTCCACAGAACTCCACAGAAGTTAAGATGACAAATACTTCCGGAGCATTCATTGTGTGCCAGGCTCCGTGCAGGGTGCTGGGAACACAGACGGGGTGGGGAACAGGTTCTGTCCTCATGGAGCTGGCTTTCCCGGGGAGCAGGCAGCCCGCAGTCATTAAGCACATACATTTTCAGAGATGGTGTGTGGTGAAGGACATCGAGAGAGGCCTGCACGTCATAGAATGAGATGGCTTCACTCAGGATGGGCAGAAAGGTGAGAGTCAGCAAGGCTGTTCCAGGCATGGCAGAGCTGCAGCAAAGGGCCTGGGGCCCATTCCAGGCATGGCTGGGGCAGGGGAGAGCTGGTGAGCACGTGGTAGGGCTGCTTTGTTCATTTCAGCAGGAACCTGCTGCCTGTGGGGGTGCTGGGGCCACAGGGAACAAGGCATTGCTTGGAGGGTAGCCAGGAAAATGGAGATCTCAGAATCTTCTTGGGATTCAAATATGTGTTTTAGCCTGGGCAACATAGTGAGACCCCATCTCTTAAAAAAATTAGCCGGGCCTGGTGGTGCACGCCTATAATCCCAGCTACTCAGGAGACTGAGGTGGAGCAATGCTTGAGCTCAGGAGTTCAAGGCTACAGTGAGCTGAGATCGCGTCACCACACTTCAGCCTGGGCAACAGAGCGAGATCCTGTCTCAAAACAGAAACAAAAACAAAACCGCAAAAAACCTACCCAAACACCCAAATGTGTGCTTGAAGTTCCCAACGGTTCTGGTGCTTCTTTGGAGCTCACCCGTCCCTCTGCGCGGCTCGTTCCTCTCGAAGTAGCCGCAGTGAGCGGCAAATGCTCGGGCGTGGGGAGGCCCCTGAGCTGTTCCCTCCAGAGGCAGCCTGTGAGCTCAGAGCTTATCAAAAGCCTGTCTCTGGCCAGATGACATCCATGCTCACCTTCAGAATCTGAATTCTGCAGAGCTTGGGGAAGGCCACGGAGGGACCAAGAAGTGGGGGTTCAGGGCCCTTTAGAAACCCTCAGGTCCTCAACCTGAGGAAGAAGGAGGTGAACGGTTGCCTCAGTTCCTGACCCAGTTGTCAGACAGAACCACTCACACGAAATCTCTGTGTCCCCATCTTCTGGCCGATGAGCCTGGGGTCATTGAGAGCGTCAAGGATGGGAAAGCTCTGGCTGAGGATGGGCTGGGATGTGCTGCAGCCCGATCATCTCCGGTATCTGCGGTCGTGAGCCCCTCTGCTGGATGCCGTGGTGTGGGGGAGCTGGGAGGCCGTCCTTGGTCCTGAGACCTCTGCCGGACGCCGTGGCCTGGGGGAGCTCAGAGGCTGTTCTCAGTCGTGAACCCCTCTGCCGGACACCGTGGCTTGGGGAAGCTCGGAGGCTGTCCTCTGTGCTGAGACCCTCTGCCGGACGCCATGGTGTGGGGGAGCTTAGAGGCTGTCCTCCGTCCTGAGTCCCTCTGCCAGACACCGTGGCGTGGGGGAGCTCAGAGACCCAGGCCACCTAGCTCTTGGGCTCGGCTATCAACACAGGCTTCCGTGTTCATGGAGGCACAGGCTTGTCACCGGCTCATTTCAGAAGTGTCACATGCCACAGGCGAGCACGGGCCGTGATTGGTTCCCTGGCTGGCGTGGTGGCAGGGATGCTGGGCAGAGTCATTCCCTGGGCACCTCGGGAGGAATATGAAGTGGGGTTTCATGAACTTGTAGCTCCATCTCGTTTCCAATATCTGTCCTCCCTGCAATGTTTACATCCAAACCCTAAAAAAATGGCACGTGGGCCTGCCCACCAGCCTTCTCTCTCGCTCTTGTTTTCATTGTGGCAAATACATATCACATAAAGTTGGCCATTTTAACCTTTTCTTTTTGTTTTTTTTTGAGATGGAGTCTCACTCTGTCACCCAGGCTGGAGTGCAGTGGCGCTCTCTCAGCTCACTGCAACCTCTGTCTCCTGGGTTCAAGCGATTCTCCTGCCTCAGCCTCCCGAGTAGCTGAGATTATAGGCATGAGCCACCACACCCAGCTAATTTTTGTATTTTTAGTAGAGATGGGGTTTTGCCATGTTGGCCAGGCTGGTCTTGAACTCCTCACCTCAGGTGATCTGCCCGCCTCAGACTCCCAAGGTGCTGGGATTGGATTACAGGCGTGAGCCACTGCTGCCTGGCCCATTTTAACCATTTTAAAGTGTTTAATTCAGTGGCATTAGTTACATTCACAATGATGTGCTGCTATCACCACCCTTTGTTTCAAAAATTTTCATCATTCCAAATAGAAGCCCCAAACTTATTCAGCTGTCAGTCCTATCTCCCCCTATAACCCCAATCTACTTTCTCTTTCTATGAGCTTGCCTATTCTAAATATTTCGTATAAGTCATTATAGGACTTGAATGAACCACGATATATGACCTTTTGTGATGGGCTCTTTCACTGAGCACAGTGTTTTCAAGGCGCGTGCACAGCATAGCATGTGTCAACACTTTCTTCTTTTTTCAGGGCCGAGTAATATTCCACTCCATGGCCACACCCCGTGTGTGTATCCATTTGTCTGCTGATGGCCACTTGGGTTGTTCCTCCCTTTTGGTTATTGTGATTAGTGCTGCTGTGAACATGGGTGTGCAGGTGTCTGTTTGAGTCTCCTGGGCAAATGCTGATGGATGGAATTACTGGGTCGTATGGTAATTCCATATTTAGCTTTTTGAGGAACCACAGATGCTGCTTCCCTTCCCGCCTGACTGAACTCAGAGCCTCCCATTCCTGTCTGTGCTGCCTTGGTGGCAACTGTATTTCAGCTAAACTCCTCAAATCCTTTCTGGGCTCCTCCCCAGCTCCCAGGCTCTAGGCAGGTTCAGTAAAGCTCTTATTTTAGGGCCAGGCTGGACCCTGAGTGTGAGCTGAGCCAAATGATATCTCTGGGCTGTCCCAGCTGTTTGTGTCCAGGAAGAATCTGTGCTGGGTCCTGTGCCCTTGGCCCTGAGAATCAGGACCACATGTGCCCTCCATCTCTGACCCCTCTGGATCCTAGAGCTAAGTGGACGTGAAACAGGGGAAGCAGATGGTTGGCTTAAAAACTCCTCTTTGTAAGGCTGGCTTGCAAAGGAAGCTGTTGCACAGGGTGTGTGTGTCTGTTTCAGTTCTTTTGTTTTGCACATAGGAAAACTCACTTTCCATATCGAAGCCCCAGTGGGCTCCTTTTTCTGGCCACGGTCTCTAAAGAAACAGCCTGATGGCTCAGGAAACCGGTTCCAGGGGGAGCGGGCAGGGGAGGGATTGTCTCTGGACCTTTCACGTGATGTCTCCCCTGTGCAGCATCCAAATCCTTCGCTTTTTCCAGCTTACTAGAGGCTGAGCTTCATAGCTTTGCCTCTGCTCAGCTGTGGTTTGGCGAGTAGAGCCAAATTTCTTCCAAGTTTGCAGGGCGTCTGGCACACCCCTGGCTTTGAGGCTGCCTGCTGGTCTTTTCTCTGCTTCCCCACGTAGGAAGAGTGCGGCAGATAATCCTTTGCAGATAAATCCACCTGCAGGGTGTGCACACCTGCTGGCCTAATGACCCCTCCATCCAAGTTCAGGTTCAAGACAGGTATCCCCGTCGTCACAGGTGGTGTGACTTTGCTCTTGTCAATCGGTAACAGTGCGGGAGATACGTAAGATTGTGCAGGAGATATGTAAGCTTCGAGAAGTGTGAAAATTATGTTCAAGACCTTTAATTTAAAGGAAGATAGTACAACGTGGTTGTGAGGGAGGCTGCCCCTCCCCAGACCACCTGCCTGTCCTTCTAGGATGGTATTGCTAGTTGGCCTTGATCGAAGGGTTTCTCTGGGCTTTTGCACAGGATCCTGTGAGAGGCATCGTGTCAACCTCACAGCCTCAATTTCCTTCCCTGTCCTTGTCCAAGGCCCCAAAACTCCTCAGGGGCAGAGCTAGGGTTCCAGCTCGAGTTCTTGGGCACCTAAGCTTGTGCTCTCTCCCCTGTGAGGACACATCGCCCACACCTGCCCCTACCCTGCCTGCCTGGGGAAGGAAGATTGAGAATGGGTGATTTAGGCATTGTCAGTGTGCAGGGTCCATAGTGTCCTGTGGTGAACTGCAGCTGCAGGGAGATGACTCAGGGGAGAGACGGGACCAGGAATTCCCATCACACAGGTGTGGGGCTGGAGTGGTCTTATTCCCAGGCATGCCTATGCACACAGTCATGCACACGCAGTCTCACTCAGGTACCACAGAATTTAAGGTGTGTTTAAAACATCTTTTGAAAGGAGAGAGTTGTGGATGTCATTTATAAGTAATAACATTCTCTGAGCCTGTTTCCTCAGGTGTCAAATCAGGATAATAAAACCTACTTTGAGGTTTTTGTGAGAATATAAAGCAGGAATATCTATGTGTGTACTGTTACCATCACCACCATCACTATCATCACCATCACAGTCATCACCATTACCATCATCACCATCCCCACCATCACCATCATCACTGTCATCATCACCATCATCACCGTCATCACGATCATCACCATCACCATCACCACCACCCTCCTCATCACCGCCATTGCCATCATCATCATTACCACCATCATCATCACCATCCCCACCATCACCATCATCACTATCCCCACCATCACCATCATCACTGTCATCATCACCATCATTATCATCACCGTCATCACCATCATCACCATCACCACCACCCTCCTCATCACCACCATTGCCATCATCATCATTACCACCATCATCATCATCACCATCCCCACCACCACCATCATCACTGTCATCATCACCATCATCATCATCATCATCACATCACCACCACCATCCCCATCACCACCATTGCCACCACCATCATCATAACCATCATCACCATTCTAATCACCATCCCCTTCACCATCCCCATCATCATCATCACCACCATCCCCACCATCACCATCATCAGTGTCATCATCACCATCATTATCATCACCGTCATCACCATCATCACCATCCCCACCACCATCACTGTCATCATCCCCATCATCATCATCACCATCCTCACCATACTCACTCACCCATCACCATCCCCATCACCATCATAATCACCTTCGTTACATCACTACCATCTCCATTATCACAATAATCATCATCACCATTCTCTTCACCATCCCCATCACCACCATCATCACCATCCCTATCACCATCCTCCCTGCCACCACCACCACCATCATCACCGTCACCACCATCTTTACCATCATCACCATCGCCATCATCTTCACCACCATTATCTTCATCATCACCATATCTTCACCTTCACCATCACCATCATCTTCACCTTCATCATCATCATCACCACCATCGTCATCACTGTTGGGGTCGTTGTCATCACCCTATCACCCTCTTTCTGTGGCCCTTTGGCTGTGTGGCAGTGGAGTCCATGAAGAGGCGTCTTCCTGGATGGTGCCTTGCCCCTCGGAGGCTGGCCCAGCTATCTAGACAGATCCCACAGTCAGGCCCCGCTCAATACTTGGTCTGAGAAAGAGGCTGGTGTAGCCTTGAGTCATTGTCTGCTCCACCCTGGGCCTGAGTTGACAAATAGGCCGCTCCAGGCCTCCCAGCACCCACAGTCATCAGGAAGATCCCTAGGAGGCCACCTTGTCCCCACCTCACTGTACCGAACAGAGTTCTAAGACCCAGTGAGAGGGGGCCTTGGCCTGTTGCACTGACCCACACAGCAAGTGTCCAGCCGGGGCTGGAGTGGGGTGTCCTTATCCCCTGGGATGGCACCTGCGTCAGCCGGTGCTGGAGTGGGGTATCCTTATCCCCTGGGATGGCACCTGCACAGCCCCTCTGCAGAGTTGAGTAGCTCCCAGTGCAGGCCCTGGGGTGGTGGTAAGTGCAGCCTTCTCACCTGGTGTCAGCTATTGGAGCGAAGCAGAGTCTGCATCCTACCTGGGGTGCCCGGGGCAGTTGCATCTTGGCCAGGGACCTCAGCTGCCTCAGGAAGCAGCGCCGCGTGCTCTGGAGCCCTGGGATGTGCTAGGCGTGAAGGCTGTCCCTGGAGGGTGTGTCCCAGGCCTTGAGGAGCAAGGAGGCGGCCCTCAGGTTCTTACTCTGGTCCCCTCCCGGCTTTCCCTGATTCGGGCGCCCGGAGGGGGAGCATCCCTGGGCTCCTGGGAGCCGAGAAGCGCGGTAATTGGGCGGCACTGTGTGTGTTTGCGGTGTGCATGGGGCCTCCGGAGGGGACCTCATTACTGGAGCCGCCAGACGGGCGCGGGCGAGGGCACCTCACCCTTGGGGCGGCCTTCCTGGCAGCGGCTCCAGCTCTCTGCTGCTCTAATTAAAACACAGGCCTCTGGCTTGAGCAGCACCACTGGCCTGCGCAGCTGTCTCTGTTATCTGTCGCTGTTTCTCTTCCTCCCACCCGCGTATCTCTGCAGTCTGTTTTTCCACAGATTGGCTCGGATCCTCAGGTGATGGGAAAAACAAGCCCTTCTGCCGAATTCATGGGCAGCCGAAGGGAGCTGTCTCGTGGCTTCTCCGAGCCTTTCGTGGCCCCCCTCCCCATTCTGGCTTGGGCTTTGGGACTTTCTGCTTCCCTTTCGGGCAACATTAAAAAAACAAAATTAGCATTTTGGAAAACACAGGGCCCCGTCTGAGGAGATGCTTAATGGCTTGAACATGCAAATAATTTGATTTCCCTTTGCAGAAAGCCCGGCTGGATCTCGGCAGAGGAGACCTTGACGTTAGCAAAATCAGGGGCCACGTGAGCCCGGGAGGCTTTAGAAGCTGAATTCAGCAGAGGCTGAAGCCTGAGGTTTGAAACTCCATCAGATGCATGAGTAGTGGCCGTGAGCCTCAGGCATGTTGTCTTTCTAGAGCTCCCCAGTGGCCCTGGGGGCTGCCGTTTGGCAGGGGAGGCAGAGAGAGGTTAAGCAGGCTGCCTCGGGCCACACAGCTCAGAGTCAAAGAAGCTGGGACTGGGACCTGGCTGGGATGTGGCTGCTCCGGGCCAACCTGCCCACGGTGAATGCACACACAGCTCATTAACCTGCCAGGAAAAGGCAACAAGCTTTTGAAGGGAACAGTCATTTTCCATATGCCTCGCATTTTCCAGCTCATAACAAGTCTCGTGGCCTGGGCCTGGAGCTTCAGGGCAGTTGCAGCTCTCTGTGGAGCCTGTTTGAAGGGCTGGCACTGTCTAACACCACAGTGACAACAAGGCCTCTTGCTTTGTCTGATTTGTGGGTGGAGAGAAGAACTTCAGGACCTTCTTACCCAGGAGGTGATCGCGGCCATTGTGGATCTCGCATGTGGTCCTGGCTGTTTGGTGCCCTAAGGTTTTTGTTTTTGTTTTTTTGAGACAGAGTCTTGCTCTGTTGCTCAGGCTGGAGTGTAGTGGCACGATCTTGGCTCACTGCAGCCTCGACTTCCTGGGCTCAAGCAATCCTCCTGCCTCAGCCTCCGGAGTAGTTGGAGCCACAGGCATGCACCACCATGCCCAGCTAATTTGTTTTAGTTTTTGTAGAGACAGAGTCTTGCTGTGTTGCCCAGGCTGGCCTTGAGCCTCCTGGGTTCAAGCGATCCTCCGGCCTCAGCCTCCCAGAGTGTTGGGATTGCAGACGTGAGCCACCACACCCGACAGCTGCTGTAACATTTTGAAACTTGGGGAATTTGGTGGTGTGTGGTCTCCAGTACCACAGCTCCTGGACCCCAGTCAGTCACGTTTTGTCATCACTGACAAGCCCCCTGCAGACCTGTGGGCTGAGATGCTGCACACGGCCTGCCTCCAGCACCCAGTATGTGGATGGGGACCTGAGGCTCAGAGAAGGTGCAGGGAGGCCTGCTGCCCTGGGCAGGGACTGGGGCTGTCCTTCAGACAGAAGGTGCCGGGTCAGAGGCTACGTTCATGCAGGCCCGAGGCTAAGCCCTGGTGCAGCGCTGGCCGCTGTGCTGTGTTTGGCCGCGGGGGCCACGTGGCGACCAGAAGGAGGGATGCACCAGCTTTCACACTCTGATGGGTGCCCTGGGTCCTGGCATGGCTCCATTCCTGAGTTCTGGTCACTAAAAATAGCCCTGTCACCTGCTAGCGGGTGTGAGGAATTCACCAGCTGGCTGGGGATGGGGGTCTGCGGAGAGAGGCCAGGCGAAGGGAAGGTCGCGTCGGGGGTGGGGGCCGTCCCTGGAGAGGAGTGTAACCGTCAAGCTGGTCCCAACCCTGTGGGGTTCCTTGCAGTGCGAAGTATATTGTCAGTATTTTGGTGACCCTGTTCCCACTTGTCACGGGGGGACCCTGAGGCTCAGAGACAGTGGGGGGCTTGCCCAGGTCACACGGTTTCCTTGGGAAAAGTCAGCCCTCCTGAGGTGAGGCCCTGTACAGCCACCTCTCTGCTCCCTGCGGAATGAGGCAGCCACGTCCACTCGGGATGCAGGTGCAGTTAACGCTCCCCGAGGTCTGCCTGGGGTCAGGTGTGTGGCTGAGAGCTGTGACTGTGCTGTCTCGCTCTCCTGACAGCAGCCCTGAGGGCATGTGGTAACATCATCCCCAAGGTCCAGGTGCGGATCTGACACACAGACAGCTGTGACCACCTGCTCTGGGCCACCACTGCTGCCCAGACCACCACATGCACCCTGGTTGGACCACGGTCTGTGTAGGGCCACGACCCTGGGACACAGCCATCCTCTCCTCTCCTGACCGAGAGCCTTTTCTAGTAGGGACCCGTATTTTAAAAGTGGATGGGCCGGGCATGGTGGCTCATGCCTATAATCCCAGCACTTTGGGAGGCTGAGATTGCTTGAGCCCAGGAGTTTGAGACTAGCCTGGGCAGCATAGCAAGACCCTCTACCCTCTTCCTAAAAATTAAAAAATTAGCTGGGTGTGGTGGCATGCACCTGTAGTTACTCAGGAAGCTGAGGTGGGAGGATCGCTTGAGCTGGGAGGTTGAAGCTACGGTGAGCTGTGATTGCACCACTGCTCTCTCCAGCCTGGGTGACAGGGCGAGACCCTGTCTCAAAAATAAAAATAAGTAAAAATAAACACACATAAATAAAAAGTGGATTATTGTCTGGTTGTCTCGTGGGTGTGTTAGTTGCTGCTGGACCACTGAGGAAGTGACCGATTCCCCCGGCAGGTGGACCTTTGTTTATCAGACCCAGTGAACCTTCAGCCACATCCCCAAGGTGCGCAGGATTTTCCAGGCAAAGAAGAGGGGGGACTAAGTTCCTGACTGTCCTGGGGCCTCTTTCAGGACTCCATCCTGTTTGTTCATTGAACACTCTTAGATCTCTCCTTGGTTTCAGTCTGTTTCAAAGCATCAGAAAACGTTAGGAAGGAAGAGGGTGATGAACTGGGTGGTGTTTCTGGAAGGGCCCCCCATCTCCCCGCGTGGCTGCTCTGAGGGTGAGAGCCTGGGCCCCAGGTGGTGGGGGGAGCTTTGGAGGCTGGGGCTCAGGACTCAGCGTTGCTTGGAGGGTGTCCCAGGAGATTTGCTCAGGTTCTGCTGTGGGCGCCCGTGGGACTGGCAGCGAGCTCAGGTGTGGGGACAGTAGGTATTTGGACCCGTTGGGGTGGGGCCTGTGGCATGGCAGGAAGAGTAGGTATTTGGATCCATTGGGGCGGGGCCTGTGGCATGGGGGGAGAGTAGGTATTTGGA
>NW_012117710.1:842082-843231 GCF_000951035.1 Colobus angolensis palliatus | reverse complement strand
CATGGGGGGAGAGTAGGTATTTGGACCCGTTGGGGTGGGGCCTGTGGCACCCGGGGAGGTGTTGAGGGGCAGCAGGCTCACAGACTTGGGCCCTGTCGAGCTACGGTAGATGGGAACTCCGTGGGCCCATGTCCCCGGGGAGACTGAGCAGGGAGGTGACGCCAGGCCTGGGTGGAACCAGAACCCGGAACGCAGAGCTGGGAGAAGGCTGGGGTAGGCTCGTGGGCTCCTCCCCTCTCTGCAGGAGGGAACTGTCCTGGGGAGGGGAGTCTTCCCCACTGGTGCCGAGCAGAGGATGGAGGGCCCAAGGCAGCCGCACCTCTCTCCTGCTGGGAGAGCCTAGAGCCTTTGTCACTAAAGGGAGAGAGGCCACTGACTTCTCAGGCCTCAAGGGCTGAAACATTTTCTGCTCACGGGGGAGAGCTATAGGACCGGGGGCAGCTCCTCCTCCCCCTTCTCTTCCTTGACATTACATTTTTTACTGTAATAAAAATCTAGGAATCTGGGCCAGACACAGTAGCTGGAGCCTGTGGTCCCAGCTACTCCAGAGGCTGAGGTGGGAGGTCACTTAAGCCTGGGAGGTGGAGACTGCAGTGAGCCGAGATCGCGCCACCGCACTCCAGCCTGGGCGACAGAGCGAGACTCGGTCTCAAAAACAAACAAAAACAAAAAAGCCCCCCCAAGGCCCGTGCGTCTGGCAGCGCAGAGCTGTGGAGGAAGCAGCCTCTTGCTGTCCTGCAGGCGTCCGTGGTCACGGCTGGGGGTTTCCTCCCTGGGCTGGGTTTTGCAGCCATCATCTTCCTGCCTCGCCAGCATTGTTGGTTCTGCTTCTTCCCGTTGGCTCCCGGCTCCCTTCCTCACAGCCGCCTGTGTGCGCAGTGTTCCGGCTCGGGACAGCGTGTGCGGCTGCCACGTGGGTGCCCTCTTCTCCCCATTTCGAGGTCACTTTGGTGCCTGTGGGCTGAAGCGGCAGAGACCAGCATCTTAGGATTGTGTCATCCTCATGGTTTGTGATCCGTCCTGCACATCTCCGCAGAGTGTCTGTGCTATGTGCGTGAGGTTTTTATTTGACTGGCATCATGAGACCCACGTTGGTGACTCTTTCTTAGCTTACAAATGGCTACAAGATAATTTTTTTTTTTTTTTTTT
>NW_012117710.1:840734-841062 GCF_000951035.1 Colobus angolensis palliatus | reverse complement strand
GGGTTTCACCATGTTATCCAGGATGGTCTCAATCTCCTGACCTCGTGATGTGCCCACCTTGGCCTCCCATAGTGCTGGGATTATGGGCGTGAGCCACCGCACCGGGCCGATAATATGTTTTTGAAAACATTGTAGGCCAGGCACGGTGGCTCATGCCTATAACCCCAGCATTTTGGGAGGCCTAGATGGGTGGATCACTTGAGGCCAGGAGTTTGAGACCAGCCTGGCCAACTTGACAAAACCCTGTCTCTACTAAAATTACAAAAATTAGCCTGGCTTGGTGGTGGGAGCCTGTAGTCCCAGCTACTCGGGAGGCCGAGGCAGGAGA
>NW_012117710.1:831881-840149 GCF_000951035.1 Colobus angolensis palliatus | reverse complement strand
TGTAGAGATGGGGTCTCGTTATGTTGCCCAGGCTGGTCTCGAACTCCTGGCCTCAAGCAATGCTCCCTCCTCAGCATCTCAAAGTGCTGGGGTTACAGTTGTGAGCCACCGGACCCCGCCAAGTTGCTAATTTTTGATCCAGTTTCTTGTCTTCATAATCACATCACTGTGGATAGACGAGGTTGGGGTCGCACATTTGCCATCCATACACTGGCTCACGGAGCTGCTGTCTGCGGCCTGTGTTTCTGACGTGGGCCTTGCCTGTCGGGTTTGCATTTCTCTCTACATTTAATTGGGAGCCTCTTTAGAAGGCGGGTCTGCTTCTGAGCCTCTTTCTGCTGCTGCAGAGTGAGAATTACGCAAGCCTCGCTGGTTCATAAGGAGGTGGAGGCTGTGAGAAGAAATAAAAGCACCCCTGAGCCCAGACAATGATTTTCTTCTTGTTTTACAAGCCTGTTGCTGAAGACTTGACATTTTCTGCTTTACGTCTTGTGCGGTGACAGCTGGTTCATGCTTGTCCTTCAAAAAAAGCAACAGTTGCTAAGAGTCCCACAAACAAAGATGTGCTTTGACTCCCAGGAACAGCTGTGGAAGGACAGGGCGTCCTGTCAGCTGCTAAGTCCAAATACTCAGACTGCCCGAAACGGCGCCTCAGCCCCTGGCGCCGCTGGGTACTGCCCCCCATTCCTGTCCACCACCCCCATAGCTTCGTATTTTCTAACGGTGAAAAAATGCTTTCTTGCTTCTTGACTGGAGACACGAAGTCCTCTGAGTTAACTGAGGCTAAATCCGGGATATTGAGGGAGAAGAGGTCAGCATGAATCATCCATCCATCCATCCATCCATCCACCCACACATTCACTCATGCATCAATTCCTTCACTCAGCCATCCGCACATTCACTCATGAGTCCATTCATTTGTTCATTCATCCATCCATCCATCCATCCATCCATCCATCCATCCATCCATCCATCCATCCATCCACACATTCACTCATGCATCCATTCATTTGTTCACTTGTTCATCCATCCATCCATCCATCCACCCACCCACCCACACATTCACTCGTGCATCAGTTCCTTCATTCACCCATCCACACATTCACTCATACATCCATTCATTCGTTCATCCATTCATCCATCCACACATTCATTCATGCATACACTCATTCATTCATCTATCCACACGTTCGCTCATGCATCCATTCCTTTGTTCAGACATTTATCCATTCATTCATTCATCCATCCATGCATTTACACATCCATCCACTCATTTGTTCACCCATTTATCCATCTGTTCACTCATGCATCCATTAATTCATTCACCCACTTATCCATCCATTCACTCATTCATTCATCTACGCATTCACTTATGCATCTATTCCTTTGTTCACCCATTTATCCATTCATTCATCCATCCATCCATGCATTCCCTCACTCATCCATTAATTCCCCCCTTATCCATTCATTTAGTCATCCATCCACACATTCACTCATACATCCATCCAGTCACCCATTTATTCATTCATTCACTTATTTATCCACTCATTCATTCACCCACTTACCCATTCATTTATCTCTCCATTCATACATTCACGTCTTCATCTATTCATCTGGCCATTCATTCATGCATCTATACATTCACCCATGCATCATCCATTCATTCACCCATTAATTCATTAGCTCATTTATCCACTCATTAATTCATCCATCCATGCATTCACCCACCCATCCACTCATTCCCCTGTTTATCCATCCATTCAGTCACTGATTTATCCATTTATTCATTTTTCCATTCATTCATTCGCCCCTCCACACATTCACTCGGGCACCCATCCATTCATTCACCCATCCAGTAAATCCTGGTTGGATCTTCTCTGTGCCCAGTGCTGGAAATCGTGCTAAGAGATGTAGACACAAGTGGGAGGAAAGCCCAAGGAGAAAATGACTCTCTAAGGAGGTGGAGGTGGATCTTTGTCTTTCAAAGGCTCATAAATGGATTTTTCTGACTCAGTGACAAACCCAACCACTCACGCGGGGGCAGGCCTTGTATCCCAGAGAGCAGCCTTACACGCTGTCTCGTGTAACTCCCAAATGGTCCCACGCAGTAGGGGAGTCATTTGCTCTGTTTCACCCAGAGGGAAACTGAGGCCGGAGAGACTCACTCGGGGCGTGCTCTCGTCAATCAGGGAACCAACTCTGAATCATACGTGGCAGTTGGAGGTGCTCTGCTAGGATGGAAGCTACACTCACTCGTTCATTCAACAGATGTTTAGTGAGCATCTCCTTCAGGCCAGACTGAGGCCCCTGCCCGAGGGGGCTGGAGATACCACATGCGCAACACAGACCACCTCCTACCCTACCTGGCTTTACTCAGCCGTTTTCTAATGGAAGAGACAATGAGTAAATGAAATAGATTCTTAGAATATAGGATGAGGCAGTAAGAGGTGCCAAAAAGAAACACAAGATGGTACAGGGGGTGGGGATGCAGTTTTGGAGAGGGGCCTGGAAAGGCCATGCGAAGGGAAGATTGAGGAAATACCTGGGGAAAGAGGAAGTTAACCAGGAATGTGTCTGGGGAAAGAGCATTGCTGGCAGCAGGAGGGCAGGTGCAAAGGCCCTGTGGTCAGGTCCATGCCTGGTTGTCCAAGAATCAACAAGGAGGTCAGTAAAGCCAGAGCAGAGCCTGGGAAGACGCCAGTGACAGGCAATGAGAACACAGAGGAACAGGTGACAAATCTTGTAGGGCCTTCTGGGTCACTGTAAGGACTTTGGCTCTCACTCTGAGATGGGAGCCCCTAGAAGGGTTAACATGTTGGCTCTTACATGTTTTATTTAGCAGGGTCTGTCTGGCTCTCTGCTAAGAATAGAAGATAGGGGGACAAGGGCAGAAGTGGAAAACCCAATTAAGAGGTTGTTTTGCTAATTCCAGGCGGGAGATGCTGTTGTCTGGGATCAGGGCAGTACCACTGGCAGTGGTAAGTGGTTAGTTGATTCTAAAGAAAGGGGCTGTGCCTAGCCTGAGATGGTTCAGCTATGAGGTTTGCCTCCAGTGCTGGACTCCTCTCTTGGTTACGAGATTCCTTGGAGGCAACAGCAATGATAACAATGATGTTGATGGTGGTGGTGGTGATAATGAGTGTTGGTGGTGATGATGATGGTGATGTTAAAGTGGATGGTGATGATGATGGTGATGATAATGAGTGTTGGTGGTGATGATGATGGTGATGTTAAAGTGGATGGTGATGATGATGGTGATGGTGATAAAGACGGTGATAGTGATGGTGATGGAGATGGTGACAGTGATGAGAATGGTGGTGATGGTGATGAAGATGGTGATGATGAAGGTGATGATGATGGTGAAAGTGATGAGGATGGTGATGATGGTGATAGTGATGATGGTGATGATGGTGATGAGAATGGTGGTGATGATGAGGATGGTGATGAAGATAGCAACGATGGTGATGGTGAAGGGGATGAGGATGGTGATGGTGAAGACGGTGATGGTGATGAAGATGGCAGTGATGGTGATGATGAAGGTGATGAGGATGGTGATGATGGTGATGGTGAAGGTGATGAGGATGGTGATGATGGTGAAGATGGTGATGAAGATGGCAGTGATGGTGATTGTGAGGGGATGATGATGGTGATGATGGTGATGGTGGTGAAGATGGTGATGATGAAGATGGCAGTGATGGTGATTGTGAAGAGATGATGGTGATGATGGTGATGGAGATGAAGATGGTGATGAGGATGGTGACGATAGTGATGAAGATGGTGATGTGATGAAGATGGTGATGATGGTGATTGTGAAGGTGATAAGGACGGTGATGATGATGATGATGGTGGTGAAGATAGAGATGGTGATGAAGATGGCAATGATGATGATCATGAGGGATGATAATGGTGATGGAGATGAAGATAGTGATGGTGAAGGTGATGGTGAAGGTGATGGTGATGATGGTAGTGATGGTGATGAAGGTGGTGATGTTGATGGTGTTGATAATCATCCTGGTAATAAGGGTGATGAGCACTAGTTATAACACCACATTAAGTGTATGTAACCCATTTGACCTTTTGTTGTGCTTTCCTAGAAATCATCTGCGATGGATGTTGGGGTTGATTCTCCATTATTTCCACCCCTCCCCAACTGTGTAGCACCATGTGGTTTTGGAGGAGATTGAATCTACCATGAGCTTTTGGAGTAGACCTTATTTTAGCCCATTCTGGGTGAGTCCATCCATCGACGACTGTGACTGGATCAGGTAACCCAAGACTAAGCCAGCCAGCTGAGGGCAGTTCCTGAGACCCTGCCCAGTGGCCAGGTGGCCTTGCTTAGCAGTGGTCCCATGAGAAGCAAAGAGAGTTTACTAAAGTCTTCTGGGAAAGGGGCCTTGCTCCCTGGGGAGAACTACACTTCTGGAAGTCAGCCCTCACTTTCCTTCTGAATGATGAGGTGGGTGAATGGGAAGCTTGGGAGAAAGTGTTGGGAAGAGGTTGCTGCTGCAGAGAACAGAAATAGACAGAACCTGGATCTTTGAAGGCCTTATTGAATTCCTGAATTCAACCGACCCCGAGGTTCCCTATGGTGTACTTGACTTTGGTGGCCCCCAAAGAGCCTTAGATGCTGGCCTGGCTCCCTGCTTGTGTAGTTCCTTCTGTATTGGCTCTGGGCCTGGCTGTGTGGCTGGATTTGGCCAATGGTATGTTAGCAAGTGTGATGTAAGCAGAGGTTGGAGAAGCACTTGTCTGTTGGGGGTGGATCCTTCTTGGCACCCAGCTGCCATGCTGTGGGGAAGCCTAAGCAGTCATGTGGAGGGGTTCCTTGGGGTAGAGCTGGAACTCCTGGCCAGTGGCACCCCTGAGTGCCAGGCCGGTGGCCACCACCAACCACCCTATGTGGAAAACAGCCATCCCAGCCAACACCTCTAGAGGGAGGAGGCCTACTGCATCAACCCACAGAAGCATGAGGAAGAGTGAATTATTTTATCAAAGCACTCTGTTTGAGGTGGTTTGTTATGTAACAATAAATAACCACAACACCCTAGTACCAGTTACTGGAGCTGAGAAATCCTTTTTGAATGGGTTGGGAATTGTCTGTAGCTCCAAATCTCTATCCCTTCCAGTGACCTTGGACAGCAAACTGGGAAAATGAGACGCTTCCACTTCACAAATGGGGAGCCTGGGCTGCCAGTCCCTAGGGCAGAACCTCCAGATTTACAAAACAGTCTCCTGTGTGAGTGTGAACTGTCTTCTGAGAGGGATTTTCCCAGATTCTTAGTGCCATGCGGGTGTGAACTGTCTTCCGAGAGGGGTTTTCCCAGGTTCCTAGCACTGCACGGGTGTGAACTGTCTTCCAAGAGGGGGTTTTCCAGGTCCCTAGCGCTGTGCGGGTGTGAACTGTCTTCCGAGAGGGGTTTCCCAGGTTCGTAGTACTGTGCAGGTGTGAACTGTCTTCCGAGAGGGGTTTCCCAGGTCCCTAGCACTGTGCGGGTGTGAACTGTCTTCCGAGAGGGGCTTTCCCAGGTTCCTAGCAGGAGTGTTTAGTTGACACGTGAAGCCTGTGTGATAAATATCACAGGGGCCTGGGAGTCGGAGATTGCTAAAGCCTCGTTGAAGAGCTCTGGAAGACATCATGTGTTTTGGGGTCCTCTCCGAAGAACATGGAACTTGTATGAATTTTCAGGCTGGCTTTGTCAGTCAGCATGGATCACGTTTCCTCCATGGCATGCGCCCGGATAGGCACAGCCTGTTTTGTCTCAGGCATGCCACATGCACAGCCTGGTTTGTCTGTTGCAATCACCCCTCATGACGGGTCCCTGCGGACTTGAGGGCCAGAGGCACCTAGGAGCCTGGCTATGTGCTGGGTCCTGTCTGGGTGCCTGTAGGAGGCGGGGACAGGGGACAGGGCAGAGTAGATTTACCACCTGCTCTTGAGCAGTCCCCAAATTCCAGACCTGGGAGAGTTTCAGCACCAAAGCAGGAGCCCAGGGAAGCTTCCAGAAGGCAGCAGGGCTTGAACCACTAGGACTAGCCTCCGTGCCTCTGAGCTTCCTAGTCCAGAGAGGTGATAATGCTAGGGACCGTTTTGCTGCACAGAAGAAGCTGAGTCGGGCCTCTTGGCGGCCGGTGAGCCAGGGGTGCTCCAGGGTGAGTCCCGCAGACATCCGCCAGCACGGGCAGGGAGGGAGGCAGCAGCTTTGCCTGCCTGCTGGCTGCGGGACCTTGGCAAATGACGTGACCTCTCTGAGCTTCAGGCCTGTTCCCTCTGTCCTTGAAGTTGGCGCAGTCGAAGGCAGGAAAGGGGCTGTCCCCAGGCAGAGCCCCCACCCACCGCCATTGTGCCTCCATTCCACGGGTGCCCCACGCTGTTTTGGTGGCAATGGTGGAACCTGTGCATGGGTGGGAGACTGTGCTAGAAGTGTGCCAGGCAGGCAGTGGGTGAGGGCACCACAGCCAGGAATGGCTTTCAGAGGAGGGGATGTCTAAAGCCCAGAGCTGGAAGTCCGGAGGTGCAGCCAGTATGAAGGCCGGAGGGCCAGAAAGAGCCTTTTGTGGTTGGAACTGACCAGGTGGAGTGAACAGGGAGGGAGGGAGGGACAGGCTGATTTGGGGTGGCGGTGGCTCTTGGGGCTGTGGTTTTCCAGCAGGGCACACAGACCTTTGGGATGCAGACCCTCCAGGGTCACTCAGACAGGGGCCAGGGCCCCAGGTCTGTATTCTCAGAACTGCCATTGAGGCCACCTGTCCTCTCCTTCAGAGAAGGCACACTCACTCACACACCTGGGTCCTGCACGGATTGCAGTCATACAACAACAGCACAGCCAGATGCTTCTCATAAACAAGGCACTACAGGCCTGGCGTGATGGCTGATGCCTGTAATCCCAGAGCTCTGGGAGGCTGAGGCAGGAGGATCACTTGAACACAGGAGTTTGAGACCAGCCTGGGCAGCATAGTAAGACCTCAATCTCTACAAAAAATAAAAAGTTAGCCAGGCCTGGTGGCTCAATGCAGCTATTCAGGAGGCTGAAGTGGGAGGATCGCTTGAGCCTGGGAGTTGGAGGCTGCAGTGACCCAGGGTCGTCACTGCAATCCAGCCTGGGCAACAGAACAAGACCCTGTCTCAAAAAATAAAAATAAAATAAAATAAATAAGGCACTACATGTAAATCAGTATAAATATAAAACTCACGAAATGATGTATTTCCAAAATAGTTTTACTTCTTCAATTTTTTTTTTTTTTTTTTTGAGACAAAGTCTTGCCCTGTCCCCCAGGCTGGAGTGCAGGGGCACGATCTCGGCTCACTGCAAACTCCACCTCCCACGTTCATGCCATTCTGCTGCCTCAGCCTCCTGAGTCGCTGGGACTACAGGCGCCCGCCACCACGCCTGGCTAATTTTTTTATATTTGTAGTAGAGACGGGTTTTCACAGTGTTGGCCAGGATGGTCTCAATCTCCTGACCTTGTGATCCGCCCGCCTCGGCCTCCCAAAGTGCTGGAATTATAGGCATGAGCCACCGTGCTCAGCCTATCTCTTCAATTTAATAATTACTTGTCAAAAATGTTAATGTATAAACGTTTAGTCAACTATCTGCTAATACTAACAAGAAATCATGAAGAAAAATGTAATGCTTATAACCTTGCGTTCACAGGGAAAAAAATTGCAACATTCAACACATCTTTTACGAGGAAGCATGGTAGGGAGATCAAAAAATGTTAAGATACATGTTAAATTATTTTTTCGTTAGGGTAAATTACATGGGAAATGGGCTAGAAATACCCATTCGAGGAGAAAAGGAGCAGTAGAAACATTCTAAATGTTAAGGGCTTTAAAATTTTTATTTGTTTATTTTGAGACAGAGTCTCACTCTATTGCCCAGGCTGGAGTGCAGTATCACGATCTCAGCTCACTGCAATCTCTGCCTCCCAGAGTCAAACGATGCTCCTGCCTCAGCCTCCTGAGTAGCTGGGATTACAGGTGCCCCCCACCATGCCTGGCTAATTTTTGTATTTGTAGCAGAGACCAGGTTTTACCATGTTGGCCAGGCTGGCCTTGAACTCCTGACCTCAGGTGATCCACCCACCTTGGCCTCCCAACGTGCTGGGATTACAGGTGTGAGCCACTGTGCCCGGCCAAATATTAAAAGTTTTTAAGTTTTCTTCGTAATATCTTGTTTTGGTGAGTGTCCAATCCCTATGGTTCCTATTTCTTTTATTTATTTATTTATTTATTTATTTATTTATTTATTTATTTATTTATTTATTTAT
>NW_012117710.1:830505-831366 GCF_000951035.1 Colobus angolensis palliatus | reverse complement strand
TGACAGGCATGAGCTGCCACACCCGGCCTGTGGGCTTATATTTCATTGGCTATATTTAAAAGAGAGAAGGGCAGTTAAAATACTAACTTTCACAATAGGCCAGAAATTACTCCTCTTTGCGACTACCCAAACTTGTAACGAAACATTTCAGATGCTAACTTAAAAACAAGTGAAGAGGTGCATAGTTGAATAATTTTTTTTTTTTTTTTTTAATTTTGGAGATAGAGTCTTGATCTGTGGCCCAGGCCAGACGTCAGTGGTGTGATCATAGCTCACTGCAGCCTCAACCACCCAGGCTCAAGCAATCCTCCCACCTCAGCCTCCCAAGTAACTGGGAACACAGGTGCGCACCACCACACCTGGCTAATTTTTAAATTTTTTGAGGCTGGACATGGTGGCTCACGCCTGTAATCCTGGCACTTTGGGAAGCCGAGGTGGGTGGATCACCTGAGGTCCAGAGTTCGAGACCAGCCTGACCAACATGGAGAAACCCCATCTCTACTAAAATTACAAAATCAGCCAGAGATGGTAGTGCGTGCCTGTAATCCCAGCTACTCAGGAGGCTGAGGCAGGAGAATCGCTTGAACCCGGGAGGCGGAGGTTACAGTGAGCTGAGATCGCGCCACTGCACTCCAGCCTGAACAATAAGAGCAAAACTCCGCCTCAAAAAAAAAAACTAAACAAAAAACAAATTTTAGAGCTGGAGTCTCGATGTGTTGCTCAGGCTGGTCTCAAACTTCTGGTCTCAAGTGGCCTCCCAAAGCACTGGATTACAGGTGTGAGCCACCATGCCCGGCCATAACGAAGCATTTTAGGTGCTGACTTAAAAACATGTGAGGAGGTACGTTGTTTAAGAAAACT
>NW_012117710.1:823536-826020 GCF_000951035.1 Colobus angolensis palliatus | reverse complement strand
GGGAGAGGCCAGGGAGGCCGTGGGGCACCGGGAGAGGCCAGGCAAGTTGTCCTGGCCACAGGTGACGCTGGCTGTGGTGGACTGGAGACGGGACAGTGGACAGACTGGGTGACGGCCCCAGGTTGGACCAACGGGCTTTGCTGAGGACCTGGCATGGGAGGGTGAGGACGGGAGCAAGGAAGGCTGATGCGCAGGCTGGGGGTTGCTGGTGCCTCCAACCCCGGAGGAGGTGGGTGGGCAGGCTGGTTTTGGTCACAAGAGTCTGGGTGCCCTGTGGGACGTGGGAGAGAGGGGACAGGTGGTCGGCTGTGTGGCTCTGGCTGGCCACGTTGCCTCCCATGCCCGTTTCTTCCCCACCTCCTGGTGGCGCCTTTGGTCTCTCACTTTTGGGGAAGCCGAGCAGCGTGGGCCAGGCTTGGGGGGGCAATGTTGCCCCTGCCAGGGCCCCCGGCTCACCACCAGGTGTACCGCTGCCGCCCTCAGCCCAGGGCCCTTCGCCTCTGATCCTGCGGGGGTGTGAGCTCAGCTAATGGCCTTTTTGGATTTGAACCCTCTTCCTGTTATGATTAGGCAGATGGCCAGTTTAAGCATTTAAATCTTGGTTTTAATTTAGTCTGATTAACATGACTTGGTCTTAATTACCTGTGCGGTAACGGCCCCATCGTAGGGTGCCGATTTCATCATCGTGCGATTTTATGCATCTCGTTGTGAGTTCAGGGGTTCGGAGGGAGAAGCACGAAGCCATTTCCAAGTGATATTTTCATGGGAAACAAGGTTTAATTGTGTGGAAATTACCATGATTCTGCAAGCAGCCCCGTTAGGAAAAGAGCTCTGTTCTTCTTTCAGTAACTTCGGAGCTGTCATGAGCTCAGGCCCAAGAAGAAGGAAGAAACATTTTCTGTGTCTTCCTGCCCCACCGTCGAGCTGCTTGGCACTTGGAATTGCAGAAGCAGAAAAGTTTATGACTTTGGATTTCCTCAGGTTTAGAATTTATGCACCATCCTTCTAGAATCACTGAAGGTGTTCTCTTAAAAAACAGTACTCAGGCCAGGCGCGGTGGCTCACGCCTGTAATCCCAGTGCTTTGGGAGACCGAGGTGGGAGGATCGCTTGAATCCAGGGTTTGAGACCAGCCTGGGGAACATAGGAAGACCCCGTCTCTACAGGAGATTCAAACATTAGCTGAGCGCGGTGGTGCAGGCCTGTGGTCCCAGCTACTTGGGAGGCTGAGGTAGGAGGATTGCTTGAGCCCAGGAGGTTGAGGCTTCAGTGGGCTATAGTGGCACCACCACACTTCAGCCTGGGAGGCAGAGCAAGACTCTGTCTCTTAAAAAAAAAAGGGCCGGGCGCGGTGGCTCAAGCCTGTAATCCCAGCACTTTGGGAGGCAGAGACGGGCGGATCACGAGGTCAGGAGATCGAGACCATCCTGGCTAACATGGTGAAACCCCGTCTCTACTACAAAAACAAAAAAACCAGCTGGGCGAGGTGGTGGGCGTCTGTACTTCCAGCTACTCGGGAGGCTGAGGCAGGAGAATGGCGTGAACCCGGGAGGCGGAGCTTGCAGTGAGCTGAGATCTGGCCACTGCACTCCAGCCTGGGCGACAGAGAGAGACTCCGTCTCAGCAAAAAAAAAAAAAAAAAAAAAAAAAAAATAGTGTGCAGTTGGGGTTACCGAGCAACGCGTTAGTGACGGAGGAGCCAGAATCTCAGCCGTGGGCCTTGTTGGGTCAGGTGCACACTTGGACCTTGCTGTCCTTTCCGGGTACCCTGGCATCGCTGCTCTGAAAACAGGGACCAGACCAGGGCTGGGCCACAGAGCCCCAGAGGGGTCTGAGTGGTGAGTGGACGACAACCTGCCTGTACCTCCTGGGGCTCAGGGAGCACCCCTAACACCGACTCCACGGTCCCTTCCCAGCAGACACACATCTGGGATCCGAGGGTACCCCTGAGAGCCCCAGGTCTCTCCTCAGGGCACTGGAACACAGGCCTGGAGCCTGGAAGGCTTGGATTCATCTCACTGCCTCCCAGGCCCTCCCAGACTTTATTCCCTGAAGAGCTTCACAGAAACAGCCTCTTCCTCCGTGATGGCTGCAGGACTGGCTTTGAGTCTTGACCTCCCAGGCTCGAGTGATCCTCCCACCTTAGCCTCCTGCGTAGCTGGGACCACAGGGGCTCGCCACCACACCCAGCTAATTATTTTTATTTTTAGTAGAGACAGGGTTTTGCTATGTTGCTTGGGCTGATCTTGAACCTCTGAGCTCAAACAATCCTCCTGCCTCGGCCTCCCAAAGTGCTGGGATTACAGGCGCGAGCCACCGCGCCAAAGTAGGGTGAGTGAGATTGATCTTTCTTCTAGGAATTCTGCATAGATGAGATCTTAGAAGCATGCAGCCTGGCTCAGAAACTCCCGGGTCTTGCCTGTACCTGGATCCTAGGAGTTCTGCATAGATGCGATCTTAGAAGCATACAGCCTGGCTCAGAAAC
>NW_012117710.1:819964-823486 GCF_000951035.1 Colobus angolensis palliatus | reverse complement strand
GGGTCTTGCCTGTACCTGGATCCTAGGAGTTCTGCATAGATGCGATCTTAGAAGCATACAGCCTGGCTCAGAAACTCCTGGGTCTCGCCTGTACCTGGATCCTAGGAATTCTGCATAAATGAGATCTTAGAAGCATGCAACCTGGTTCAGAAACACCCGGGTCTCGCCTGTACCTGGATCCCTCCTGTCGTGTCTTGGGCTTTCCCTGCTCCTTTCTGTAGGAGGGAGAGGACCCGGGCTTGGGTGCTGCGGGCGGGGTTCTCGTGCTGTCCCGGCTGCCTGCCGAGTGACCTTGGGCGGCGCTGCCCTCTCTGGCCTCTGCGGGGGGCGGGAGGGGAGGATGTGGTGGAGGAGGCGTCCCTGCCAAATTTCTCTTCCCCGTTTCTAAATTAGGGATCTGCAATGAATCACACGGTCCTTTGCCGTCACTCGTCCAAACTGCACCTTATTTATAGAGGCTGAAGAGACGGCTCTTTGCGGAGAAGAGACTTGTGCTGGGTCACCTCTTCAGGGTCACATTTCCCCATCGTGAGATAGGGCGGCCTGGGCAGCCTCTGTGCAGGCCCAGGGCTCAGCTCTGCAGCACATGGAACCCTTTGGCCGACGGCACTGCCCGGTCCCCCTCCTTGAAGTCCACTTCTTGGAAGGCTTTGGGAGGTGTCTAGGGAAGGGTCTGGTCCTGGTGCCTGCCCTCTGGGAGGGAGAGCTGGGCTTGGCCCTTTGCTGGGCTGTGGTCCAGCCACCCAGGCCCTGGTGGATTGAAAGTCTCCCTGTCCGGGAGCCTGGAGGTGGACACTCAGCTGCTGAGGCTGAGACGGCCCTGCATTGCTTCCTTCTGGTGGTGGGCACTCCCATGGCCAGGCTGGTGCCCCCTCAGTGCTGGGAGGTCTCCCTGGCAGCGGGGAGCAGAGGGTGGGCCCTTGGGGAGGGATGCTGGACCCCAGGGTGGTGTCCGAGTGGGGCTTCACTCCTGATGTGAGAGCCTGCAGGCAGAGAGGGCCTCCCGTGGAGACCCCCTCAACCTCTGCACACCCAAGTAGGAGCCACACCCCATTCCGAATGTGTGTGCCTCAGTTTCCCACCTCAGTGTGCACCTCCAGCTCCTCACAGTGTGGGGCGGAGCAGGAGCCGGGAGTGAGTGATTCCAGCAGGATTTTAAGAGCATCACGGACAGTGCAACGATGCCTCGAACAGGGGAGTCTTTCTGTAATCTGAGGGTTCATCTCGATGCAGGTTGAGCGTCCCGTCCCGCCTGTTGGTGCCCTGTGCCGCCTGCCTATGTAGGTGAGGGCGCAGGAGGGGGTGCAGGTGGCCCTCGACTTAGTGCCTCTGTTTGTCTGCAAGATAAAGACCCAGGAGTTAGCATGGCGGGCCGTGTAGCAGCCGCCCCTAGCTTGGTGGCACTGGGCAGCCGGCACTTAGTCATGCTCACGGGTTTGTGGGTGGGAGTTCGGACGGCACAGTGTGGATGGCTTGTCTCTGCCCCGTGATGTCTGGGACCTCAGCTGGAAAGGCTGGCATGACTTGGGGTGACTGGAGTGACTGGGGGTTGGATAATATGGAGGTGCCACTGGGCACCCTGAACCCTGTGCATCTGTGTGAGGCCTCCTGGGGGCTTGGACTTCCTGACAACATGGCTGCCTCAGCTGTCAGACCTCCTGCCTGGCAGCTCCAGGCTTTAGTAGCTGGTGTTCCAGGAAGCTGCAACTTTTTTTTTTCTTTCCGAGATGGAGCCTCGCTCTGTTGCCCAGGCTGGAGTGCAATGCTGCAATCTCAGCTCACTGCAACCTCCGCCTCCTCGGTTCAAGTGATTCTCCTGCCTCAGCCTCCCGAGTAGCTGGGATTACAGGCACGTGCCACGACGCCCAGCTGATTTTGTATTTTTATTAGAGACTGGGTTTCTTCATGTTGGTCAGGCTGGTCTCAAACTCCCGACCTCTGGTGATCTGTCCACCTCGGCCTCCCAAAGTGCTGGGATTACGGGCATGGACCCCGGGGTGGCGTCCGAGTGGGGCTTCACTCCCGTGGGGACCCCCTCAGCCTCTGCACACCCAAGAAGGAGCAAGACCCCATTCCGAATGTGCGCACCTCAGTTTCCCCACCTCAGTGTGCACCTCCAGCTCCTCACAGTGTGGGGCAGAGCAGGAGCTGGGAGTGAGTGAGATCGTCCGGCCAAAGCTGCGCCCGGCCAAAGCTGCGACTTTTTATGAGTGAGCTGCGAAGGATCATCCAATTGTTTACACGCTTTGCTCCCTGAAGGACACAGGGTCCAGGTTTTATTCCTTTAGGGATTCCTCGTGCCTCGCGCTGCCTAAGCTCACAGTTTTAAAGTGTGTCCTGGGAGGTGGAAGATGTGAGTAAGTCTTGCAGTGTTTCTCGTCCAAAATTGTAAACGTAAATTGTCATGTCAATGCAGTTTGAAGGTGGCATGAAAGAGTGACTGAATATAGTGTCGGGAAGTTTAAAATTAAAAACTGTTGTGTTTCTCTTTTGCAACGGCAGAGTCTGATTATTTTCAAGCTAATTATAGCATTCATACCAACAGCCGACGTCCTCGGCACTTGATGGAATACCAGCTGTGTGCCAGGCTCTGCCGTACGCATAATTCCAGGTACCACTGCACGTCCCAGTGAAGTGCAGGGTTAGCACCATCCATCCTTTACAGAAGGGGAAACTGAGGCTCAGACTGGCAAAGTCACTGCTCAAGACAAGGTGGCAGGATGGGGATTTGAACCCAGGACAGATGACTGCGACCCAGTATCTCACTGCCCCCTCCATTTCCTGCTGTGGTGAACTGAGTGTGCTGCCTGATAAACCAGCTGGCTTTTAGGAAATGGGGTTGACCCGGGTCTTGTAACAGGAGGCAGAGTTTGTTTGTTTGTTTCTTAAACAGCTTTACGGAGGTAGATTCACCCCCTGTAAGTAACCTATTCAGTGACTTTGAACGAATTTACAGAATTATGCCGCCATCACCGTGATCCAATTTTAGAGCGTTTCCGTCATCTCAGAACGTTCTCCTGTGCCTGTTTGTGGTTAATCCTCACTTCCACCCCATCCGCCATGAATCTGCCTGCCTTTTCTGGACATTTGAAACAAACAGAGTCGGCCGGGCATGGTGGCTCATGCCTGTCATCCCAGCATTTTGGTAGGCTGAAGTGGGTGGATCACTTGAACCCAGGAGTTCAAAGCCAGCCTGGCCAACACAGCGAGACCCCATCTCTGCAAAACATACAAAAAATAGCTGGGTGTGGTGGTGCGTGCCTGGAGTCCCAGCCACCGGGAGGAGGGAGGAGGGAGGATCCCTGAGCCCAGGAGGTTGAGGCTGCAGTGAACTGTGATTGTGCCACTGTGCCCTAGTCTGGGTGACAGAGTGAGACCCTGTCTCAAAAAAAGTGATAAAAGTAAATAAACATAAATAAAGGAGTCATTCAATATGTGACTCTAAAAATAAAAAATAGTGATAATAAAAGTAAATAGCCGGGCACGGTGGCTCATGCCTGTAATCCCAGCGCTTTGGGAGGC
>NW_012117710.1:818906-819234 GCF_000951035.1 Colobus angolensis palliatus | reverse complement strand
GCCTCCCAAAGTGCTGGGATTACAGGTGTGAGCCACCGCGCCTGGCCTCTTTGTGGTTTTGATTCACATTTCCTGAATGACTAATGGGGATGAACATCTTTTCAGGTGTTTCTTAGCCATTCGTATAATTTCTTTGGTAAAATGTCTATCCAAATCATATGTCTATTTTAAGATTGGGTTCTTAATCTTACTGTTGAGTTGTAAGTGTTCTTTGTATGTTGTGGATACAAGTCCTTTCCCAGATGTAGGGTTTAAAGATATTTTCTCCCAGTCTGTGGTTTGCTGTCTTTCCCAGATGTAGGGTTTAAAGATATTTTCTCCCAGTCTG
>NW_012117710.1:816418-818416 GCF_000951035.1 Colobus angolensis palliatus | reverse complement strand
GCGATGATCATGGCTCACTGCAGCCTCAAACTCCTGAGCTCAAGCAGTTCTCTGCCTCAGCCTCTTGAATGGCTGGGACTGCATGTGTGCACCACCATGCCTGGCTAATTAATTTTTTTAACTTTTTTGTAGAGATGGGGTCCCACTTTGTTGCCCATGCTGGCCGTGAGCTCTTGGCCTCAAGCGATCCTCCCACCTGGGCCTCCCAAAGTGCTGGGATTACAGGTGTGAGCCAGTCCACCTGGCCGTTTTTTCTTTTTCCAATTCTTTTGTGGTTACATCTAAAATCTCTTTGCCCAACCCACATCAATGAAGATTTTCTCCGATTTTGTCTTGTGAAGGTTTTAGAGTTTTAGCTCTTCCATTTAGGACTGTCATCCATTTGGAGTTACGTTCTGTGTGCGACGTGAGTACGTGTCCAAGTTCATTGCTCCTGTGTGGGTATCCAGTTGTCCCAGCATGATTTGTTGAAAGCACACTCTTTTCTTTCTGCATTGACTTGCCTTGGCACCCTGGTTGAAAATCAGTTGACCGCAAATGTAAGGGTGTATTTCTGGCCTCTCAGTGCAAATCCATGGCACTAACACCATTGCTGTCTTGATTATTGTGGTTTTGTAGTAGGTTTTGAGATTAGGTAGTGAAGTCCACCTGCTCCTTCCTTTTCAAAACTGTCTTGGCTATTTCCAAGTGCCCTTGCATTTCTGTTGCATTTTATTTTTTAAAATTTTTATTTATTTATCTATTTGGAGACGGAGTCTCACTCTGTCGCCCAGGCTGGAGTGCAGTGGCACGATTTTGGCTCAACCTTCACCTCCCGGGCTCAAGCAATTTCTCCTGCCTCAGCCTCCCGAGTAGCTGGGATTACAGGTACCCACCACCACATCTGGCTAATTTTTATTTTTGTAGTAGAGATGGGGGTTTCACTGTGTTGGCTAGGATGGTCTCGAACTCCTGACCTCAAGTGATCTGCCCGCCTCAGCCTCCCAAAGTGCTGGGATTACAGGCGTGAGCCCCCGCGCCCAGCCCCGTGTGAGTCTTAGAGTCAGCTTAGCAGTCGTAAGAGTGTGTGTTGAATTGATAGATCAGTTTGGTGTCATCTTGTCAATATTGAATTTTCTCAGTAAAGATTGTATTTAGATCTTTAACTTCTCAGCAGTATTTTGTAGTGTTCAGTGGAGAAGTCCTGCCCGTCTTCTCATAAATGCTTCCCCTGCATTTCATTCCTTTCAATGTCATTGCGAGGAAGACAATGTTCTTAGTAGGGCCGGCTGGCTGTGGCATTGAGGAGGGGTCTCCGGTGGGCATGAATGTCTGTGCCTGGCGAGGAGAGAGCCCTGTGCCCCGTGATGTGTCCAGGAGAGACCCTCGGGGGGAGGCAGGTGGCCGAGAGCATGGAGGAGTTGCTTAGCAGACTTCACCTGTCCCGAGGCCCCGGGGGGACGATCCGTCAGCCCCAGCGATGCTGGTATCTCCTCCCGGGGAGCTGGGGGAGCTCTCCAGACTGGTTTTTAATTATGTGAGATGTGTTCACCACTGACTTCAGCAGGATGCCTCTGGGAGCTGATTGGGGAAAGGCGATTCCACAGCTAAACGTTCGCTTCCCCGTTTATCCGGGCGTGAGGCTGAAATTCAAACTAAAACGTGCCAAGTCGAGGAACTTGCAGGGGTTTCTAAAGATATTTTAGACTTTCGCTCTCAGGCTCATTCCGAGGTGTTTATTAAGTGCCTGCTGGGCGCCCACGTGGGCCTGGGCCAGACACACAGACACCGCTGGTGCTTGCCAGCTAGGTGGGCACAGGGTCCTGCCCCACATCTTCTTCTCCAGGGAGGGCAGGATGAGAACAAGGGGCACGATAGGAACAGGACACACTCCTCTTTGTCATGCACTTCAGAAGCTACGGAAGACAATCTGTGGGTGTCCACGCGGAGCTGCCCCCATGTGGGGTTCTCATTGTCAAACACAAGCTTTGTGCGGCCTGTTTTAGTCCCCGTCTTCCC
>NW_012117710.1:813551-814768 GCF_000951035.1 Colobus angolensis palliatus | reverse complement strand
TTGGTCAGGCTTGTCTCGAACTCCTGACCCTTTGATCCGCCCGCCTCAGCTTCCCCAAGTGCTGGGATTACAGGCATGAGCCACCGCGTCCCGCCTCGTGCTGGCACTTTTACCATGCTTTGTGAACGTGCTGTCCGTAGCGCTGTTTCACAGATGGGGAAACTGAGGCTTGGCAATTAAGTGACCTGCTGAAATCATCCAGCTAGTCAGTGTCGGGGCTGTGATTTGGACCTAGACTCTGGGCTCCAAAGCTCATTCACCTCCTTACCTTTGCACTGAGCTCCAGAAAACCTGAGCCTTCCCGTCTCCCTCGCTGTGCCTTCTCTCCCCTGCTCAAAGACAGTCCTGCAGCCATCATGGAGGGAGAAGCCCTTTTTTTTAAGCTGTTCACAGGATAAAGTCTGGGAGGGCCTGGGAGGCAGTGAAGGAGTCCCAAGCCTTCCAGACTCCAGGCCTGCATTCCAGTGCCCCGGGGAGAGGCCTGGGGCTGCCAGGGGGCCCTCGGGTCGCCGCTGTGTGTCTGCCAGGAAAGGACTGTGGAACCGGTGTTGGGGGTGCTCCCTGAGCCCCGGGGGGTGCAGGCAGGTTGCCGTCCACTCAGATCCTTCCGAGGCTCTGTGGCCCAGGCCTGCTGCTCCGGCCCCTGTTTTCAGAGCAGCGATCCCAGAGCCCACCTGGGCACCAAGATGACATCTGGCCCAGATCCGGAACGTTCAGGGCCAGGCTGGTCCCGAGATGCAGAGGCTGCCGGGTGAGGGCTGGGCCTTGGGGCCCACAGAGACCCCTGCCCAGCTGGTTTCCAGCCTGTGGAATGTGGGTCCTACCCAGGGTGTCAGATCTTGATTTTTCTGAAGAAGCTGAAAGGCTGAACGTCTGTTTTTTTTGTTTTTTTTTTTTGATGAAATCTCCTGATTTTATTTATTGTTTTAAATTTTACTTTGAAGACAGTTCACACAGAAATGTTGGAAGGAGAGTGTCGTGAAGCCCTGTCCCTTTCCCGTACCACTCAGCGTTTCGGGACATATTTGTGCTGCATTTGCTTCCTCAATTCTTTCTGTCTTCTACATTTACATACTGTTTTTTTTGTTTTGAGACGGAGTCTCGCTCTGTCGCCCAGGCTGGAGTGCAGTGGCCGCATCTCAGCTCACTGCAAGCTCCGCCTCCCAGGTTTACGCCATTCTCCTGCCTCAGCCTCCCAAGTAGCTGGGACTACAGGC
>NW_012117710.1:792169-812041 GCF_000951035.1 Colobus angolensis palliatus | reverse complement strand
GTGCTGAGGCAGGAGAATTGCTTGAACCTGGGAGGCGGAGGTTCCGGTGAGCCAAGTTCGTGCCACTGCACTCCAGCCTGGGTGACGGAACTAGACTCTGTCTCAAAAAAAAAATTTTTTTTTTCTTTCTTTAGAGATAGGGTCTCACTATGTTGCCCAGGCTGGTCTCGAACTCCTGGGCTCAGGCAGTTTCCCTGCCTCAGTCTCCCAAAGTGCTGCGATTACAGGTGTGAGCCACTGTGCCTGGTCCAAATCCCTGAGGAGCCCAAGGCAGGTGGTTTACAGGGTCTGGGGTTAGCCTGTTTCCTGTGATTTCATACGGTCTCCTTGCTTTTGCTGGGAAGGCCGTGAACAGGAGCTGTGTCCTCGTTGCTCCCCTCCCCGACTTTTTCCAAGGTGGGCAGCTCGTTTAAAGCACCTCAGGAACCTGGGAGCATTCAGCTGGGTCTGAGCTTAATAAAATCAGGACTACAGGCAGGCACCACCACACCCAGCTAATTTTTAAATTTGTTGTAGAGATGGGGTCTTGCTGTATTGCCCAGGCTGGTCTTGAACTCCTGGCCTCAAGTGATCCTCCCACCTCGGCCTCCCAAAATGTTGGGATTACAGGTGTGAGCCACCACACCCAGCCTGTATTACTTTTTAAATCTGACTTTGGTTTGTATAATTACATAAAATACTAATATGGCTCGCAAGTCGTGGGATATTACAGACATCTTGCCGTCTCCCTGGGTCCTGTCTCCTGTACACAGAGCCCCTCCCTTTCACCTGTGGGTTACTATTTTAATATTTTCTGTATCGATTTGCCTGTGTATGGTTTAAATAAGCAAATACTCACATAGAGTCACGGCCCCTCCTGCCTGTCTTAGACGTGTGCACCCGAGACACACTTTTCTCGACTTGGCGTTTTTCATTTGACATCACGTCCTGGAGATCACATCTTTGCTGTTTATAGTGATATCTGGGGGAGGATTTTGACAGCGTGAAGGGTTTTTGAGCGTATTCCAGAGTCAGAGCAGCGGTGGGAGCAGAGAATGAATTCACACGCATGGCGTCGGTACAACATGACTCCGTGGAGCTGATCTCACTACGACTGCGTGCCTGGCTTCCCTCTGCCCGTGATTTAGAGGAGAAAGTGGAGGCTTGCCTGAGCTCACCTGGCAGGCAGGCAGGCGGGCGTCAGAGCTGGCCGGGACCTGGTGTCTGCTTCCCGGACAGGCACTGTATGGCCCCAGGCTCGGGACAGCTGATGGGTGCTGGCCGTCAGAGGTTCCTTGAGGCTGTGCCTGTGGCTGGGCACACAGCCCTGTAGAGTGCCAGGCCTGTTGTGGGTGTGGTCCATGGAATCCTCTTGATGGCTCTGTAGCTTGTATCATGTGTGACCGGCAGTGCCGGGGGCTCGGGAACATCCGGTAGAGAGTGCAGCCTCCGTGGCATTTCTGTGTGAGGAAGAACCGGAGGGAGCTCAGCCTCGCCCTGTGCCCTGCAGAACAAACATGCGGCAGCGTCGTGAGGGCCACTGTGTCCTGAAGGCCTGGGTCCGTCCGTACCAAGGCAGCCCCACCCAGCGTGCTTGGAACACAGGGGAGTCCCCACAGATGAGAATCGCTCCTGGGAGCATCAGTGCCATGACCTGGCGCGGGGAACACTGGCGCTCTTCAGACGCAGTGGCCGCCCTGACCCGAGCCAGGGGCAGTGGGAAGACGCCTGGTAGACCCTGCAGCTCGGGGGCTGTGTGTTGAGGGGGGCAGTGGACGCGCGAGACAGCAGCAGGAGGATTTGTCTAGAGTCCGGGTCTCTGCGAAGCCGGTGCTGGCCACAGCAAGGCAGGTGGTCTTCACGCTCCTTGAAGTTGAGTAGACGTGCGCCTTCTGCGGGACTGAGCTGTAGGGTGTCTGGCAGAATTTCAGTGTTTAAAAGGAATGATTTTTAATGAGGAAACAGAGACACAGGGTTCACGCAGACAAGGTGGAGAGAGATAAACAGACCCTGGCCGGCACCTGCTTCCCGCAGGCTCATTCCGTGTGCTCAGGAGGGTCACGCGGAGACACTGGCTCACACGCAAGCTTGGTCTTCCTGGGGGCATGCTACACACGGCTCTGCCAATTGCCTTTTTCTCTTTACAGTTTCTCCTGGAGATTTTTCTAGATCAGGACACGAGGTGCTCTCCTCCCGCTGCTTTTCTTTTGAGACAGAGTCTTGCTCTGTTGCTCAGGCTGGAGTGCAGTGGGGCCATCACAGCTCACTGCAGGCTCGACCTCCTGGGCTCAAGCAATCCTCCCCCTTCAGCCTCCCGAGTAGCTGGGACTACAGGCACGTGGCACCACGCCTGGCTAATTTCTAATTTTTTTTTCTTTAGAGATGGGGGTCTCTCTATGTTGGCCAGGATGGTCTGGAACTCCTGGGCTCAAGCAAACCTCTGCCTCAGACTCCCAAAGTGCGGGGATGACAGGCATGAGTCACCACCTCTGACATCCCCCTTATTTTGGAGTCTCACAGGACCCCCTGGTGTGCTGGGATGACAGTGGACTGGGTTTGCGTGGTGGGCCTGCACGCCGTGCCCCGGTTTTTCCATGCAACACCTTTGCGGGGCCGTGTTTTCTCTCCCTTGGGCTGTGTGTGCCGGGCCGTGAGATTGACTTCTGTCTGGCTGCTCACTGACCCTGGAACTGGTCTGGCCAAGGTGACCGACTTCTGCCTGTTTTCCTTCCTGAGTCTTCCCAGGTTAGGTGCTGAGTGGCTTTGGGCTGGCGACCACCCCTCCCTGGGCCTGAGGTGCCATATCTGTAAGGCCTATGGCGTGGCATGGCAAGAGGTGGGCCACTGTCCGCTCCTGGCTGCTCTTACCTTCCATCTTGTTGTTTGAACAACTGCTCTTGAAAAGCAGTTTGAATCAAGCCAGCACGGCGGCTCACACCTGTCATCCCAGCACTTCGGGAGGCCAAGGCAGGCGGATCACTTGGGGTCAGGAGTTTGAGACCAGCTTGGCCAACAAGGTGAAGCCTCGTCTCTACTAAAAATACAAAAATTAGCCAGGATTGGTGGGGGCACCTGTAATCCCAGCTACTTGGAAGGCCGAGGCAGGAGAATTGCTTGAACCAGGAGGTGGAGGTTGCAGTGAGCTGAGATTGTGCCACTGCACTCCAGCCTGGGTGACAGAGCGAGACTCTGTCTCAAAAAAAAATTCCGAATCAGCCACAAGCGCTATGTGGAAACAGGCGATGGTAGAGGAGCTTTTATTTGAAAGCTGGAAGGTCACACTCGTGGGCCCTGCTCCACCTGGGCATTGGTGCTCCCTGCGGACAGGGGTTGTGCTCCCCATCCCTGCACCTGGCTGGGCCCGTGGGTGGCTGAGTTTTTAATCCCTGTCTGTCTCCTTGACCCTGAGGGAGTCTCCAGCTCTGGGGACGCAGTGCCTGAGGCTTATTCCCTGGGCGCCTTTAACATGAGCCTGGCAGTGAGGCCAGGAGGGAGGCATTGGATCCCCCCCAGGCCAGCCTCACCCGTCTGGTCTTTGGAAAGCTATGTCTGTTCACTTAGAACAAAGGTTCAGACCAAATTAAAACAAAAATAACAAAATCAAGTGCATCTGAGTTTGTACCAGGAGCCGTGGGACCCCCAGGGTGATGGGATAGGCCACCCCTGGGTACCCACAGGCGTCAGATGCAGGCTGACCTTGCACCCCCAGCCAGGACCCCTGCCCACTGCCCGCCTGCCACCCGCCCGCTGACTGCCTGCCACCTGCCAGCGCAGGCGCGGTTTGGGCCTCATGTTTTCCAGCTTCCGGCCGGCCAGTTTTGACAACAGGACCACCTGCCTGAGGGTCTGCCCCTCTGATGGGGATGACCGAGCCCTCAGGTACATCTCAGTTGCTCATCTGTTGGGAGCCATGGTCACCTTCGCCTGGCCTGGCCCAGCCCCCTCCACACCTTTCAAGTGCCCTGGTCCTGGCAGGGGGAGGTGGGGGTGTGCCCGGCTCTTCCACTACACTCCACTTCCAAGGCCTGGCCTGTGCTTTGAAGCAGCAGCAGTGGAAAGAAAACACGTGTTGCAGCCCACAGAGCCCCGCTCCTGCAGCATTTTCCAGCCCTGGGGTGGTGGCGCCCTGGGGGGCTGCGGTCCAGCTCCTGCGGCGTTTTCCAGCCCTCGTGCTCGGAGCCAGGGTCTGAGGGCTACAGTGGCACCGGCTGCCTGGAATCCTGTGGCTGCACCATGAGCACGGTGCCTTTCACTCTGGAAAATGTGCCCTGTCCTGGGAGGTGGTGGCTGAGGAAGGCAGCCAGACTTGGGAATGGCTCCAGGGCCTCTCATCTTCTGCATGGAACGGGTTCTGTCACCATCGGCTGTAACATCCGACACACCAGCAGTGTAGCGATGGCTTCCCGCCGCGGCGAGGCGGCACGGGCTCGCAGGACATTGCAAGCACCTTGGAGTCAGAACATGAGTGCCTGCCGTGGGCTGTAGAGCGGGCACCTCCACCCCGTCCCCGACGAACCCTGAGGGGGTCCTTGAACCTGACTTGGGGGGTCCTTGGGCCTGACTTGGGGGTGGGCAAGGAATTTCAGAGGATTTCTTGGAAAAGGCGAGGGAGGGAGATGGTCGGGGGGTGAAATGGACAAGGCTGTGGGCTCTGCCAACTCTGCCTGGGTCAGGCGGGGTTGACCCACTGTGCACCTGAGACACTGAGGTCTGGAGAGTGGGCCTGCTTTGCCCGCCATCACCTGGCTGGCCTGACCCAGGTTCAATCCCGACAGCCCCCCAGCTGTGTGGTTTTCCTGGGCCTGAGTGAGCCACTGGTCCCTTTGGGCTCCTGCCGGCCTTTGCTGTTTCTCACACGGGCCTGGGCGTAGCTCCGGCCCCGCAACCCGGTTTGGTGGCAGACAGCTGGGGCTCTTTTCTTCCTCCAGGAATGAAATCCTTGGAGAAGAAAGATCCTGCATCCAGCCTGGAGAGAGGCCTCTGGAGGGGACCCCCCCGCCCTCTGCTGACCTGAGCACGCCTGGGCTGTTGGTGGCTCCTGCCTCGCGCCCTCTTTCCCCTTCCCCGTGGCTCCACGTCCCCGATGTTGACTTGCTGTGCACTGGGAGGTTCTGATGAGGTTTCCAGCTCTGGGCTGGGTCCAGCGTGTGGGATGCAGAGGCGGATCCGGTGTCCACAGAGCCCATCACTGAGTCTGGCAGGGGTGCCTGACGTGGCCCGAGCCCAGGAAGCTGCGTGGCCACGGATTGCTAATCATGAGGCAGTACGGGTCCCTTTTGCATGGTCTTTGGGGAGATGAGTCTGGGGGGCCTTCGGTCCCACTCCCCCTACTGCTGTCCCCTGTGATGGGACCTCGGCCTGTGTTTGTTCAATGAGTGACTGACATTCAGAAGGGCCCCACCCATTCATTGTTGACCCCTGTTTTGCCTGGTGCCTTTATGAGACAGGGGCTGTGTGTGCCCCGTTTCCCGGCGACTGGTGCCCAGCACAGACCTGCCTGTACTTAGTGGGACCTCGGAAAATACCGGTGAGGGCCGAGTGGAGTTGAGCACTGGTGGTCATGGCCTGGATTTTCCAGGCTGCCTGAGCCTGAGTGGTGGCTGCCCACCTCCTCCCCCAGTGCCCAGGGAGGGCGGGCGTGAGCTGGGCGGGGGGCTCTGGTTGGAGAGCACCCAAGTCCCTGCCCACCCTGGGGGGTATCGGTGCCCTCCTTAGGAAGGGATGATTGGAAGTGCCCTCTGCTGTCAAGCTCAGTACGGGGGTGCCCCGGATGGTGTGATATTTGGCCTTTCCCTCCTGACGGATTGGGGTTCAGCCATGTAGAGTGCCAGGTGGGGTTGGCTGTTGCTGTATGTGACCACCTGGGTCCACACCTGGCTCTGTCGTTTGTGCATTCTCGGGCGTGGGGGAGTCATGACTTCATCTTGGCCACAGTGTCCCGTCTGTAAAATGGGTGTTGTAAAAGTTCCAGGTAGAGTGAAGCCCTCAAAACCCCCTGTGAGCTCTTAGTGAACCCCAGATCCCTTGGCTCCCACCGCTGCCCTCTGCCAGTGCTGATTAAAATGTTACCTTTTGGGGCCAGATCCTGTGACTCGTGCCTGGAATTCCAGCACTTTGAGAGGCTGAGGCGGGATGATTGCTTAAGCCCAGGAGTTTGAGACCAGCCTGGGCAATGTAGCAAGATCCCATCTCTACAAATAAATAAAAATGCCTGTAATCCCAGTGCTTTGGGAGGCCAAGGTGGGCGGATCACGAGGTCAGGAGATCGAGACCGTCCTAGCCAACATGGTGAAACCTCATCTCTACTAAAAATACAAAAATTAGCTGGGCGTGGTGGTGGGTGCCTGTAGTCCCAGCTATTCGGGAGACTGAGGCAGGAGAATTGCTTGAACCTGGGAGGTGGAGGTTGCAGTGAGCCGAGATCGCGCCACTGTACTCCAGCCTGGTGACAGAGTGAGGCTCCATCTCAATAAATAAATAAATAAATAAAAAATGAGCTGAGCATGGTGCTGCACCTGTAGTCCCAGCTACTTGAGAGGCTGAGGCGGGAGGACCACTTGTGCCTAGGAGGTCAAGGCTGCAGTGAGCTATGATCACGCCGCTGGAATCCAGCCTAGGTGACGGAGACCCTGTCTCTAAAAAAAAAAAAGTTTGCTTTACCTTTCCTTTTTTTTTTTTCCTCCAAGATCAGATTTTTTTCTTTTCTTTTCCTTATTCTTTTTTTTTTTTTTCTTTTGAAATGAAGTCGCACTGTCACCCAGTTTGGAGTGCGGTGGCACAATCTTGGCTCACTGCAACCTCCCCCTCCTGGGTTCAAGTGATTCTCCTGCCTCAGCCTCCCGAGTAACTGAGATTACAGTCATGTACCACCACACCCGGCTATGTTTTTTTTTTTTAATTTTATTAGAGACATGGTTTCACTGTGTTGGTCAGGCTGGTCTCGAACTCCTGACCTCAAATGATCCACCTGCCTTGGCCTCCCAAAGTGCTGGAATTACAGGTGTGAGGCACCGCGCCCGGCCAGATTAATTTTTTTCTAATTACAAAAGTAATACATGCCAATCATAAGAAAAATCAGAGACTACATTATTCAGTCTACTCCATGGGCAAACATATATATATATAAAATGTACCATGATTCCCAGGCCACCCTCTATGCCCCTTGCTGGCCACACTGTGGTGCATAAATTTCCATTTACTGCTGCTGCATATTTATTTAGGGAAATCTGAGTGAACCACTGTATTAGTCAGTTGCATGGCTTTAAAGAAATACCTGAGGCTGGGTAATGTATAAGATTGGTCTAATTGGCTCACGGTTCTGCAGGCTGTACAGCAAACATGGTGCTTATTTTTTTGTTTGTTTGTTTCATAGATTGTGCTTTTGATGTTGTATTTAAAAAGTTGTCCCCAAGGCCAGGTGTGGTGGCTCACGCCTGTAATCCCAGCACTTTGGGAGGCCAAGGTGGGAGGATTGCTTGAGCCCAGACATTTGAGACCAACCTGGGCAATACTGTGTGCGATCCATCGCTAAATAAATGAAAAATAAATGTAGTTGTCACCGAACTTGAGGTAATCAAGATTTTCTCCTACGTTGTCTTCTAGAAGTTTTATTGTATTTAGTTATGTCTGAGATCCATTTTGAATTAGCTTTCTGTAAGGTCTGTATCTAGATCTGCCCCTCTCCTGTGGCTATCCAGTTGTTCCAGCATTGTTGAAGAGACTTTCCTTTCTTTGTTAGTTTGCTTTTGCTCTTATGTCAAAGAACAGCTCACTATATTTGTGTGGCTCTACTTTTGGGCTCTCTGTTCTGCTATATTGATTTATTTGTGTATTTTTTTCATCAGTATCACACTGTCTTGATGACTACAGCTTTATAGGAAATCTTGAAGTTGAAGTCTTTTTAAAAAAATATTGTAATTGTTATTCCAGGTCTTTTGCCTTTCCGTATATGCTTTACAATCAGTTTGTTGATATGCACAAAATAACTTTCTGGGATTTTGATTGGGATTGTGTTGAATCTGTTGAGAAATTGGAAAGAACTGACATTTTGACAATATTGAGTCTTTCTATCCATGAACATAGACTATCTCCTCATTTACTTAGATCTTTTGTTCCTTTCAGCAGAGAGGTTTTGTAGTTTTCCTCATATACATCTTTTGTATATTCTGTTAGGTTTCTAACTATTTCTCTTTTCCAGTGCCAATATAAATAGTGTTGTGGTTTTAATTTCCAATTTTAACTGTTGATTGCTTCCATAGGAAGGCAACTGGCTTTTGTATATTAACCTTGTATCCTGTAAACTTGCTATAATTACTTATAAGTTTCAGGAGGTTTTTTTGGTTTGTTTTTTGTTGATTCTTTTGGATTTTCTACATAAACAATCATGTCATCTGTGAAGAAAAACAGTTTTATTTCTTCCTTCCCAATCTGTATGGCTTTTATTTCCTTTTCTTGTCTTACTACATTAGCTAGGACTTCCGGTATTGATACTGAATAGAAGTGGTGAGAGAGGACATCCTTACTTTGTTCCTGATCTTAGCAGGAAAGCCTTGAGTTCTCACTGTTAAGTATAATGTTCCCCTATAATCCCAGTTTGCTAAAAAAATTTTTTAAATCATGAATGGGTATTAGATTTTGTCAATGCTTTGTCTGTATCTATTGGTATGATCATATTGTTTTCTTTCTTCAGCTTGTAGATGTGGTGAATCGTGTTAATTGATTATTTATTTATTTTTAGAGATGGAGTCTCACTCTGTCACCCAGGCTGGAGTGCAGTGGTATAATCTCAGCTCACTGGAACTTCCATCTCCTGGGTTCAGGTGACTCTCCTGCCTCAGCCTCCCGAGTAGCTGGGACTATAGGCGTGTGCCACCATGCCAGGCTAATTTTTGCATTTTTAGTAGAGATGAGGTTTCACCATGTTAGCCAGGCTGGTCTCAAACTCCTGACCTCAGGTGGTCCACCCACCTCAGCCTCCCAAAGTGCTGGGATTACAGGCATGCATCACCATGCCCGGCTGGTAATTGATTTTTCAAACATTCTGTCATCCTCGTATACCTGGAATAAATCCCACTTGTCCATGTTATATAATTCTTTCTATACATTGTGAGATTCAATTTGTGAATACTTCGTTGAAAATTTTGCATCTATGTTCATGAGAGATGTTTGTGCCATATTTTTTCTTTCTTGTACTGTCTTTATTTTGTTTTCCTGTTAAAGCTGTCCTCGTAGAATTATTTAGGAAGTGTTTCATCTGCTTCTGTTTTCTGAAAGCTGTTGTAGAGAATTGGTATTATTTCTTCCTAAATAGTAGAAATAACTAGTGAACACATCTGTGCTTAGTGCTTTTTTGTTTTTATTTTTATTTTTTGTTTCTAAGAGACAATGCCTCTCTCTGTCATCCAGGCTGGAGTGCAGTGGAACAATCATAGCTCAATGAAATTCCCAACCCCTGGACTCAAGTGATTTTCTGGCCTCAGCCTCCCACGTAGCTGGGACTACAGGTGTGCACTACCAGGCCTGATTAAATTTTTTTTTAAATTTTTAATAGAGATGAGGTATTTCTATGTTGCCCAGGTTGCTCTCGAATGCCTGGCCTCAAGTGATCTTCCTGCCTCAGCCTCTAAAAGTGCTGGGATTACAGGTGTGAGCTGCTGTGCCTAGCCTGGGGTTGATGCTTTTTGTTTTGGAAGGTTAATAATCACTGATTCAACTTCTTTAATAGATACAAACTTGTTCAGTTTGTCTATTGCTTCTTGTGTGAATTTTAGTAGATTGTGTATTTCAAGGAACTGGCCCATTTTATCTAAGTTATCAAATGTGTAGTCATAGAGTTTTTCTTTTCTTTTCTTTTTTTTTTTTTTGAGATGGATTTCACTCTTGTCATCCAGTCTGGAGTGCAATGGCATGATCGCGGCTCACTGCTACCTCTGCTTCCCAGGTTCAAGCAATTCTTCTACCTCAGCCTCCCCTGTAGCTGGGATTACAGGTGCCTGCCACTATGCCTGGCTAATTTTTTGTATTTTTTACTAGAGATGGGGTTTCACTATGTTGGTCAGACTGGTCTCAAACTCCTGACCTCAGGTGATCTGCCTGCCTCAGCCTTCCAAAGTGCTAGGATTACAGACATGAGCCACCGTGCCTGATCTCATAGAGTTTTTCATAGTATTACTTTATTTTTAATGTCCATAGGACCTGTAGTGATGTCCCTTGTCGATAGGACCTGTAGTGATGCCCCTTGTCGATAGGACCTGTAGTGATGCCCCTTGTCCATAGGACCTGTAGTGATGCCCCTTGTCCATGGGACCTGTAGTGATGTCCCTTCTTTCATTTCTGAAGTTAGAGATGCTTTGGCTGCATTGATTTTCTCTAGTATTTTCCCATTTTCAATTCCATTTATTTCTGTCTTAATTTTATTCTTACTTTTCTTTTTGTTGCTTTGGATTTAATTTCCTCTTCTTGTTGTAGTTTCCCAAGATGGAAGCTTAGGTTGTTGATTTTGGATCTTTTCCTAATGTATGCTTTCAGTGCTATAGATTTCCCTCTAAACTTTGCTTTTGCTACCTCCTACACTTTATGATAAGCTCTATTTTCATTTTCATTTCGTTCAAATTGTTTTTCATCTTCTCTTGAGCCTTCTTGTTTGACCCATACATTATTTAGAAGTATGTTATTTAATCACCAAATATTTTGGGATTTCCTATCTATCTTTCTGTTACTGACTTCTAGTTTAATTCCATTCTGGTGTGAGAGCATGCACTATGTGATTTCTGTTCTTTTACATTTGTTCAGGGATATTTTATGACCCAGAATGTTTTCTTTTTTGGTAAATGTTTCATGTGAGCCTGAGAAGAATGTGTAGCCTGCTCTTGTTTGATGAAGTCTGTAAATGTCAATTAGATCCTGTTAACTGATGATACTCGGTTCATCTATGTTCTTACTGATTCTCTTTTTTTATTTCCTGTGTGTAATTTTTCAAACTAGATTACTGATTTTCTGCCTGCTGGATCTGTCAATAACTAGCTGAGGGGGTGTTAAAGTCTGAAACTATAATAGTGCATTTGTCTGTTTCCCTTGCAGTTCAATCAGATTTTGCCTTATGACCCATTTTTAAATTTAATAGACCTATAGTGACCATCATCCAATCTCCTTGGATGTGTCTCCACATCACTGTTTTTAAATACCTCCTTGTATTCAATTCTGTAACTTAATTAACCTATCACCAACTATTGCATTTTTCAAACCTTCATGGCTACAAGCAGCTCTGTGATAAACAGCCTGCTAGCCACATCTCATGTATTTTTAAAGTTGCTTCTATAGAGGAAATGCTAGAGGAAAAAAACCCATTGAAAGAGCATGCACTTTTTTTTTTCTTTTTGAGATGGAGTCTTGCTCTGTTGTCTAGACTGGAGTGCAGTGGCACAATCTCGCTCAGTGCAACCCCCACCTCCCGAATTCAAGAGATTCTCCTGCCTCAGTCTCCTGAATAGCTGGGATTACAGGCACATGTCACCACACCCGGCAAATTTTTGTATTTTTAGTAGAGACGGGGTATCCCTGTGTTGGCCAGGCTGGTCTCAAACTCCTGACCTCAGGTGATGTGCTTGCCTTAGCCTCCCAAAGTGCTGAGATTACAGGCGTGAGCCACCACACCCGGCAAATTTTTGTATTTTTAGTAGAGACGGGGTTTCCCTGTGTTGGCCAGGCTGGTCTCAAACTCCTGACCTCAGGTGATGTGCTTGCCTTAGCCTCCCAAAGTGCTGAGATTACAGGCGTGAGCCACCGTGCCTGGCCAGCATGCATATTTTTAAGGTAAAAGTTTGCTTTTGCCAACCTAAACCTGAAGGTGCTGGTCTCCACCCAAAGTGGATTCTGATTCAGAAGCTCAGGGCTGGCCTGGGTATCTGGAGATACCGTGAACATCCAGGACTGGACGCCATGGCCAGAGGCATGGATTGACGATTCTCGTTGGAAGCCCAAGAATGTATAGAAGGAATTTGCCATCCTCCACCTCCTTCCCTAGATCCACAGGGAAGAGTGGACACTAGGCTTGTACCTCCCTTCTGGAATTCCATAGATTCATTCTGAACCCTGAACCCTGGCCATTCACGTGCTTCTCTCTCCAATGCCAAGAAAACATTATTCAGTGACGTGTGTTAAAGCATGGTACGGAAGACTTCGTTCTGGACCATTGCACTAGGTACAGGGACCACTGCAGTGGGGTCTTGAAGTGGAGGAAGGAGCCTGGGCTTGCCTCTGAATATGAGATGAGAACATGAGAATTTCCACCCAAGTGGCAGTGGATGGAAAATGAGCAGGAGAAAATACCAAGGGTTGGGGGATTCTGGTTACACTGACCCAACAGGATTCTTGTTGAAGACAGGCCAGGGTGACCAGATGTCCCCTGTGGGGTGGTGGGGGTGAGGAGCCTGATCAGACACTGAGGATGATCACATATCAAAGATGATCAGATATTGATCATGGTGGGTGATCAGTTCTGGCTGAACTGATTTGGCAGGATTATTTTACAAGGAAGCACAGATGGGCCTAGAAGAAGGTTCTGGAACCTGACTAAAGTTTGGCCAAGGAGAGAATTGTTGTTACCACACATTTGTGATTAGGAACCAGACCCATAGTCAAGAGTGTGGCCGAGGGTCCCCAGGGGTTTGTGAACACCGTGCTGTTGATGCCCCAGCTGGGAGCAGGAGCTCTGCTTTCCATGACGGCCAGGACTTACTTATTGCTATTTAGAGAGAATTATTTGGAAACTTGGAGTCAACAGAGACACGGAACAAGCCTTCACCTAAACGGTGGAAGAGGCTAAACACAAGCCAGGATGCTGTGTCTGGGGGTGCTGGGATCCCAGCAGACGGGAACCCTGGGTTGTGGGTGGGGACAGAAGAGATAGGACCATGATGCCGGCACCCAGGGTCTGCCCAGGGGTTTAGGCCACTTCATTTCCTTAAATAATGTTGACCTAAGGTTTCAATCATCAATGGAATCGAGAGGTTCTTCCCCGGTGAGGGGCAGCATGTCTAGGTATTTCAGAGCCACTCCTAAAGGAGGATGAAGACTCAGCAAGCCGCTCTTTCCCCCTGGATAGCGTCGTGTTGAAAAACATGAGGAGTCAGAAAAACATATTAGTACGCGCTGGAACAAGTGTTCTGCCTTCAGCAAGGTCTTTTTTTGTAAATGCTCTGTTTTCTTCACTCGCCATTCCCGTCTGCTCCTTGTCAATACACATATGTACATTCTCTGCAGACCTACTGTTGGTGCATATGTGCCTCTGTGCGTTCTGCTCTTTGACATCATGGGAGGGGGAGTAACAACCCGTGTCCTAGCTCTGGCATCCCCCTTCCATCCCTAGGAAGGTTCAAAGATTTTCGAAATAGAGAGTTAAAAAAAAAAACTAAAGATCAGAAATGTTGGAAGTGCTAATAACTCAGTTTACCTTCTTTATTACTGGATACAATCCTGGCACATTCATGTTCTCCCAGGTCAATGTCATGATGCTTTTGTTTAAAAGTCACAAAAATTCTTTATTTTTTTTTTAGCCTCAGGCAGACATTTCTAAGATGCAGAAATGCAGATTGTTGGAGCGGGAGGAGGGAACGGGAGGCCCTGTGTGGTGCGGTGGGGGGCGGGGGGCAGGCCTTGCGGCAACCCCCCACCTCGCTGCACTTCTGGCTGCATCCCCAACCTTGGCAGGCACCTGGTGCCCAGGTCTGAGGTGCAGCTTTGAGGGTCTGTGGGCGCCCACCCTTTCTGCTGTCCCTCTCTGGTGGCCTCAGCCCTGAGAACTGGCCGAACCTGTTTGCTTCAGCAGGTTTCTTTGCATGGGTGAGGGCAGGGAGATGTTTACCTGTCAGGCCACCTCCGGCTGCAGCAGTTCCACAATATATTAGCAATGTAAGCCAATAAAAAGAAATAAAAAGCCAGAACGGTGATGAGACTGGCTGAGATCGGGGCTCAGGCTGCTCCATTTGCATCACTCCTGGGGGATTCTGGGACATGTGTGACCCTTCTAGCAGCACTGGGGGAGCGGCTGCATGGGGTTTGGAAACAGCAGAAACGATGACAGCAGCTACTGAACGTGGGAGCCCGTTATTCTGCCGAGTGCTTCACAAGCCTCATGTAGTGCAGCTGAACGTGTTACTCTGTCCATTTTACAGATGGGTTAACTCTTCAGAGACTCAGTCCCCTGGGTCCCTCCAGGCAAGGTTGGGACTTGTACCAGATATGATGAGGTGATGGCCAGGAAGCATCTGTCATGGGGATGACTCCACCCCCTGTGACATCACCCCACATAAGCATCTGTCACCCCTGCTCAATAGTGAGCCCCTTAGGGAAGGGTTGCAAACCCGGGATCCTGGGGGTTCAGGAATTAAGTGGAAAACGTGGAGTCCTTGGAAATTGTGGCAGATTGGAGAGGGTCATGCTCCTTCCAAAGTGAGGGTGAGCTGAATTCTTGCTTTGGGATTACAAGTTCCCTGTGTTGCCAGACTTTTCTTTTTATTTTCTTTTTTCAAAGGAAAGCCAAAAATTTGGATTTTATGAATTTTCTTAATTTTTAAATGTTGGGAGATGGTTTTGAAAATAGCATCAACATTGGCATGTGAAGAAAATAGAAAACCTGAAGAGATCTAGAAGCATTAAGTAAGTTGAAACGGTAACCAAAGACCTTTCCTCCCAAAGGGTTCTTTCTGATGGTTCCACTGGTTGAGTTCCTTCAAATATCAGCAAATTGTCTGTTCTTACTTCTCAAATTGCTACAGAAAATAGAAAACAAGAGGAAGCTGCTTGATCATTATATGAACTGTACTTGATCAGGTGGTGTTTATCCAGAATTCAAGGATGGTTCAACCTCAGAATACTCCATATAAATCACCATATTAGTAGATTATAGAGAAAGAGCATATGACATGTCACATAGGTGTTGGAAAAGGTTTTGACAAAGCTCAACAACTATTGCATAAATTCTTAGCAAACTAAGAATAGGGTCATTTCTTAACTTGGTAAGGGTCATACATACCCAACACAGAGCAAACATCCTAATGGAGAATCTTTGTCTACATGCTCTTTAGGGGAGGGACCACATTGAGGCTCTAATGGCTTTCATGGTTTAACTGTGCTTGAGACGTCCTGGCAATGCTATAAAGAAAGAAAAATAAGAGGAATCAGAATTGGAGGGGAAGAGAGAAGACAAATTTGATCATGTCTATGGAAACCAGAGTTGAATACACAGAACAAGTCTTACATTCTTATAAATGTTCAGCAGGGTTGGTGCAAGATCAATTTACAGAAATCATCATTAAGAAGCCCAAGGGATCCATACATAAATATACACAATTTTTCTTTGTCAACTTATAGAAAATAAAAAAGTGGATTCCTTCCCATCACAATGAAGATATTAAATCTGTCTCAACAGAAAGAAAGAGAGAAATAAAGAGCCCAAGGGGCTGGGTGGGTACAGGGAATGAGAGAAGACAGGCAAGAAGTAACTGGAGAATAGAATTTGAAAGAATGCCATTCACAAGGGCAACAGCCACTGAAGATGGGAATGTGCTTGATACAGATTTCATGAGACTCTAGGGAGAAAGTTTTAAACCTCTATAAGGACATAAAACACGATCTGAATAGGGAGAGGCGGTCTGTATTCTTGGGTGGAATGACTCAATGTGATGATGTCATTTCTCCCTCACATTAATCTCTACCTTCAAAGCAGCCCCACTTGAAATTGCAGCTGGAATGTTGTGAGGTGGTAAACACGTTTGGAAATGTGAATGAGCCAGGTGCGGTGGCTCATGCCTGTAATCCCAGCACTTTGGGAGGCCGAGGTAGGAGGATTGCTTGAGCCCAGGAGTTTGAGACCAGCCTGGGCAACACAGAGACACCCCATCTTTAAAAAAAAGAAAAGTAGCTGGGCATGGTGGCACATGCCCATAGGCCCAGCTACTCAGGAGGCTGAGGCAGGAGGATCACTTGAGTGCAAGAGTTCGAGGCTACAGCGAGCTATGATCACACCACTGCACTCTAGCCTGGGTGACAGAGTGAGACCTTGTCTCTGAAAAACAAAAACAAAACCAAAAACAACAAAAAGAGAAAGGAAAGGAAAGAGTAAAATTTGCAAATAGCGAAGTCATCTTTGAAACAGAAGCACAAAGAAGAGGGACTTCTCCTACCAAGAGCTGAGGCTCAGCAGGAAGCCCTGGTCATAAATGGAGCCAGGTGCCCTGCAGGAAGGGATGGCAGAACAATGGCATGGGACAGAGAGCTGAGAGGAGGTGCAGGCACATATGGGAGCTTGATATTTAATAGATGCAAGAGTCAGTTTAGTGCAGTGGTTAAGACAAGGACCCTGGAGCCAGATTACCTGGTTTTGAATCCCAGCACCACCATTCCTTAGCTGTGTGACCTTGGGCGGGTTCCTTAACCTCTCTGTGCTTCCATCTTGCTCCCACCTGTATGTGAGGATAAGGGGAGTAATGATCATATATGCCGCAAGGTTGTTGTGAGAATTAAATGAGCAACTATGCATAAAACACTGTATTAGTTTCTAGGGCTGCCGTAACAGAATGACAAATTTGGCCTTAACAGTGATCTAGCGTCTCATGCTTCTGGAGACCAGAAGTCCAAGCTCAAGATGTGGGCAGGGCTGGTTCCCCCTGAGGGCTGTGTGTGGGGATCTGACCTGGCCTCTCCTTGACTTGTAGGTGCCGTGTTGCCTTCCTGCTGTGCTTTCGTCTGACTCTTCACTCTGCATGGACACTGTGTTCTCCATGTGTGTGTCCAAGTCTCCTCTTTTTATAAGGAGACCAATCATATTGAGTTAGGGCCAACCCTATTCCAGTAGGACCTCATTTTTTTCTGAGACAGGGTCTTGCTGCCAGTCTGTGGCGCTCTGTGATGGCAGCCCAGGCAGACATGTCGGAGAGTATTTCATTAGTTGGTTGTGGGAAAATACTTTCTTAAACAAAACCCACAAAACACAAACCATAAAGCAAAAAAGAGGTTATATCAGATGAAAGATGTCTACTTAATTAAGGACATCATGGAAAAGTTAACAGGTCACTGCATGTAAGAAAATAGTTGCAATATCTAAACCCGACAAGCAACCAGTATCTAAAACACACAAGGAATTTCTGCAAATCAGCGGGAAAGAAGGTACCAACCCTTCTATCAAGATGGGCACAGGATATGAACAGGAAGTTTACAGAAGAGGAAACACAACCAGAGAAGAAGCCCTTGAAGAGCAGCTCAGAGCTTAGAGATCAGGGAAATGTAAATGCAAACAAAACCGCAGTTCAAAGCTGCAGCCCCAAAGTGTCAGGCAATGTGGTGACATGGGTAGATCTAGGGTGTGTGGACTCCATGAAGAAAAAGAAGAAACAGCATGAAATCTGCAACAGGATACCATTTTTTGGTTAAATGCACATAGCTTATGATTCTATGTTTTAAGAGAAAACGTACAAACAAAAGGGGAGACCTCAAATATCTTATAGCAATTGCCCATGGACTGAGAGGGCAGTGGGAAGACAGGAATAAATGTATAGATAAAACAAGAACAGATCACAGAATGTCACGAACTGAGGGCTCCATATTTGCATCTGAGGTGTAAAGAAAAGATGCTGAATAGGATGTCCCACAAAACACAAGTATTGCCAAATGCATGGTCTGTGGCCCTGTCGGGAACAGTGGTGTTTGCTGCGCCGTGGCCCCAGCAGGACCCAATCTGAGTGTCGTGGCTGCCTGTGAGCTGAGCAGGTGGCTGAGTGCAGGGATATGGGTCTGCGGGCTGTGTTCCTGGACCTTGCCCTGCCTCTACCTCTCCCACCCTCACTCCTGCACTTACCGCTGGTGGGGAGGAGCCTTCACTGGTCCTGGGTTGGGTGGGGGTGGTGAGGGGTCCCAGGAGGAGGGTGGGGGAAAGTGGGTGGGGCCTCTGCTTCCCTGGAGCCCTCCTGGCTTGGGGAAAGTGAACACAGCTCAAGTCCATGTTTTAAGAGAAACTGGGGGTGTCTGTGCAGGGGCAGGGCGTCTAGGCTTCCCCATACAGCCCTTTGCCCAGAGAGAGGCTGCGAGTTCCACCTGGGTGAGCGCTACGCGGGACCCAGGAGGGGTTTGCTTTCTATCTGACCTGCCACACCCTGGGCTCTGCTCTGGGAGGGACCTCGTGCCTGCTGCCACCCCTTGGGTGCACAGGCCCAGGCTCTGCCTCCTGCCAGGATGGGGGAAGCTGATGGAAAGCTGGGGCCGGGAGAGCATCTGGAATGGACCAGGGTGACAGTCGGTGACAAGACCCATCACCCAGTGTGACTGCTCTTTCCTACGGGGCTGAGTGGGACTCGACCAGCTGGCCTGATATTAGTGTGGTCTGAGCAAGTGACTGACCAATAGGTTGTCCCCAACACATTTATTTGCACACCAAATATTAGCTTGCTTTTAAAATGGCACTTGGTTAGTTGGGGGTGGTGGTTCGGGCGGATGGTCCCATCTCCTCGGAAGGCTGAGGCAGGAGGATTGCTTGAGTCCAGAAGGTCGAGGCTGCAGTGGGCTGTGATGGCACCACTGCACTCCAGCCTGGGTGGCAGAGTGAGACTCGGTCTTTAAAAAAAAAAAAAAAATGGCACTTGGTCCGGCACAGTGGCTCATGCCTGTAATCCCAGAACTTTGGGAGGCCCAGGTGGGCAGATCACGAGGTCAGGAGTTCGAGACCAGCCTGGTCAACATGGTGAAACCCCGTCTCTACTGAAAATACAAAATTAGCTGGGCATGGCAGCGTGCGCCTGTCATCCCAGCTACTCGGGAGGCTGAGGCAGGAGAATCGCTTGAACCTGGGAGGTGGAGGTTGCAGTGAGCGGAGATTGTGCCGTTATACTTCAGCCTGGTCGACAGGGTGAGACTCTGTCTCAAAAAATAAATAAATACATGAATAAAAGGCGCTTGGGTGGTTGGGTTTAGATTTTAAAGTAGACAAGAAAACCCCAAATATTCCTTGTTGTTTAAATTACCCAGGATGAGCACTTGGCTGTTTTTATTGGGCGAGGAGTAAAGGGCCCGAGGCGCTTCACCCCATTTGCACTTTTTTCTCCCAAAAATACATGAGGTTGGGATTCATGGGTGGCTTTTGGCCTCAAGGGTCGGATCTTGTCCTGAATGTGTCTTTGAAAACGTCGATGCCGCGGGCAGGACTGGGAACCACACCTTAGAGCTGGGTGTGGAGGGAAAACGCTGGGCTCTGAAGTTGTAGCTGTCAGCAGGGAGGGAGGCAGACGGACCCTCAGCCAAGGTGGCGCGTGGCGCTGGGGTCTGGTGGCCGATGAGGAGCCGCTGTGCGATGGCTGCCACAGCAGAACCGGGTAGAGCGTGTTCCTGGGACCGCAGCCTGAGGAGGCCAGGCCTGCCTAGCTCAGATGAGTCCTGCCAGCTGGCAGGACGCGGCCCCAGAGAGACCCTGGGCTACGTCTCAGCTGGTCCCCTGGTCCCCCGGATCAGTGAGGACAAAGTGAGCCAGGCAGGCCTGGGGGGCACGGGTAGTGGCTGCGTTTGGCCAGAGGTGGAAGCGTGACCCTGGGCAGGTGGAACGGGAAGGAAGGCCCTCCATCTGTGGTTGGTGGAGATCTCTGACCTCTCCAGGCCCTGAGAGTCTGTCCCGGGACCTCGTTTTGCCAGTGAGAGCCAGGGGGGCTGCCTCCAGCACAAGGGGCCAGGACCTGTGGCGAGGACTCACTACACCAGACAGGGCCTGTACCTGCAGCCAAAAGGGGCCGAGACCCACCCAGTGTGTTCTGCGTGCAGTGCTGGGCCTGGGTGGGTCTTGTCAGTGGTGAGAACACAGCCCCTGCCTGGGCTCAGCCTCAGCCTCAGCTGCTTGCTTGCTTCCTCTCTCTTTTT
>NW_012117710.1:788841-791802 GCF_000951035.1 Colobus angolensis palliatus | reverse complement strand
TTTCTTTCTTTCTTTCTTTCTTTCTTTCTTTCTTTTCTTTCTTTCTTTCTCTTTCTGTTTCTTTTTCTTTTTCTTTCTTTTTTCTTTCTCTCTCCTTTGTCTCTCCCTCTTTCTGCCTTTCTCTCTTCCTTTTTATTTCTCTCTTCCTTTTTCTCTCTCCCTTTCCCTCCCTCCCTCTCCCTCTTTCTCTCTCTCTCTCTTCTTCTCTCTCTTTGTCTCACTCTCTCTTTCTGCTTCTCTCTCTCCTTCTTTCTTTTTGTTTTTAGAGACAGGGTCTCACTCTGTTGCCCAGGCTGGAGTGCAGTGGTGCAATTTCAGCTCCCTGCAGCCTCAACCTCCTAGGCTCACGTGATCCTCCTGCCTCAGCCTCCTGAGTAGCTGGAATCACAGGTGCATGCTACCATGCCCACCTACATTTTTTACTTTTTTTTTTTCTTTTCTTTTTTTTTGAGATGGAGTCTTGCTCTGTCACCCAGGCTGGAGTGCAGTGGCGTGATCTCAGCTTACTGTAACCTCCACCTCCCAGGTTCAAGTGATTCTCCTGCCTCAGCCTCCCAAGTAGCTGGAATTACAGACACCCGCCACCACACCCCACTAATTTTTGTATTTTTAGTAGGGACGGGGTTTCACCATGTTGGTCAGGCTGGTCTCGAACTCCTGACCTCAAGTGATCCACCTGTCTCAGCCTCCCAAAGTGCTGGGATTACGGGCATGAACCACCATGCCCAACCAATTTTTTTACTTTTTATAGAGACGGGGTCTTGTTATGTTGCCCAGGCTGGTCTCAAACTTCTGGGCCCAGTGATCCTTTCACCTCCTTGCGGTGCCCAGCCTCCCAAAGTGCTGGGATGACAGGCATGAGCCAGCCACCACATCCAGCCCGCATCCGCTTCCTAAGCCTCAGCTTCCTTGTCTGTGAAGTGGGGCAGCCACAGGGCCTGTGGCGGTGAAGTTCAGAGAGGATGTAAATGGGATATTCCCTTGGGTGGAAGGCATTCAACCCAGCCTTTTGTCAGAAGACCCGGGTCTTCGCCGTGTTCCACCGTCTCGGAGCTGATGAGGCAGGTTGAATTTGTCATTCTGCACATCCTGTCGTATATGCTGCTGAGTGTTTTGTGTGCAGATAGTCCTGAGTGGCTGAGGTTGGGCAGATGTAGCCGGACTATGGACAGAGGTTTCCTGTGAGTCTGCAGAAGTGCCCAGCCCTGCGTTGGCCTGTCCTGGTCAGGCACGCGGGGTGCAGAGTCTGCAGGCATCTGCTGTCTGGGCCTGGCTCCCATCCCCTCTGTGGGCCCCACACCTCCCACCCGCCATGCTGACCTGAACCTCACAGTCCGGTTCCCTGGGTGGTGGACAAGTCCTTGGGTGTCTCCCACCCACTTGGTGGCAGCCCTGCTTGTCCCTGTGGGGACCTCATGGCACTGCACCCACTTGGCTCCACAGGCCTCCCTGTCCTGGGGCTGGGAGAGGTCTCTGCAGGCTGGGGAGGGGCTTCTGGAGACATTCTCAGGTGAGCATTCCTGTGCAAGTCCCGACCTGAGCTTGTCTTGGCTTGGGAGGCCCGGAGCAGCTGGAGGAGGAAGGAAGTGGCATTTCTAGGAGATGATGGTGTTTTCCAGGCCAACCTCCGTGCACCATGTCGGTCGGTGGGCCCTCGTAGTGGGAGCTGGGCCTGTTTCTGCAGGTATTGGAGCGGATTCACAGAGCAGAACGATGGGCTGAGTTACTCACGTTCAACCCCGCGTGTGTGATTTCAGGGGGCTGAGCTTGGCGCGCTGTCTCCTCGCCTTTTGAAGGCAAGTTTGGCTGTGAACAGAGCTGCTGGTTCCGATCCCGTACGCTTCCTCAGGCGTTGTGGGCTTGGAGTCTGTGCCACACGCAGAAAAGCACATTTTCATGTTTTAAAGTCTACATTTTGCCTCTTTTGGTTACTTTAAAAATGTTAAGAGCCTTAAGTCTGCCCTGAAGGAGTGCATGTAGTGTTTTCTCCAATGATGAACGGCCTCATTTTTAAAATTATACAGATTTATAATTTAATTATAGAAAATTAGCAAATACAAGTCAGTACAAGTAATCCAAAAAAAAGAAAAAAGAAGAAAAGAAAAAAAAAATACATTAAAATGACCCAACCCCACCCCCTCTCCACCCCACAGTTGCTATTAGCTTTACGATGCATAGCCTCTAGGTTATTTACTTTACGGTTGTGTTTTTAAATTGTACAGTTTCATCAACACCCTGTTTTCACTGGCAACACCGTGAACACCTTTATTCCTTGTTACATGTATCTACAGCACCGTTTTTAATGACCACACAGTGTTAGGTTGTTGAGAAGGACTGTGATTTGTTTACTAAAACCTCTATTGCTGATAGTGCTTCAGTGAATGTTATTACAATATTTTTACATCTTATCATAGTCATCCAGTTGTTTCTTCAAGTTCCTAAATGTGGAATTGATGGTTGCAAGGGTGGCTGCTTCAACAGCTTTTGGTATTTGTTGCAGTGCCCTTAAAGAGACAGTGCCATCCTTCCATTTATCCTTCCAGGCATCTGTTTTTTCATTCACGTTTCCCTCCTTCCTCTCGTCTATTAGCCACCCATCCATCATCTGTCAGTCCACCTACCTGTTCATCCATCCATCCATCCGTCCATCCATTCATCCATCATCCATCCATCCATCTACTCACCCACCTATTCATCTACCCACCTGTCCGTCCATTCATCCATCCACCCACTCACCCACCTGTTCATCCACTCACCTGTCCATCCATCCATCCATTCATCTACTCACCCACCTATTCACCCACCCACCTGTGCATTCATCCATCCAGCCACCCACTCACCCACCTGTTCCTCCACCCACCTGTCCGTCCATCCATCCATCCATTCATCCATCATCCATCCATCCATCTACTCACCCACCTGTTCATCTACCCACCTGTCCATCCATCCATCCATTCATCC
>NW_012117710.1:780801-788791 GCF_000951035.1 Colobus angolensis palliatus | reverse complement strand
TCATCCATCATCCATCCATCCATCTACTCACCCACCTGTTCATCTACCCACCTGTCCATCCATCCATCCATTCATCCATCATCCATCCATCCATCCATCCATCCACCCACTCACCCACCTGTCCATCCACTCACCTGTCCATCCATCCATCCATCCATTCATCTACTCACCCACCTGTTCATCCACCCACCTGTGCATTCATCCATCCAGCCACCCACTCACCCACCTGTTCCTCCACCCACCTGTCCATCCATCCATCCATCCATCCATCCATCCATCCATCCATCCATCCATCCATTTGCTCACCCACCTGTCCATCCATGTGTCCCTTCATCCACCCACCCATCCAACCATCCATATTGTACTGAGGACCTTCTGAGTCAGACCTGGGCTCGGCACTGCAGCCTGCAGTGAACATGTGGTCTCCATCTCAGAGCTCAATCAGCTGTGGGAGGCGGGGAGTCAGCCGTGGGAGGCGGAAGCCATCTGCAGAGTAAGAAGTACAGGAACTGAGGTGTTGCAGGAGGGGGAGGCATCAGCATTGGGAGTGGTGTAGGTGGAGGCTTTCAAAAGATTTGTGATCTCTGAGCCACAGGTCAGATGGGACTGGAACCCAAGACGGGCCATTTCCTGGAAGTCATTCTGACTGAGCACTGCCGGCCAGCCGCGACCCAAACAGCAGGGCCTCCTTACCGGGCTCCTGCCCAAAGAGATCTGGTGGTGTCCATCCCAGATGCCCAAGTCCTCAGCCCCCGGCTTAGAGACCAGTCCAGGGCACGGATGGAGACAGAGACAGAGGAAGGGAGGGAGAGGGACAGAGAGAGGGAGGGGTGGGTGAGAGGGAGGCATGTGCACTGCTCGGAGGAGGACTCTGCACCTAGGGAAGCCAGACAGTGGAGGAGCGTTGATGATCCGGGCTTCAGCCTGACTTCACCTCTTCCTGGCTTCTTGACCTTGGGTGAAGTTACTTTGTGTCTTGTTTCCTTATCTGGAAACTGGACAGAACAGCAGTGCTGACCTCATAGGGGCGGGTGAGGATGGAGCGAGAGACAGACCAGGGGCTCTGCCCTCAGCCGCCGCAGGAAGGGCTGGCTGGAATGTCTTCGTGTTTTTCTTTCTCTTACCAGGCCTGAGTGCTAGGGGGCTTTCCGTGTCCCCGGAACCCAGCACAGCCCCTGATGCAGACGAGCTAAGCTGTGTTTGTTGATGGGGTGGGGAGGGGCACCCCCATGTGAGACGATTTAAAATCTGAGCCAGCAGCTTCACTTAACCTTCCAGAGTGACTGCTGGATTAGAAGAGAAAACTGTTTTTCTTTTTACAGACAGAAGAGGCCAGGGCCTTTTAATTCCATTAAGCGCTGAGAGAGAGGAAGGCATGGGGGTTTTGTGTGAAAGGGGCAGACGGTGGAAAAGCAGGGTGAAGCTGTGCAGTGGGCAGCGTGGGCAGGGCTGACCGTAGCTCGGAGCTGTTGCCTGGAGACATCTCTGTTCAGGCCTTTGTCGGAGATGAGCTGGCGACATTCGTGCATTGAAGTTTCTTCTGAAGAAAAATGGGGCTCCCAGACCTTTTCTGTAAATGAGGCCGGGCTCCCTGGGCTCTGCTGATCACAGAGCTGGGGACTAGGCTTCTCTGCAGGTACACACCTGGGGAGATGAGGGACACCTGTGTGGCCAACAGAGCAACCCAGCGAGGCTCATTCAAGAGGCGCTCCAGGAGGGGCTGCTCTGGACGGGGCCACGCCCAGGCACCTGGGTGTGTGGAAAGTTGACTTTCATTGATACTAAGGACTGAACAGCCCCGTGTGGAGATCGAAACCTCCCAGGAGAGGTTTCAGCCGACCCCTGCCTTTGTTCAGGCTCCGGTAGACGCACGTGAGTGGAATGTGAGCCTCGAATCATCGGGGTGCAGCCTCCTTGACCTGCCCCCTCTTCGTGGGGAGTTCTGTGGTGTCCATCATGGTCCAGTGTGTGATGGCAGGAATCAGAAGCACTGGAAGTGTCCATCTGGGCAGGAACGGGTGAAGGAACGAGGGTGTTTGTATAGAGAATGCCAAGTAGGGCGGTGCAGCGGCTCACCCCTGTAATCCCAGCACTTTGGGAGGCTGAGGTAGGAGGATCACTTGAGGTCAGGAATTGGAGACCAGCCTGGGCAACATAGCAAGAACCATCTATTAAAAAATAAAAAATAAGCAGGTGTGGCGGCACGTGCCTGTACAGTCCCAGCTACTCAGGAGGCTGAGGTGAGAGGACACCGTGAGCCCCGGAGTTTGAGGCTGCAGTGAACTGTGGCAGCACCCCTATACTCCAGCCTGGGCAGCAGAATGAGACCCCGTCTCTTCAAAGAAAAGAATACTAGGCAGCGTAAAAGGAGCAAAGAAGCTTCAGGATTTGTGTTTTCACCCACGTGCATTTCAGAAAATATGTGTCAGGAGGGAGAATAGAATTGCAAAAGGGTATCTTTATGTCAGTGACATGCAGTGATGCAGACACCCCTGGCAATGCACGCTTTTCACGGGTGCACACGTGTGATCACGGATGCCCGTGTGTGAAGTGGTGACACAGAGCAAGCGTGTTGGAGGCGGCACTTGGCCTCCACACCCGGGCCCTAGCAGTGATGCCAGACAGCTTCCCAGGAGAGAGCAGTGGAGGCAGCGTGGTCCTGAGCCGGGTGGTGGGGGGTACACAGTGTCCTTTTGATTACTTATGGCATTTAATGGAATATTTTACCATTATAAGTTGAAATTTTTTTTTTTTTAAAAAAAGAGGGAGGAATTGTAAAATGATTTCTTAAAGATCTGTTCATTCTGAGAACCCATTCTTTTGTGGTTTTGAAGAAATGCAGTTTAGAGCATAGTGCCAGGACGGCTCCTGCAAATGTGCACCAGGGAGCCTGTGGCCAGGAAACGTCCCCACCGGGGCCAGGTGCCTGGGACTGGGGCTGGGGCAGCATGGCCAAGCCCCACCACCCAGGTGGGCAGACGGTGGAGGCCCCCAGCTCTCCCCCAGCCCTGCCACCCACTGACCCCTCCCCAGGTGGGAGGACAGTGGAGACCCCCCCAGCCCTCCCTACAGCCCTGCCACCCACTGACCCCTCCCCAGGTGGGAGGACAGTGGAGGCCCCCAGCCCTCCCTACAGCCCTGCCACCCACTGACCCCTCCTGCAGTTCTGCCCCCCTCCCGGAGGAAACAGGAAACTGAGTTGCCTGGGAAGTTGGGAACAAGGACTCAAAAAAGAAGCATTTCTTAGAGAGAAAACAACCACTATTTTAAGAATGCCTTATTCATGGGCCCTGGAACCAGGAGGGTCAGGGCTGTCTGGATCTTTGATTTCATATTTGTTTCCTGGGTGGTTCAGCCCCCATCCCCATGAGTCAGGGTGCACCTGTGGGCCGGCAAAGGTTTCCAAGAATCTCCTTTTTAAGTCATCAGGGTGGGCAGAGGCTGCCCTCGGAGCGTCCCCGTGGGTGCACTCCCTGCCTGGGCCTCTGGTTTCTCTGCATCACATTGTGGGCTAAGTGTTCATTGAGGGGTCCAGCCTCCGAAGGTGGTTATTGCATCTATTAATAAGAGTGGGACGCTGGCACCATGTTCTGGGGCAGGTGCCTCTCTACCTTCCTGGCCGACGGGTGCTTTCCCACTTTTCCCAGGCACCTCTGCCAGCTCTCCCATGCCCCTTGGGTCCTGTTTGCATGGTCCATTTCACATCCAGATTTGGAACACTGGACAGTCAGGCTGCCCGGTTGGCACAGCCCCAAGACTTGGCCTCACCAGCTTCGAGTTTGCGTGTCACGAAGGGTCTGTGTTTTCCACAGAGAGGCTCCGAACCTCCCTTCTGTGTCAAGGGTCCCAGGATTCTCCTTCGACTGAAAGTGTTCTCCCTGAAAGGAAAAAAATGCAGATTGCTGGTTGTATTCTAGTAGAATTGTATTTACTGGCGGGAGAATGTTCACAATCGATTGTTACTTTTGTTTTTCTAAATGGAGTTCAAAATGCACGTTTGGTGTGACCCCATTTCTGTAAAAACCAAAACAGCAAACTGCGTCTGTGCACAGAACAGAAATGGGGCTGGGAGGCTGCATGCCCGGGGCTCGCAGTGCCATCTCCGGCCCTCGAGTCATGAAGGATTTCAGCTTTCTTCTTTGAACTCTCATGGACTTTCTCATTTTCCCTGATGACTGTGAAGTGATTTTTGTGAAGTGAGGGGAGGAAGTGAGGGGGCCTTTGTGCACATGGCCCGGATGCCCGCACGGTGCAGGGTGCTTTGAGGGTCTGTGATACCTGAGATGGTCACTGCTTCCCAGGCTGGCTGAGTCGTCTCTGGGTCTGGGATGCCTGCCCGCCCTTCTCCTTGCCCACCTGCCCTGGGAGGCGGCCTCCGCGCTCTGCTGTTTAAATGTCCCCACGCTGCCTGCAGCCCTAATTTAGTGTGTTTTGCTTTTCAGTGACATATTCGATGCCATGTTCCCTGTCACTCACATCGCTGGGGAGACTGTTATACAGCAAGGTACGTTCTGCCTGCTCCTCTGAGCCAAAGCCCAGAGGGGAAAAATGGACTATGCACTTAAAAAAAAAAAAATAGTATAAGGCCAGGCATGATGGCCCACGCCTTTAATCCCAGCACTTTGGGAGGCTAAGGCAGGCGGATCACCTGAGGTCAGGGGTTCGAGGCCAGCCTGACCAACATGGTGAAAACCTGTCTCTACTAAAAATAAAAATTAGCTAGGTGTGGTGGCGGGCGCCTGTAATGCCAGCTACTCCAGAGGCTGAGGCAGGAGAGTCCCCTGAACCTGGGAGGCGGAGGTTACAGTGAGCTGAGTTCACGCCATTGAACTCCAGCCTGGGTGATAGAGTAATACTCTGTCTCAAAATTTAAAAGTATATATATATATACTTATACATACATACACACATATAATATGCACATATGTGTACATATATGCCTGTATATGTGCACACATGCATGTGTACATGTATATATACACATATATACATGTGTATGTATAAAATAGATACATGTATGTATAAACTAAGTAAATATAAAATAAAATATATACATGTATGTATAACACTAAAGTAATATAATAGAATTACACACACACACACACACACACACACACATATACATGTATAAAACTCTCATTGTTAGGCTGGGTGCAGTGGCTCACGCCTGTAATCCCAGCACTTTGGGAGGCCAAGGCAGGTGGATCACCTGAGGTCAGGAGTTCGAGACCAGCCTGGCCAACACGGTGAAACCCCATCTCTAGTAAAACTACAAAAAAATTAACTGGGCGTGGTGACAGGTGCCTGTAATCCCAGCTACTCCAGAGGCTGAGCAGGAGAATCGCTTGAACCTGGGAGGCGGAGGTTGCAGTGAGCCGAGATTGTGCCACTGCCCTCCAGCCTGACTCCATCTCAAAAAAAAAAAAAAAAAAAAACACAACAAAAAACAAACAAACAAAACACCTCTCATTGTTTACAGAAAATTCACTAATGAAACTTTATAACAGGCTCTTTAACGAGTTATCTCAATGTTTCCATAATCTTGTCATTAAAAAAGAATTGATGGCACCCAGGATGTTGCCTGAGGAGGGTCTATGCGACAGTGTTGCAATAGTTGTTTGCAAGAGAAACTGTAACTTCTATGTCTTGATGTGCTTTGTATCTGTTGACTTTCTTCTTTTGTTACAGGGAATGAAGGAGACAACTTCTATGTCATTGATCAAGGGGAAGTGGATGTGAGTATCCATGTTTTTGGAAAATAGTGCGTCTTTGCGTGTCCTGTGTGAAGACTTGCCCCTCTGTGCAGCACCAGGCCCCCAGCAAACACTGCGCTGAGTGCCGTATTTCTAGGGTTTCAATCTAGAAATGTAATTGCTGTGTCTTAGAAGAGAATATGGGAATATCAGAAGTGCAGAGGGAAGCGAGAGTGATGCTGGTAGGTGGCGGCAGCGGCCACAGGTCTTCCAAGGCCGCTGTCTTCTGCTTGTCCCCAGGCTGGGACTGCTGGGTGCTGGCCAGGGTGGTTCTGTTTGACCCAGCACCATCTCCACATCTGAGACTGGTGAATACACCAGGCTCACCCACCACATGGGATGTTAACGTGTCAAAGTGGGTGGGAGAGTGGTGTGCTTACAGAACCCATAGGACCGACGACGTCACGGTCAAACAGCGGCGGCCTTTTCCGCTTGTGTTCGGCTCCCCACTCAGAACGTCCAAGCCATGAGTTGGGTCTCACTGTGTCATCTTCCCACTCTTGTCTCAAGAGCAGAGGGACCCATCCTTTTATGAGATGCTCCCACTGTTTTGGAAGGAGAAGCGTCCCCTCCTCTGGAGACCCTGTCCGTGCCCCGTGGCCAGGCCGGGATGCCGGCATCACCCCTGGCCCTACAGCCTGGTCTTAGCCAGAGCCTCTGGCTCCCGTCTCGTCCGCCGCCTGGTTTAGAGCCCGGGTGCTCTGGTGTGAAGCTTTGAGGTCCCCACATCCTCCGCTGGGCTCCCCCCCGACAGCAGCCTGACCTTGCCAGTGCCGAGCAGATGGCGTGGCCTCTGGGAAAGCACCTCTAGGAGTTTGTTTCCCTTTGAATCAGGCCTGAGCCCCTGACGCAGTCAGCGGGAAGGACCTCAGTGACACCATCCTCCCTTGGTTCCTGGAATCTGCCTGCACTGGCAGCCCCAGGGCCTTGGTGTGTGCCCCCTGCTCTGCCGGGAACCCCGTTAGCTCCTGCTTCTCCTTCTGCTAAATGTCACTTCCCAGTGGGCGTCCGCAGACATGTCCCACGCCTCCCTCGAAGGAGCCTCTGCGGCTCGTGGTGATGACCTCTCCTGAGACCGTCTCTTTACGGCCTTTGTGCACACGGCCCGGATGCCCCCACAGTGCAGGGTGCTTTGAGGCTCTGTGATACCCGAGACGGTCACTGCTTCCCAGGCTGGCTGAGTCGTCTCTGGGTCTGGGATGCCTGCCCGCCCTTCTCCTTGCCCACCTGCCCTGGGAGGCGGCCTCCGCGCTCTGCTGTGCAGGCAACGCCACCCCCCACTGCCCGGCACGAGCTATTTCGGGGTTTGTCCTCCGGTGGCTGTGCCTCTGTCCAGGCCACGCTATTCCGGGGAGGGCATTTTCTCATTTGTTTCCGTGGCAGCCGCAGACTCTGTCTCCCATCGTGCCGTGTTTCTGGGAACCTGAGCAGGCCTGCTCTGTTCCGGAGCTGATAGCACAGGAAATGACTCAGGGGTCCCACCTCCCCGCGAGGGGCTCGTGCCTCAGGCCCGGCCCGCACAGGCAGGGAAAGAGCCGGTTTCTCTTCTCCCTGGTGTGCTCTGTCCTGAGCCGGAACCCACGGGCTGGGCCCCTAGACCGGGCCTCTGGGGCAGACCTTTGTGTCAGGGAGTGGGGTGCTTCTATCTCCCCCAAAGACGGAAACTGAGGCAGGTGCCAAAGGTCCCGGGGACTGCCCAGCCTCAGAGGAAGTGTGGAGGGGGAAGGCTGGAGGGCGGCACTGGCAGGTCAACCCTGGACTCAGCTGCCAGGCCACAGAGTCATCTCCTGCTGGCTTTGCTTCGAGTTTAAAAAAAGCCCAGCCCAGGAAATAGAGAAGACAGAGGAGGATGCGGCCAGCATCCCAGCCGGGCATCGTCCTGGGGCCTGGGCTCATCCCAGGAGGTGGCCTCGTTGTGCCCGGTGTCCAGACACCAGGGCCTGCTGGGGGGCTGCAGGGAATGGGGCTGAGCCCCCAGCAGACAGGGCAGGGCTGATCCCAGAGCGACCCTGGCAGCCCAGGCCTGCCCAGTGGTCAGCAGTGCTGAGGGCAGAGCCGCCTCTGGGGGAGGTATGGGATGGGCGGGTTCCTGACTGCACCCACCGCTTTCCCCAGCCCCAAATCTCATGCTACTCACAGCCCCTCTTCCAGTTCACACACTGGGTCCTGGTTTCACCATGTCACCTCCTCCCCCATCCTCTCCACTCTGGGTCCCAGTGTCACCTCCTCCCCCATCC
>NW_012117710.1:769739-773139 GCF_000951035.1 Colobus angolensis palliatus | reverse complement strand
GTGTCACCTCCTCCCCCATCCCGTCCACTCTGGGTCCCGGTGTCACCTCCTCCCCCATCCCGTCCACTCTGGGTCCCGGTGTCACCTCCTCCCCCATCCCGTCCACTCTGGGTCCCAGTGTCACCTCCTCCTCCATCCCCTCCACTCTGGGTCCTGGTGTCACCTCCTCCCCTATCCCCTCCACTCTAGGTCCTGGAGTCATCATGTCACCTCCTCCCCTGCCACATCCTTCCTGGATGTTTATTGAGTGCCTGCTTTATGCCTGGCACTTGTGACGGGGAAGACCTGGTGCCTGCTGTGGTGTGGGGGAGGTTGTGGCTTAATGGGGAAGAGGGACCAAGAACAGGAAATTAGCCAATGGATGTCCTGTCTCTGTCCCCTCTGCTCTCATTCCTGCTCTGCCTCACAAACTCCTACGCATCCCACAAGACCCCGCCAGGCCCAGCTCATCTTATCTGCAGCTGGGCTTCGATAGATACTGACCTTGGCAGATGACCGGGGACCAGGCCTCCCCGCAGTGGGCCTGGGAGCCCCATAGGTCCCCACTGAGGCCTTTCCTCCCCCGTGGAATGCCTCTCCCTCTTCTGTGTCTCCCGATGTCATTCACATCTTCCAATTAAATTCCAAAGACATCTTCAAGGTGCCAGTTTGCATCAGCAGAGCTTGGGGTTGAGGCCACCCACAGGAATTCTGTTTTCCACATTCTTCTCCTAAATGAACAGATGTGGAGGAGACAAACCCTTTACCCAGAATTCCCTCGCGGAGCCTGAAACCCACATGGGGCACCCAGGGTATGTTCCCGCCTAACTTGTTGTGTCTCGAGGAGGGTGGTGGACGGGTCAGGACTGCGTGGACTCGGGACTCAGAGGACCCAGGCTGTGTTCTTTGCTGGCCGTGACCTTTGCCCAGGCCCTTGTGTGGCTGAGCCGTGCCATTTCCATATTACTCAGAAAAACGAACAGAGCTCATTGCTACTGGGAAGACTGAGATAACCCTCCTGAGGTTCTGCTCTTGGCACCTGCTGTAGGGTGATGGGGCCTCTGTCCGCGCGGCTCCTTGCCCCTTCATTCAGGAACCCATTGGCCGCCTGGCAGCTTCCCCACCCCATCTCATGTCCCCAACACACGCACCACAAGAGCCTTGTCGGCCCCGAGAGGAAACGCCCACCACCCATGCCCCAGGCTTGTCCTCATCCTCAGTATGCGTGGCCACCCTCCTGCCCCAGCGTCAGGCCCCAGCCGGCAGCACGCTGAGGACTTCCTGGGAGAGACGAGGGTGTGAGGGGCTGGGGGCTGGGACTGCCAGAGGGATCAGGTCCCCGTCTTTCCGCTGCTGGCCTCCAGGCTCCTGGGAGCCCCACCTGGGCCAGGACCTCAGCAAAGGGGCCGGGAGGTGTTGCTGTCCCAGCCGACCTGGCACTCGGCGTCTTGGGGGTGACCTCCTCCTCCTTGCAGAATCCCCATCCACCAATTCACCTCTGAACTCAGTGAGGCATCTCCCTTCCCTCTGTCCTTCCAGCAGGACAGACCCCCCCCCCCCCCCCCCGCTGCCATCTGTAACTCCTTCGTACATGACAGGGCAGTGGGAGAGGCCGGTCCCGGAGCCACTTCAAAGCAGGGACTGTTTTCTCCAGCCCTGAGCTCACAGCATCCCCTCCCAGCCCCAGCCCTGGCCCTGGCCCGGTTAGCGTGGGGTCGGGGCTGAAGCCTGAGGGGAGGGGAGATGGTTTTCTCTCAGACACGAGGCGTCGTAGCGTCCTGGCTGGCTTCTTTCCAGGCTCGGGGACGTTGGGAGGCAATTTTGAGAAAGGAAAGAGTGAGGTCACCCTGGTGTAACTGGAGTTCCCTAAATATATTGTCCTGGCAAATCCCTCCCCTTCCCCCTCCCCGCCACCGCCCGTCCCTGCCCCTTCTCTGGCCCTGGGTCAGGCACAAAGTCAGCTTTAAGGCCCCTGCTGGACCCGGCCCGCCAGAGCCAGGATGTCTGAGGCCCGTGGGTGGATGCCCGCTTCCTGACTACGGGCTAACGTGGGATGGCCGGGCCCCCCGCGGGAACCGGCTGTGACTTGTGGGGACCGTCCCACAAGTCCCGGGCAGCTGTGCGCGTACACCAAGCACCTCTGTCAATCTCAGATTTTCCAGCCAGGGCAGGGGTGGGCGGCAGGGAGTGCCCGGCGGGGCCGGGTGGGGCCGGGCACAGGAGCTGCCTGCAGGGGCCCCCTGTGATGTGGGAGGCCCTTCGCGTGCAGGCTAAACCCGCAGGGCCCGTGTGGGTGAAGCCCACATTTAAGGAAATCAAAGGATGCTCAGTAAGGAATCTGGAATAAAAAAGTGGCATGTCGGGTAGCCCGGGTGAGTTATGGGCATATGTATTATAATAATTACTGTTATTACAGCACCCAGGGGAACAGCCGCATGGCAGCTCCAGGCAGCCCTGTCCAGCTGCTGTGTGAAGCCTGGGTGCTGCGTTTTGTTTGCTGGTTTCTGTCAATCGCCTCCCTGGGGCAAAGGAATGGATGTACCCCAGAGTTCGGGGCTGCAGGACTAGGGCTACCCAGGGTCCGAGTGGGTTCCTGAGGCTAGCGGGACCCTGGTTTTATTCCGGGTGGTGGGAAGGGATGGCCGGTTGCCGTGGGCACGTCACTGCACCCGACCAAGTGCCTGAGGCCCAGCAGGAAGCTGTCCTCTCAGGGAGCCGGCCCCTGACCCTTTAAGCCAGCAGGGCTTGGAGGTGGACGTCACCCGCTTCTGCAGGGTGGACACTGCCCTCTGACCAGCGGCGCCTCAGGGGGACGGCCAGGTGACCAACTGCCAAGAGCACCAGGTTCGGTTTAAATTACGGTTTTCCAGAGACTCCAAAAGTGCCTGCTGCTATCTGTGTGTTGCCAAGAGCTATAATCCATTTTTCTAAGTATAAAAATATCTTCCAATGTATTTTATTCATGGAACATAGCATTTCTGCTTAAAAGGACACTCAGCTGCTGACTTCACGGGCCCGGGAACGTAGCTCCCTTCCAAGCCCTGTCTGGGGCTCGATTCTTCTCCTAATTGTTTTTGGGCCCCTGTCGTTCCAGGACTCCCTCCTTCTGCTCCCCATCCCAGGCGTCACGTCGTCCCCGCTGACGTTGGCCATCCCGGGCTTCCCTCGGTTTCACACAACACGTCTGGGGGAGGAGCTGTTTCCGGGGGGCCAGGTTGCACCGCCAGGCAGCGGGGCGTACCCTGGAGCAGGGTACCTCGGCTTGGTGATCCCAGAGTGGGGCGCCTCAGCTTTGCGATCTGATCGGATGTTATTCAGGGTGTGTCTTGTGTTCTGTGTTTTTAAACTTCTTTTTAAATTTTTTTGAGATGGAGTCTCGCTCTGTCGCCCAGGCTGGAGTGCAGTGGCGCGATCAAAGCTC
>NW_012117710.1:722837-767018 GCF_000951035.1 Colobus angolensis palliatus | reverse complement strand
GAGGGTGCTGGAGGGAGGGTGATGGTGTTTAGTGTGGAGTGTGCTGGAGGGTGATGGTGTTTAGTGCGGAGGGTGCTGGAGGGTGATGGTGTTTGGTGCAGAGGGTGCTGGAGGGTGATGGTGTTTGGTGTGGACAGTGCTGGAGGGAGGGTGAAGGTGTTCCGTGTGGAGGGTGCTGGAGGGAGGTGCCCCGTTGGAACGGTGTTTGGTGCAGAGGGTGCTGGAGGGCGACGGTGTTCAGTGCAGAATGCCTGCTGAAGCTGAGCCAGCAGCGAGTGCCACCCCAGGCGTGCATGTCAGTATGGGGATGCTCCTGGCTGCACAATGTGCTGTGCACCCTGGAGTCCGTCTCCCATAGCACGGACAGACACCGTGAGATCCACGGGGTGAGCTCCGGATCCCTCTGGGGAAGAGTCCCCTGGGAGTTTGTGGAGCCCACCCCCCGCCCCATCTGAGCGATATGAAACTCACCGGGCTGCACACGAGGTGGGCACGTTCCTATTTGCAAGTTCTGCCTCCATAAACTGTTTTTTACAAAAACTTAGGCACAGTGGGAGTGTCCGCCATAAGGTGAGAGGCCAGACTGTGCCCAGAGGCCATCACAGGCCCTTCCCCAGCTCTGGGTCCCCTCTGAGAAGCAAGAGGCAGAGGTTCTGGAGGGCATTCTCTGAGGTCCCCTCGCCGCTAAAACGCTGGAGTTGCTGCCCCCTCCACGTATCCCTGCACGCCCAGGTGGGCGCTCCCTGGCTCCGTGGAAGGACAGCCGTCTTCTGATTCCTGGAGGGGATCCCTGGGGGGAAGCTGGTGTTTCTTCTGCCCTGTATTCCTGCTCTAGCCTCCCTCCAGGAGCTGGAGAGCCTGGTGGGCCAGGTGGAGGTGATCGCCACATCCCCACCAGGTGGAGTCTGCCTTTGCTCAGTGGTCGTCCCTGTGCCCACGAATGTTCGTGGTTGACCAGTTCTCCCCAGCGCTTGCTTGCACCTAATTGTGGAGTTACACCTGCGTGGTCTTTTCTTTCAGATAGAAGACTCTGTGCCTCAGTTATCATCCAGATAATGAGTCATTGATTTCAGTAAGAATTGATTCCATGATTCATCGCAATCCATTCTTTCCCGATATGCAACCAATGGGAACTGCTTTGCCAATGGGAACTATTCTTTAAGCTCATTGACACACAGAGGGGATAAAGCGTGTATTGTGTCAATTTATAGTCACCGAATCTGCATAATCACTGCATAATAAACAATCTGCACTATTCTTGCACGGACCCGACTGTGATGGTCAATGCATAGTAGGCGCCCTGTGTGGGGGCGGCGGCCCACACGGGCTGAAAGGGAATCTTGTCTGGGCTCCTTTCCAGGCGCAGCTCGGCCGCGGTGCCCAGCCATAGGGCACCCATTCAGACTCCAGCCTGAGGAGCTCAGGCACTGCCCGTAGGGAGGGAGGCCCTGGCAGGAGAGGTCTGCACTTGAGGCCGCCCAGCTCTGTCAGGACCCAGTGGTGTGTGCCGATGGAGGGGGCACAGAGGAATGGCCTGGGGTGGAGAGGAAGCGGACAGGGCCCCAGAACAGAGCCCCGTGGGGATCACAGGCTCCAACTCATCACGGTGCAGCTAGGGAAACTGAGGCCCAGACAGGCTAAGTGAGAAGTTGACGAATTGAATCAGACACTACCTGGGAGGCAGGCTGGGGCCGCGGTGCTGCAGAGCGGGGACCGGGTGCTTCCGCCTCTGGTGTGGTTGTCTCATCGGCACTGGCGGCTCGGGGCCTTCCTGCTGTGGGGGTCTGATGCTGTCCCACTGTGGCGCTCAGCACTGCTGGGGGTGGGGTGGGCACTGGGGTCCACAGGCCCATTGCTGGGGAATCCAGGGTTCTGCCCACAAGCAAAAGGATTTGTGCCCTGCCCTGCAGGAACCCCCTTCTGGGGAGAGCTAAGGGGGGCTTGCTGCCCGGGGTGCAGAGGAGCTCACCCTGCCTGGCCTCCGTGACACTTCTCTCTCTTGCTCCCCAAAGGTGTACGTGAACGGAGAGTGGGTGACCAACATCAGCGAGGGAGGCAGCTTCGGGGAGCTGGCACTTATCTACGGCACCCCCAGGGCCGCGACCGTGAGAGCCAAGACGGATCTCAAGCTCTGGGGGATCGACCGGGACAGCTACCGCCGCATCCTCATGGTGAGTTGGTGCCCAAGCACAGACAGGGCCAACGCCCACCTCGGCCAGGCGTCCCTGGGAACCCTGGCTCTATTCCAGGTGGGGACGCACCTGCAGAAAAGATGCTTTCCAGCCTCCCTGACAGATCTGGCCTGTGAGAGGAGTGGAAAGGGGTGGAGGGATTCTGGAAGCTTCTCAGAAGATAGGCAGGTGGCCGGGGAGGCCCCTTCACCGTCCTCCCCTTTCTCCTTCCCACTGTCTGGACTGTGGTCATGATGGCTGGCGCTCCAGCTGCCATATTGGGCCAGGAGGTGACTTTGAGCGTGAAGCCCACTCACCATGGTGGCAGAGCAAAGAGGTGTGAGGAGCATGGCTGCCTGCGGACACAGTGGCTGCTCACCCTAGGCTTCCTGTGTGTGGGGACTGACGCTTGGGCTTTTAGCTTTGTGTGTGTGTGTGTGTATGCAGCCACATCTACTCTGAGCCGTGTACCCTCTACAGTGTGTGTTGTGTGCACACACGTGTGTATGCCTGTGCTTGCTGTAGGCGGTGGGGGGCTATGGGCCAGTTCAGCTGCCACGGCTGGTGTTTGCAGGGGCTCCTGGAGGTGAGCTCTTGGGGAGCCGGGGGAGGACCCTTTCCAAGGAGAGAACCCTCTACGCCCTCCCTGCACACACCCCACCTGCCAGGCCCTGTTCTGGGTGCAGGTGCATGGGGATCACAGGCAGGGCAGCTGGAGTCTTGTCCTGGTGGAGGTGGCCATGAACACCCAGCCCCAGAGGACAACGCCTGCAGAGAAGGACCACGCTGAGAAGCAGGTGGAGGCAGACAGAGTGCTGGGCGGGGCTGCTGTTCCGTGGAGGGGCCTCAGAGATCCCCTGATAAGGCGGCGTTGAGCAGAGCCTTGGAGCAGGACGCCGGAGTGCTGGAAGCAGCTCAGGACCGCTAGGGTTGAGGAACAGCAGCACAGGCCTGGGCCGTGTCTGCAGAGCGTGTGTGGATGAGGAGGCCTTCCCGGATGGGTCAGTGAGGTGTTGTCCAGAGGGGGCGGGGAGGGCTCCAGGCTGAGGACCCGTAGCCTCCGCAGGAATCATGCTGTTAGAGTGCACGGGAGCCATGGTGGGAACTTGAGAGCAGCAGTGACCAGAGCTGACGTGGGCCCAGTTCCCTGGGCCAGCCTGGGGCCATCCAGTGAGGGTGGCCTGTGAGGCCATTTGTGCTGGGAAGCTCTGGGCCTGCCACAGTGGTCTGGGGGTCACCTGATGGTCTGTGGTACCCTTGTAGTTTGGGGTCCCCTTGTGGTTTGGGGGTCTCCTCATGGTCTAGGGGATCCCCTCATAATTTGGGGTCCCCTCATGGTCTTAGGGTCCCCTCATGGTCTGGGGGAGTCCCTTCATGGTCTTGGGGTCCCCTTATGGTTTGGGGGCCCCCTTTTGGTCTAGGGCTCTCCTCATAGTTTGGGGTCCCCTCATGGTCTTGGGATCCCCCATGGTCTTGGGGTTCCTTCATAGTTTGGGGGGTCCCCTTATGGCCTCAGGTCTCGTCCTCAGCTCCTTCTGTCCCATCGCTGGGCAGAGGCCTCCAGGAGCCAGCACCTGTGGTTTGGGCGGCCGCACCCCTCCACTCAGTCCTTACCCAGCCGTGACTGCCGGGCCGGGGTCCCCTGAGCTGGTTGGGGGTGACGCAGCAGAACCTGGTGGCGGTGGGTTTATTGCCGAGGCAGCCCCGGACAGCGTCTGCTCCGAGCCCTCTCCTTCGGGGTTTGGGGTCCTGGGGTGCAGCCCGGCCGAGGACGGGGTGAGCCAGGCGGGTGTTGCTGGGGTCCTCGGCCTCTCCTCCATCCCCTCCCTGGGATGGTTCCCTCCACTCCATGCCCAAGGCCAGCCTGGTTGCTGTGACAGGAGATGAATGGCCTGGTGTCTTCTGGGGGGCTTGGCTGTCTCCCGGAAGGCCAGCCTGGGCCGGTGTGATTCCTACGGAGGGAGCCGCAGTTCCAGGACGCAGTTCCAGGAGGCCTGGGGAGAGTCCCGTGGGATGGTTTAGGACAGAGCCCCGTGAGCTGGCAGAGCAAGTGCAGCCCCAGGTTTCCCTCTCAGGAGTGCGGCCTCTGATTGGGGAACGAGGATTTGATGGCCATGGGCTGGCTGAGAGACTGTGTCCTGCTGGTGCCGGCCTGTCCCAGCCCACGGCGATGCTGGCGCTTGTGTTTTGTGGATGGCGTGTTTGCACAGTCTTCGGGGCCGCTGTTTCATCAGGCTCTGCCCCTCATGAGCTCCTCATTCATGCACCTATGGGGCATTGCTTGGGTACCAGCCCTGGGCCTGGGGCTCCCGCATTGCTGGGGATACTTCGGTACACAGAGCCGATGAGATGCAGCCTCCTCAAGAGGAGTCCCATGCTCTCTCTTCTGTCTGAACCCGCTCACTCCTGCCTTCACCGGGAGGCCTCTGTCGCCGCCTGGGAGGGGTCCCCTGAGACACCCTCCCTGCGAGAGGGGCTGGAGCGGTTTTGGGGCAGGAAGAGGGCACAGCGGTTCCCGTCTCGCCTGGGTGCACCTGGCCCAGCGTTGCATAAGCCGTTTCCTCGCCATCCTTGACGCCCTGTCGCTCCCGGCTGTGGGATTTTTGTGGTTGGAACCTTATATTCAGGGAAGTTCCCAAACCGCGGAGGGAGCTGGCGCTTCCTCTGTTTTAATTTTGGGTCCTGTGCGCTAAGAATAGCTGGCCGCGCCGGGCCGGTTTGGACGGGAGCACTTGCAGGATGGTGTCTGTTTCTGTCTCGGCCCCGAGCTCCTCACACGGCTCCTGTTTCCGCCTTAGCCCCGAGCTGGGACGTGGGGGGACGCGGGGGACGCGGGAGACCCGGCCCGGTGTCTCCAGGAAGCGGATCACCGCCTGAAATGTGAACTCTGACTCCAGTTTGGGATCCCAGAGTGTCTGATCTGGGAGGCTCCCTGATGCCCATCTGTTCCCTCCGCCGCTTCCCGTTTTATCCGAGGAAGGATGGGGTTGACCCCACCTCTAGGCTCCCAGGCAGGGGCCCAGCCCAGAGCCAGCACTCCCCAGACTTGCTTTTTCTTTCTTGCTTTTTTGCTTTTTAATTTTTTTGAAACAGGGTCTCAGTCTGTCACCCGGGATGGAGTGCAGTGACGCAATCTCGGCTCACTGTAACCTCCGCCTCCCCGGCTCAAGCCATCCTCCCTCCTTAGCCTCCCGAGTAGCTGGGACTACAGGCATGTGCTACCACGCCCAACTAATCTACAGAAATTTTTTTTTATAGGGACCGGGTCTCACTCTGCCACTGAGGCTGGTCTCGAACTCTTGGGCTCAAGTGATCCTCCTGCCTCAGCCTCCCACAGTGCTGGGAGTACAGGTGTGAGCCACTGTGCCCGGCCTGATTTTTCTTTCTTGTAAGCTTTGGGGTCCTCTGTTCACCCCGATCCTTACCCAGGACCCCAGCGTTCGGAAGCAATGGATGTCGAATTCTGAGGTGGAGGCTGTGCTGGGGTATCCAGAACCCACCTGCCTGGGCAGCCCAAGACCCTCTTGGAACCTGAGTCTGGGGCGGAGGTTGGACCCTCCCTGCCTCTCAGCCCCCACTGACCGGTATCTGGAGTGACCCCGCATAGCCAGTGCGGCCAGGAGGGTGCGGGGCTTCTCCATTTCTCAGCACAAGCAGTTTGTCACTTGTAGCCTTGAGGATGCTGTTAAGGTCACGGAGGGTCCCCGAGCCTCGACCCGGGCTTAGTACCCTACAGTGTCCATGTGAGGCCATGGCAGCCCGGGAGGGCCTGTGCGCACCCTCACTCGGGCAGGACGGCGGGCTCAGGAGCTCCGAGGCAGACGTGACGCGCTGAGGGTCCCACAATGCGCACGTGGGGGACCCTGATCCATGGGGGGACCAGACCCGGGATCTGCCTGGCATGTCCACTTCACGAGGCCCTGGCGGGAGGGAGAGTGGGCGCTGTTCACAGCTCGAGACCCCCACTCCGCCTGCCTGGGCCTCTTCCTCTTCTCATTGGCCCTGAGGTCTGCCATGCTGGATTCCACAGCGGTGCCTTCAGACTGAAGTTGCTGCCCCCACAGCTGTGCGTGGGAGCTGGTACTGGCTTTCTGGTGGGCTTCACCTCCCGGCTTTGGGGGTACGTGGCTGTGGTGTGACTCTGCTCCTCCCGGCTTTGAAGTGTGAGGGGATGAGGCTGTGATGCAGCCATCGGGGGCCATTGTGGGGACAGCCAGGCGTCACCAGCCATGTCACCCCCACCCCACTGTCAGTGCGTCTGCAGGCTACAGAAGGGGCCAGCCACGAGTGGCTGCTGTATGTGTTTTTCTTTTCCATTTTTATTTCTGTTAATAGAAATGAAGTCTTGATATGTTGCCCAAGCTGGTCTCTCACGAGCTCGGGCGATCCTCCCGCCATGGCCTCCCAGAGTGCTGGAATTACAGGCCTGAGCCGCCGCACCTGGCAGCTGCTATCAATGCTCCGGTTTTCCAGGCTTTCTGTGTGAAGATGCTGGAGAGATTCCCAGGCCCCTGGAGGGCTGTTGTCCACCCTGCTGCCACCCAGGCCACAGCTCTGACACCTGCAGCTCCTGGGGTGTGGAGAGAACAGGGACATTTTTGGAGACACGGAGGGGAGGTGGGTGGGGGGGCGACTGGGGCCTCCTTCCACCTCTGCTTCTGAAGTTTGGTCGGACTTCTCATTACAAGCTGTGGGAGCCGAGGCCATGCAGGTGCTGGCAAGATGCGGCAGAGCTGAGACTGTGACCCAGGCCCTGTGCCCCCGGGCTGACTCCTGGGAAGTGGGTGGGAACCGTGTTAGGAAGCCACTTCCAGGCCCCCCGCCCTCCCCGTGCTGTGGGCTTGAGGAAGCCTCGCACCTGGAAATGGGGGTCACCTGCCTCCTCCCACACAAAGCCCCCCTCGGGATGCCAGCAGACACATTCCTGAGCCCTCACGTGGGGGTCCCAGTGCCCACCGGCCTGCTCAGAGGCCAGCTCCCAGCCCCGCCTCGCTGACCGTCTCAGCCACAGAAGGAACATGATCCCAAAAGGGGCAGCCTTTGGGGCCAGGCCTTCCCCCGGGAGCCCCTGGCAGCCTTCAGCTGTCTCCCCGCTGCGAGAGATGGATGGGCGCACGCGGCTTTAATGTCTGAGGTTCCCCGGGCAAAACACACTTGCATTCCTCCGGCTGGGCGTAATTGCTGGGCAGTCAGTGTGAATTATAAATTATTTTTCAAAAGAAGTGCTTTTTTTATGGCTCACGGAAATCTAAAATGGCCTGGGCTGGGTCATTGCGCCTGCCGCTGCCCCGGACGTCCGGCCCGCTGTCCGCTCTCTGGGGCAGACACGCGGCACTTTCTGCTGCCGATGGGCCTGGGCTCGGCTTTTCCGAAAAGACCGTTGTCACTGGGGAAGCCCCGTTTTTTCAGGCACCCGCAGCGGGCGGAGAAGTGCTGTCTACACTGTCTCGGTCTTGGGCCAAGTTCCTGAGGTTTTCTTGGACCTCCTGGGCTGTGGGCTTTTGCTACAAAGAGGGGACCTTGGGGAGGGCTTTGGCGGAAGATAGGACACCCCCAGGATGCTGAAATCGGGGTTCACAGCCATTTTAGTGCTGCTCTGACCCAGAGCTGATGGAGAAACTGAGACCCGGGTATGGGGAGGGCTGGGTTCATGCCTGTACTTCCTGCATCTGCGTCTGCTGTGACTTGCAAGGCCTGGGGCTATTTTCTCCCCAGGTGCTGGCCTCTCAGGGCCCCGCCCCCACCCTGCTGGACTCTTGGTCCCCTGGACTGGGCACGCCAGGGCCACACATTGGAGGGGCGAGGTCAGTGTCACCAGGCCAGGTTTCCGGTGGCTGCACGGGCAGTGGTGCCAACCAGGCCCGCAGCCATGTTCAGCTCTGTGCTCTGAGCCGCGGCTCCTCTCTCCTGCACATGCCTTGGGTGACAGAGTCCCGCTGTGCTGTGCCGATGTGTGTGTATTTCAGGGCAGAGTCCCCTTCTGGCTCCACACCCTTTACCGGGCCGGGGGTGCTCAGGGCCGTGGGAGCCGCGCTCCTCTCAGAGTGTCCCAAAGGGTGCAGGGCTGCACAGCAGAGTGCCAGAGCCACCTCTGTCTTCTGGTCTCCAGGCACCGGGGGAGGCAGGACCCAGGGACCCAGGTCGCTGACGTTTCTGGTTCTCCCTGCGTGATGCTGGGCCCCTTCTCCCTGCAGCAGATTCCGTCTGAAAGCAGCCCCGTGCCATGGAACACGTCCAGAGCTGCCCCAGCTGCCCGACCATCACAGGGCCGTGGGCTTGGTGTTGGCAGCATGAAAGCAACACCCAGGGCTGGACCGTCCTGGCTCCTCTCTCTGTCCCTGGCAGCCTGGGCACGTTGCATGCTCTGAGCTGCCCTTCTCCAGTCTCGTGTGAGGATGGAGAATGATGATGTGTGGTGCCATGCACACAGTAGGTGCTCTGTGGATGCCACTTCTGTTCTTCCAGAGCAGACAAAGTGCTAAGTGTGTGCGTGGAGGTTCAAGGTGACCTTACTGTCTCCAGGACAATGTGGAGCGTGGCCGTGCGAGCACCGATTCTGGAACAAGATTGTCCCGTTTCAGTTCTTGGCCTCACCACTTGGCAGCCCAGTGGGCACAGGCAGGCCACACCGGCCCTGAGCCTCTGTTTCTTCCCTGGAGTGGAGAAAATAGTAGGCCCAGCTGAAGGTGTGGATCTCGGGAGGTGCCTGGTTGCTGGGAAACATTCAGCATAGTGAGCCGTGCTTATCGTCATCACCTTCTGGGAGGAGCAGGAATCTTGGCAGTGGTGGAGGCTGCTGAGGACTAAGGCTGGGTCAGCAGCTGTTTGCACGGGTGTCTAACCCCATTTCTGAGCTCAGGGACCTGACATCCCCCTGGAAGTCAATGGGAGGCAGACAAGGGCCAAGGTGGACACGGCACCAGTGGAGCAGTGGTGAGGAATTTGGGGGGACAGAGAAGGAGCCCAGGCCAGAGACACAGGGAACAGCTGCTCATTTCAACCACTCTTCTCACGGGGAAACCGAAGACCAGACGGGACAAGACTAGTCCAAGGGTATGGGGAGTCATGGGCAGGCTGGGGTCGGAATTGCAATGTCCTGACTTTCCCCATCAGCACACTTTTGTGTACCCAGTAAGAACCACTACCACCATCATCATTGCCACCATCACCACCATCGTCAGCACCATCATCACCACCACTATCACCCCTGCCATCACTATCATCATTGCCAACATCACTACCATTATCACCACCATCATCACCACCGTTATCACCATCACCATCACTGTTATCACCATCCTCACCACCATCACAACTATTCTCACCACCGTGAATATCACCATCATCACCACCATTATCACCATCACCACCACCATCATCACTATCACTGTCACCATCACCATCATCACCATCACTATCACCATCATCACCACCATTATCACCATCACCATCACCACCACCATTATCACTATTACTATCACCATCACTATCATCAGCATCACTGTCACCATCATCACCACCATTATCACCATCACCACCACCATCATCACCATCACTATCACCATCATCACCACCATTATCACTATTACTATCACCATCACTGTCACCATCATCACCACCATTATCACCATCACTATCACCATCACCACCATCCTCACCATCACCATCCTCACCACCATCACGACTATTCTCATCACCACCATTCTCACCACCATGAATATCGCCATCACCACCATCACCATCCTCATCACCATCACCATCATCACTACCATTATTACCATCACCATCCTTACTACCACCATTATCATTATCACCATCAACGTCCTCAATACCATCACCATCACCATCATCACCACCATTATCACCATCCTCACCATCACCATCCTCACCAATCACAGCTATTCTCACCACCATGAATATCACCATCAGCACCACCATTATCACCATCACCACCACCATTATCACTATCACTATCACCATCACCATCATCACCATCACTATCACCATCATCACCACCATTATCACCATCACTATTACCATCACCACCATCCTCACCACCATCACAACTATTCTCACCACCATCACAACTATTCTCACCACCATGAATATCACCATCCTCACCACCATCACCGCTACCATTATCACCATCACCATCCTCACTACCACCATTATCATTATCACCATCAACATCCTCAATACCATCACCATTATCACTATTAGTATCATCATAACCACCATCACCATCATTATCACCACCATCAGCACCATCACCATCACTGTCACCACCATCATCACCACCATCACCATCACTATCCATCACTATCGCTGTCCTCACCATCACCACCATCACCATCACCACCATCACCATCACCATCATCACCATCACCACCACCATCGTCATCACCACTATGGCTATTCTCACCAACATCACCACCATCACCATTAGCAGGAACATAACATTTGTTGAGACTCAGTTCTCATTATGACCCAGCAAGGCAGAGATTTTTATGGTCTCATTTCACTAAGGTCCAGTGATGCAGGTGATGCATTCAGACCTGTACTTGTCCACGTTGAGTGAACTTCCCACGGTGTCCTCCATGCTGAGGCTCTGGAAGGCAGGGGAGGGTGGGTGTCCTTAGGGTCCTCATCCCCATCATGGAAGTTGGGCTCAAGCCACACCTTTGCTGGCCTCAGTCGTCTGATCTGTGAGTGGGAAGCTTGACTCAACTCCAGGAGTCTGTTTCTGGACATTGACGGAGGCTTGGGAGTGAGTGGGGAGGGCCACGCTACCGGAAATGGCCTTTGCCCATGGGAAAGGTCAGCCTTGCCACCAGGGTCCAGAATAAGCAACTGGAAAAAACCTGGCCTGAGCCCCACACAAGTCACCGCTGTGCCTCAGGGATTTGCGTACCATTCCTCCCCCATTTCACTGGAGCTTGCATTTTTGTCATAGTTTTCCAGGGACAGGCATTTAGCATCACGTGCCTTTCCTCCAGCCCTTCCCCCTTGAGCTGTTTTCCTTCCGCAGCAATCCATCTCCCTTCCTTCATTCTCTGCTCCGCTCCTGCAGGGCCTCCTGCCCCAGTAGCTGGAGTCCCGCTCCATCCTAGCCAGGAGGGCTGCACAGCAGGGCTGCGGGCTGCCTCCCCTATGCTCACTGTGTCCCTAGGGCTGCTCTTCCCCACCCCCAACTGTGGAAGGGGCTCTGTGGTGGCCCCTCATTTTCCCATGTGATGGGGCCGCTTTCAGTGTGCCCAAGGGGTCCCTTTTTAAGGGAGACAAAAGCAAGTTTGCATCTGGCTGTGGGTGGCATCAAGAGAAGGAAGAGGGGGCAGTGGGTAGGCGCAGGCCCTGGAGACCGGGCTAGGGCAGACCCCCACTTCACCACGGCAGTGGGTGACTTCAGACGCACTCCTTCAAAGCACTCACCTCCGCTTTCTCCTCCTCCTTGACCCTCTGAATTGTGACAGTGTCATGGGCACAGCCCTGAGCACAGCCCCTGCCCCTGTCCAGGGTGCTCGGTAAACACCAAGTGGTGTTTGATTGCAGTTTCTGTTCCTGTGAGTGATTGGAGTGGATGGGAAGACGCTATGAACAGCACCCCTCGGGAGAAGAAAGTTTGGGGAGACTGACAGGCATTTGGGGGGCTCCTCTGAGTGTCAGGGGTCTTGCTTCTCATGTCCGGTCCATCTCTCTTTCCTGGCATCTCCTTCCCATGTAGGTTGTTTAGAAGGTGGGATAAATGACTCTCCTTCACCATTGCCCCCCCGCATTGTGGCAGCCGGGAGGGTCCGTGGCAGCAGGGTGTTATGCCAGACGCCTGCAGGACTCAGAAGAATTTATAGTTTTCTATCCTAACCTAGGTTTCCTAGCCTATCCTAACCCTTAGGATTAAATTTTGCTGGATGTATTAGTTAGCTGTGGCTGCGTAACAAATTCCCCTCAAACTTAATGACCTCTGTCAACAATGTTACATTTGTTCCATTTCCCGTGGGTCATGGAGGAAGCAGCTGCACGGCTCTGGCCTGGAACCCTCCTCGGGCTGTGGGATCAGAAGGTCTTATGGGGCAGAGGAGATGTCTGTGGCGGCTTCCCCCCACAGGGCTGGAGGGTGGCGGGAAGGCGCTGCTCCTCCTCTGAGCTTCTCTGCAGCCGAGCGATCCAGGAGAGAGCAGGGCAGGAGCCACAGTATCTTTTACAACCTGGCTTTGCAAATCTCAGGCTCATTTCCTTAGCATTCTCTAGTTGCATCCATCAGCCCTGTTCATCGTGGTGCAGACCACACAGGGTGTGGACACCAGGAGGCGAGTGAGGATCATTGGGGGCCAGCTGCTGCTGTGCCAGGTGTAACAGAAATACTCAAAATAACAGTGTCTTAAACCACACGGCTGTTTCTTACGCTCTGGAAGGAGTCTGTCTAGGGTGGGTGCATTGTTCTGTGGGGCCCGGGGAACTAGCTTCTCTTACTGATGCTCCTCAGGGGCCCAGGATGGCTGCTGCAGCCCCAGCCATCATCTCCATGTGCCAGAGAGCAGGAAGGAGGAGAGGGGAGGGACGTGTTCAGAAACTGCACATACCACTGTGTCTGTGTGCCCCTGGTCAGCACATGGTCAGTCGCACAGGTGGGAGGCACCTGGTAAACGCCGCTCACTGCGGTTTTCTGTCTCAGGGTGTTACGGGAATTCGTGAAATAGCATGTCAGGAAGAAGTAAAATACGTCCCCGTTTGACAAGTGGAGAGGTGGGGGCAGCTTTGGGGCTTTTAGAGCCCACTCCAGGCTTTCCTTCTTGGTTCTGTGGTTCCTGTCTAGGGCAGTCACTCAGCCCTGTGGAGCCTCAGTTTCTGCCTGTGGAAAATAAGGATAAAAGTATGTTCCCCTCACAGGGTTATCTGTTGCAAGTTCAATGTGCGTCAGCGTGTCCAAGAGCCCCCCTCCCCAACCTGGAGTAGGCGTTCAACACAGCAGGTTCCCTCCTCCCTCCTCTCTCCACACCCGAGGGGACTTATCTAGGGTTATGGAAAAACCTTGTCACCAGCATGTCGTCTCTTGGTCCAACTTACATCGCGGCATACACCCTAGTCGAACGCGTGGCCTCTGTCAATGGATGATACCATTTGAATTTCAGCAGAATCGGGCTTGCTGCTGTCCGGGTGGACTGTGTGTCTGTGTTTTCTGAATGTGCGGTGCTGAATCGTGCCTACCATGCGGCTGCTGTGTACAGTTGTGGAGTTTGTGCACTGAACAAAGGCCCAAGCAGAGGGCTGAGAGGGGCTGAGACCCAGGCTGCTTTCTGCGCGCCAGGCTGGAGCCGACTGCTTGGAGCAGGGGCCTCATTCCTGTCTGCACTGGGGCCCGTCAGCTTGCTGGGATGTGTGCTTGAAGAAGGGGTGTGTTTTTCTAATTCACATTTATAATCCTAGTTTCTAGAATGAATTCTAATTTCTAATTTACGTAACGTGGACAGGGCCCTGTGTGTTGGTATTGTGTTATTCAGCATGCTTTTCCCAGGGGTGAGGGAAGTCCAGCTTTAATGGGTAAGGATGCAGCTTCAGGCATGGCTGGATCCAGGATCTTAACTGATGTCAGTAGCACTCTCCCTTCTGCGTCATGTGCTTGACTGTGTTGGCCTCAGTTTCTCCAGATGTGTTTATGAGCTCTCTCCCCTTCATGGCTAGAAACCTGGGTTCAGGCTCTGGCTGGCTGTGTGCTCACTGTGTGAACCTACCACTGGCCCCGGCTGGGTGGGGAACTCTGCTGCCGGCCAGGACACTTAGCAGCCATGACGGGAGCTTTTCCAGAAGTCCCCCAGGAGGAGGGAGGCAGGGTGCGTAGGACACCATGGCAGCTCACACAGACTTTTGGGACTTGGAATGCTTGGAGGGTCTCCTTAGAAGTTAAGAGTCGTTTGGGGAAATCTGGAAACGTCAGGATGATCCAGGCACAAAGATTCACGTTTTTGTCTGTTTTTCCTTTCTCCCGAACAGGGCAGCACACTGAGGAAACGCAAGATGTACGAGGAGTTCCTCAGCAAGGTCTCCATCCTAGGTCAGTGGCTGCATCCCTGCCCGGCTGTGTGTCCCGACATCTGGGCACCTGCTGGCCACCCCGGCCTCTTCCCCATTCCCTGCGTGGCTGGCAAGTTGAGTGTTGTTGGTATTATGGAAGTTTGGGGCGCAGCACACAGACGTGCCCACACACATCCACGTGCACACATGACACACACTGTCACTTGCTGGCAAACCCCAAGAGCCCGCCTCCTCTCCCGTGGGCAGGGCTGCCCTGCTTCTCAGCGTCTCTGCCATCCTGTGCATTTCCTGTCTGCTTCTCCCTTTGCTGTCAGAGCCGCGCCCCCAGCCTTCCCTCCACACCAGTCCGTGTAGAGCTGAAAGCTGGTGTTGGCTCCCGGTACACGTGCGAGCTGGGTCGAGCTGCTTTCCCTGACTGTGCTGGTTCCCTTCTAAGCGCGGTTTCTCTGGGAGCTGTCTCTGCCCTTTCTATTGCCACCATCATCGCTCTCAGTTCCGGGAAGGATAACAGGGCAGGCTGGTGTTTCAGTGCGCCTGGAGCCTTTTCACCTTTGGTGAACCTGCTCAACGGCCTGGCAGGGAAGACGCTGCTGCAGCCTGAGTTACACGCAATGGCACCGGCCGGGCCAGTGGGGGCTCCTTGGGCTAGAGCAGGCAGAACCGTGCACATGTATGTGGGTGTGTGCACATGGGCGGTGTGCGTGCGTGTGTGTGTGTAGAATGTGCATGTGTGCGCATGTGTGAGGGTGTGTGTGCATATGTGGCTGCATGAGTGTGTGCATGTGTGCGTGGGTGTGTGCACGGGGGTGTGCGTGTGTGTGTGGGCATGTGTGTACATGGGTGTGAGTGCACAGGTGTGTGCGTGTGTAGAATGTGTGCATGTGTGTGCGTGGGTGTGAGTGCACAGGTGTGTGTAGAATGTGCATGTGTGTGTGGGTGTGAGTGCAGAGGTGTGTGTGCATGTGGGGTGTGTGTGCGTGTGTAGAATATGTGTGAGTGGGTGTGTGCACATGTGTGCATGTGTGTGTGCACGTGTGTGTGCATGAGTGCACATAGAACGTGTGTGCATGTGGGGAGTGTGAGTGCATGGGTGTGTGTGCGTGTCAGTGTGTGTGTGCATGTGTAGAATGTGAGTGTGTGAGAGGGTGTGAGTGTGCGTGTGCGTGGGTGTGAGTGTGCACGTGTGTGAGTGGGTGTGAGTGTGCCTGTGTGCACGTGTGTGTGTGCAGTACGGCTGTGCCTGCGTTTCTTGGGGAGGACTTTGACCCCTGTTCTCTCTGAAATCCTTCTGCGGAGTGTCGAGAAGGGAGCGTGCGGTTCTTTCGATTGTGGTAAAATGCAGGTCACATCAAGCTGAACATTTTGACCTTTCCCGGAAGCACGTTTCAGGGCCGTCGAGTCCACACATGACGTCGTCGGCCCCGCTCGCATCCCAGAGCCCCGTCCTCACCCAAGACAGAGCCCCGTCCCTGTGAGCCGTCACCCCCGCCTGCCCTCCCAGCCCTAGCGGCCTCCGGATGCTCCTGGTCTCTGTGGGCTATTTGCCTGTTCGGGATGTTTTGTGGGAATGGAATCGCCCATGTGGCTTCATGTCTGGTTTTAATTCTAGTGCCTTTTAAAAAATGCCATACTTGGAAAAACAAAACGAGTTGGTCCCCCAGATTTTATAGGGGCCGAGAGGGGGACATTTGATCCCTATGCGAAATGCCAGACTCAGGGCCTCTGCCGCCCTTCTGGGTTCCTTTTGAGGCAGAGCTGGGTGGTCCGGGCCCTCGTGCCCACCAGGCACCGGGCACTGAATAGTCAGCGCTGCCCCCACAGATTCCTTCATTCCCCAGCGCTGTCGGGGCAACAGTTGCTGCAGGCCATGAAGGACAAGACCCTCTCCCTGCTCCAGGCGAGCGCTGGTGACCCCCGGAGGGAAGTGGCTTCTTGCTTCCTGCGTCCCGGGCTCTTAGGGGCCGTCAGACGCCCTTGCCGCGTGGCCTCCGTCCGCCCATTTATGTTCCTCTGATTAATGCAGCAGCCAGCAGCGTGACCGGCTTCTCCGTGGCCTCCCAGAAGAGTAACAACGAGACACGATTCCCTTTTCCTGCCCAGTCACCATCAGCACAAAGTCCTCCAAAAAGGGCTGGCGGGACGGTGCCTCCACAGGCGGCTTGGCAGGAGGGATGGCCCTGGACGAGGCTGAAGCTGTGGGCTTCGACGTTCCTGTCCCCACACCAGAAACCTGGGAATGGCATTTGTGCCTTGGTGCTCTTGGGACTCTGCTTTCTCCTCCTGAACGTGCAGGGCTCGGCCCCCTGGACAGGAGGCCCCGTAGAGTCAGCACGGCCCGCGTGGGAGCTGCGAGTCTGCAGAATTCCAGCTCAGAGCTTGGAGATGGGTTTCCCACCGGGACAGGTGCACGCAGCCTTGTCCTGTGGCTGACCTTGTGAGGTGCTTTTTGGGACACTTGGCTGCGTTTATTCTGCGTAGTTTGCACAGTGAATAGAGATGGATCCCATCTCTATGAAATAAAAAATTAGCTGGGCGTGATGGTGCATGCCTGCAGTCCTAGCTACTTAGGAGGCTGAGGTGGGAGGATCACTTGAGGCCATGAGCTTGAGACCAGCCTGGGTAACAGAGTGAGTTCCTGTCTCTCCAAAAAAAAAAAAAAAAAAATTATACAGGTGTGGTGGCTCATGTCTGTACTCCCAGCACTTTGAGAGGCTGAGGTGGGAGGATCGCTTGAGCCCAGGAGTTCAAGGCTACAGTGAGCCATGATCACGCCACTGCACTCCAGCCTGGGTGACAGAGCAAGACACTGTCTCTTGAAAAAAAAAATGGGGCCAAAAGTGCCATCTCCCTGTGGTTTCTTCTGTCAGTTTTCATCCAAGATTAATGTAGCCAGGAGATAATTTTTGTTTTCAGAACTCAGAATACTACAGGTTTCAAATGTAATAGAGGAAGTATTTGCTGATCAAATATGTGGAAATGAACTTCCTAACTGCAACTGACTTCTGAAATGAAATGCCTCGTGTGACTGTCCTTGTAAGGAAACCAGTAAACAAAACACTCCAACTTCATATGCTGGTCTCCTTCTGCACCCTGAACATAAACCATAATTGCACTAAAAAATCACCTGCATCATTTAGTTGCCAGGTGTGCACTGATGTGTTGACCTGCTTGGGAGCACGCCCGGGTTCTGAATTATTCAGCAGCTTCTGTCTGGTACAGACCCCCTTTTTTTTTTGAGACAGAGTCTCACTCTGTCGCCCAAGCTGGAGTGCAGTGGTGCGATCTTGGCTCACCGCAACCTCCGCCTCCCGGGTTCATGCCATTCTCCTGCCTCAGCTTCCCAAGTAGCTGGGACTACAGGCACCTGCCACCACAGCCGGCTAATTTTTGTATTTTTAGTAGAGATGGGGTTTCACCGTGTTAGCCAGGATGGTCTCGATCTCCTGACCTCGTGATCCGCCTGCCTCGGTCCCCTAAAGTGCTGGGATTACAGGCGTGAGCCACCGCGCCCGGCCGGTACAGACCCTGTTTTTAGGAAGCTGGTCAAGCAGCTCTGGTAGTGGGGGCCTCACCCCCCTTCCCTATGCTGCAGAATCTGCCCCGGCCCTGGGGTTTGCGGGAAGCATTTTCCTTTGCAACGTACGGCATCAACAGGGATTTTTAAGGAGAGAAATCTCCCTCCTAACCTAGATTTAAAATAAATGCTTTGCTTTTTATTTTTAGCTTCTGACCTACATAGGTAGCATCTGATTTGTATAGGACAGGAAAGATTTTTAGTGTGTGTGAAAAAAGAAACAGTTAATCAGGTGATCATTATTTTCTTAGAAAATCTGACGTTAGTAATTTTTTTTTTTTCCTTCCAAGGGTTAGGGATGAATAAAGACAGGGAAGGGAAGACCTTGTGAGAAGGGCGGAAAGATACATTGAATTTGCAAGCCTTTAAAGATAAACTTGGCATGGGAATTAAGCATTTTGACCTAAAAGAGTAGAAAGTATACTATGCCTTAATCTTGCAACATAAATGCAGTTCCATGTTCTTTGATCAGTTCCCTGATGAAGTGTTTCTTTTAGATGGGCAGTTACCATTCTGAATTATTTTGTTATTCACGTATTTTTTTTTTTGAGACGGGGTGTTGCTCCATCTCCCAAGCTGGAGTGCAGTGACGTGATCATAGCTCACTGCAGCCTCGACCTCCTGTGCTCAAGTGATCCTTTTGCCTCAGCCTCCTGAGAAACTGGGACCACAGGTGTGCACCACCATGCCTGGCTAATCTTTTAATTTTTGTAGAGACGAGATCTCACTATGTTGCCCAGGCTGGTCTTGAACTCCTGGCCTCAAGTGTTCCTCCCACCTCAGCATCCTGAGTAACTGAGACTACAGGTACACACCACCATGCCTGGCTAATTTAAAACATTTTTTTTTTTGTAGAGATGGGGTCTCATTATGTTGGCCAGGCTGGTCTTCAACTTCTGGCCTCAAGTGATCCTCCTGCCTCAGCCTCCTAAAGTCTTGGGATTATAGGCATGAGCCCACTGTGCCTGACTTCTGAATTATTTTAAACCACTTAGTAGCCTTTGTGCTTAGCTGGGACTCCACTGTTTGCAAAAATGTAAGCAGCTCTATTCTTTTGAAGATAACAAAAATATTTTCATACTGAGTTAACCTGGAGTCAGTTTTCACTGCTGGGTATTTACATTAAGCCAGGGATAAGTGTCAGAATAGCTCCCTCCGCACCTGGTGAAGAGGGCACATGAGCTGCATGTGTCCGGGACCTGCTGATTGCAAGAAAACCCAGGCCCCCTGGCACAGAGGTGCTGGGGGACAGTGTCACGGCCTTGTCTTATGCAGCTTACTGGTCACGGAGCTGGTGCTTCTGAGGACACCTTTCGGGAAGAGTGGTGGCCCTTGTCTTGGACTGTGGCCAGGGAGGCATGAACCCCGGGATGACCTGTTCTCCTCCTCCCCCGACAGAGTCCCTGGAGAAGTGGGAGCGTCTGACCGTGGCGGACGCGCTGGAGCCCGTCCAGTTTGAAGATGGAGAGAAAATCGTGGTCCAGGGAGAGCCTGGGGATGACTTTTACATCATCACGGAGGTGAGACGTGCTTCTCATGTGGGCGCTCTGGGTGTGTGCTCGGGTGGGGACACTTCCTACCTTCTCTTCCACTGCCCGTCTCATCCTCCCTCTGGAGTCAGTGCTGCTCTGTGACCACACGCCTATCTGGGGCCTCCACGGGGTGGGTGGGCCATGGCCTCACACTCCTGCCACCGAGGTTCCTCCGGTCCTCTAGCATCGAAAGGCTCCCTTCTTAGAAAGGTGGCTGGTGCCTCATCTGCACGTGTGATGAAACTGCATGAAACTGGCTGGGCGCAGTGGCTCACGCCTGTAATCCCAGCACTTTGGGAGGCTGAGGCGGGTGGATCACCTGAGGTCAGGAGTTCGAGACCAGCCTGGCCAACATGGCGAAACCCCGTCTCTACTAAAAATACAAAAATTAACTGGGTTTGGTGACGCATGCCTGTAATCCCAGCTACTTGGGAGGCTGAAGTAGGAGAATCGCTTGAACCCAGGAGGTGGAGGTTGCAGTGAGCCGAGATCGCACCATTGCACTCCAGCCTGGGCAACAGAGTGAGATTCCATCTCAAAAAAAAAAAAAAAAAAGTAAAATAAAAAACTTGCACGAAAACTGCACACAGGGCGTGCAAGGGCGGGCAGAGCTGAGGAAGGGAGTGGGGTCAGGAATGGCACCACATCTGCATCCCAGCCGTAGCGTGGCGCCGTGTGTACACAGCAGGTCACTGTTGGGGGCATCGCATACATTTAGGGTACACAGGATCTCTCTATATTATTTCTCACAGCCGCACTCAAATCTACGATGATGGCAAATTTAAAAGTTTAAAAAGACGGTGGCAGCTTCTCTATCTGGACGTAGAGTCGTTTTTGTGAGTCATTTTTGCTGTCTCACACCACGGCCCCACCACGGGCAGGCGACAGGTGGCTCTGTGGAGCCCCCGGGACATGCTGGGGCCGCAGGCCATCGTGGTCGCACCCAGACTGCTGGGTGGGCTGAGCAGCTGTCCTGAGGACAGGGCAGGAATTCGCGTGTGAACCCCCATTCCGGGCGCTGGCGAGGGACTCCGTGCCTGTGAGTTAACAGGTGGGACTGGAAACCGGAGGTGGGGTTCGGACACCGGACCTAATTGAGGGCTGGCCAAAACAGGGCCAGGGTGCAAGCCCCTCTCCATAGCCACACCCACCAGCGCACCATGTCAGTTTACCGTTGCCATGGCAACGCCCAGGCGCTCCCGCCCCTTTCCATGGCAACGGCCTGAGGACCTGGAAAATTACCACCCTTAACCAGAGATCTCTGTATCGTCCACCCCTTGATGTGCATATAATTAAAAGTGGGTGTAAATGGGACTGCACAGGTGCCCTGAGCCGCTGCCCTCAGTGCTCTGCCTGGCGGGAGCGGCTAGGAGCTGTAACCCCAAACACTGCCGCTTCAGTAAAGCTGTTTATCCCACCTCCTGCTGGCCCTCGAATCCTTTCCTGGGCAAAGCCAAGAACCCTGGCAGGCTAAGCCCCACTTTGGGGCCCACCTGCCCTGCATCACCTGTGCCCCATGATCATTTGAACGGTGGCCTGCCTGGTTATCTGAAGCCCTCTCCCTTTGGATTAATGCTGGAGGAACCGGGCTGGAACCCCAGCGCCCGCAGTGCGTCCGTCGGCCGGAGGCTGTGCCTGGGTGGTGGCCTCCCTGAGAGGAATCCCCTCCCCAGGTGGCCCCGGGCAGGAATGAGTGACCCGTCCAGGCTGCGTGCTGACCTGCCCGGCTCTGCAGAACCACACGTGTGCTCCTGTGTGTCTGACATGTTCCCCACATCTCCGGCCCTCAAGGGTGAGCAGGATCTCATGCTTGCATGCGCCCTAAGCACACACCCTAAGCTCACGCCCCAACTCTGTACCTGCCATCGGGAAATGCGTGTGTCCGGGGGGTGGAGTTTAAGGTCCCACCCTCGCCGAAACACCCGCAGCTGTGGGCAGTGACAGGATCATCCTGGGTCCAGAAGGTGCGCACCTCCCTGCCCCGCGGGCTGCTGGGAAGAAACAGAGGTCAGCAAAGAGCTCAAGTCCCGGTGGATGTTTGATGACTTCAGCGAATTCGGGAGCCAGAGTCTTGGTTCAAAACAACAGAAGCCCAACAAGGTGGCCGGGGCCACCGATGGTGTTGGAAGATGCTCACCGCCACCGAAACACAGGCAGAAAAGCAAGAGGCTGGAGTAAGATCCTGCAGGAAGGACCTGTGTTTCGCTGGAGACCCAGGCTCGGGCCCCCGCACCTGCATAATCCTCGTTACCCTTCCCTGAGGGGCACGTTCAGGGCCTCTCCTGCCCTCATCCCTGGTGCTTCCCACTGCGGCTCTACCATAAGGAAAGACCTGGAAGGCTGGGATAGAGCAGAAGAAGCAGCAGAGGCCAGAGGGAGCCAGGCCGGCTGGGGTGTTGGAGGCGCCAGGAGATTTCTGCTGACCTAGAAGAAGCACCAAGGCAGGTCTTGACGGGGCAGCCAGCTTCACGGAGCTCCACAGGCGGATTTGGGATGCCGGGACCTGAGTCACTTCCCTCTCCACGTCCCAGAATGCTTGTTTTGTGAATGAATTAGTGAATGCATGAATGAATGATGCTTGTTTCCAACCTTAAAGGTACCGCAGGCTGCACGGACATTCAGGAAGGGAGGTCCCTGCTGGGGGGCCGTTCTCAGGCAGTATTTCCGGTCAGTAGAGTAGGGGACTCATTCAACAGTAATGCTTCTTTAAAAGGAGAAGAGGAGGAGGGAAAGGATGAAACCACAGGCAGCCCAAGTGATGATTCTGGCCAGCACTGGAAGGAGGCTCTGGCAGGCCCTGAGAGGGAGTGACCCCAGCCATGATTCCAGCGTGCATGCCCACCTGTGAGCAGAGGAGAGGCTGCCAGTGTTCACACTTGCCCGTGTGCAGAGGAGGGGATGCCAGCATGCACGCCTGCCTGTGTGCAGAGGAGAGGATGCCAGCGTGCATGCTTGCCCATGTGCAGAGGCGAAGATCACAAACCCACCGCTGAAATCTGCTGTATTAAAGGCGGCTGTTGGGTGGTTGTTGGGCACAGTGGCTCATGCTGTAATCCCAGCACTTTGGGAGGCCAAGGTAGGAGGATCACTTGAGCCCAGGAGTTCACGACCAGCCTGGGCAACATAGTGAGACTCCATCTCTACTAAAAGTATAAAAATTATCAGCACCATAAGACGGGGAAAAAATTAGCTGGGCGTGGCAGCACCCACCTGTAGTCCCAGCTACTTGGGAGGCTGAGGTGGGAGGATTGCTCGAGCTCAGGAGTTCAAGGCTAGAGTGAGCTGTGATTGCACCACTGCACTCCAGCCTGGGCAATAGAGACCCTGTCTCAAAACCCAAACCAAAACCCAAACCAAAAAAAGATGGCTTCAAATTCTTGGTTGTCTTTCCCATGGAAAAGGGGAGTCTAACCCCCTCCCTTTGATGCTGGGCTGGCTTAGGTACACACTCGATGGACAGAATACAGTGGAATGATGTTGCAGGGTACCCAAGACTGGGTCCTCCAAAGCCTTATAGCTTCCACCACAGCCTGTGGGGAACCTTGTTCCCGGGATGCTCTTCTTAAAGCCTAGCAGCTGTGCTCTGAGACGCCCACCCAGCCAGTGCCGCCCCAGCCGCAGCCCCAGCCAGCGCAGCTGTGAACGCCCAGTGTCAACAGCTGCCACGTGACTGTGCCATCTTGGACGTCCTGCCAGCTGAGTCTTCCGATGAGGTCATCCCTGCCTCCATCTGGATGCAACCCCAGAGGAGACCCCGAGTGAGAACCGCCCGGCTGAGCCCCTCCAACCCCGAACTGTGAAGGATAACAACAAACTGTGGTTTAAGTCGCTGACTTCGGGAATAGCTTCTCAGTTCTCACCGGTTATCGCTACTGAAATAAGTACATAAGTAGAACCTTTCCTTGCCTAGACAACAGAGCCGTGGTGGTGGCTCTGCCAGCCACTCCACCTCCAGCAGGATGACTGCGGTGACAGGTGGAAAGGCATATCCACCGCCAGCAGGATGACTGCAGTGACAGGTGGAAAGGCTGATATCTTTAGTTGCTCTAGGTTTTACATCCATTGACAAGAAACTGGTGCTTACAGGCTGAATCTGGCCCAGAGACAAATTTGTGTTGGCCTGTGCAGTGTTTTTTTAAACATTTGGATTACTTGTTATTTTACAGTCAGGAGATTTCACATAAAAATCTAGGTCGCTGGCCGGGCACGGTGGCTCACGCCTGTAATCCCAGCACTTTGGGAGGCCGAGGCGGATGGATCACTTGAGGTCAGGAGTTCGAGACCAGCCTGGCCAACATGGTGAAACCCTGTCTCTCATAAAAATACGAAAATTAGCCAGTCATGGTGCAGGTGCCTGTAATCCCAGCTACTGGGTGGCTGAGGCTCAAGAATCACTTGAACCCAGGAGGCAGAGGTTGCAGTGACCTGAGATCACGCTGTTGTACTGCTGCCTGGGCCACAGAGCAAGAGCCTGTCTCAAGAAAATTAAATAAATCTGGATCTCTTACTTCTCTTTAAAAATCTGACATCCCACCACACTGGACCTGCAGCCCTGTCTGGCTGTACCCAGCTGGAGCTGAGAGGCAGATGCCTTTTCTGGTGTGAAAGGCTTCCCAGTTTCCTGCAGCCCCTGCCCGGCCCTGCTCTCGGCTCCTCAGCCATGTCTGCAGCCACTTGGGGGCTTCTGAGTTGGCAGCCTCGGTTTGAATGGTCTTGAAACTGAGAGAATGAGTAGCTGTGGCTGGTTCGGACAATCACACATTATTCTCTGTGGACCAAGGCCCCCTCCTAGCTGAGTCCAAGGCCCTGTGTAGGAAAATCATGAAAATGTGTGTGGGGGGCACGGATCGCGGGTGTGTCTTCACAGCATCTTCATGGCGTGCGTCTTCACAGAGAGCAGATCATGAAAATGTGTGTGGGGGGCATGGATCGCGGGTGCGTCTTCACGGAGAGCAGGTCAAGGCAGCACACGCAGTGTTCTCACCCTGGAACAGAGAACAGAGGATACGGCTTCACCAAGCCGCGCGGCGTGTTCTGAGTGTTGAGGATGTGCTGGGCGTCCTGGGAGCCCCCCACGCACACGGTGTGTGACCCAACCGCACCCCGGCGGGGGGCTCTGCCGGCCGTGCCCTCCACATCCACGCCGGGGTCGTCAGCTGAGGACAGGTGCGGGACTGGCGAGGGGCAGACACCACCTCCCACAGCCAGGAGGCTCCGCGATGCCTTCACCATGGCTGTGCCCGACTCTGCGATCCCAGTCTCGCCAGCGCAACTTCCGGTGTTTTCCGCCTCCTGCCCCTCTGTCCACTCCCTGGCTGATGACTGGGATTTTACCTTCTTGTGTGCTTTGCTGGCTCTGGGAGCCAGGCCCTGCAGTGGCGCATCTGCTGAAGGCCGTCACAGCTGATTTTCATGATCTTGTGGGGCTCACCCAGCAGCTATGCAGCAGTGTGGTTTTGTGTTGGGGACAGCGAGGGTTCTACAGGCTCCCTGCAGAGTCCCCAGAAGGGGTGCTGGGGTCAGACGCTGGCTGCCCCCTCCCCAGGAGCCCCCATGTGCTGCTGCACGGGTTTCCCAGAAAGGCTTTGAGGAGGGGGATGTGGGGAGGGGCCCGCTGGCGTCTGTGGGGAGAGCAGAGTGCTGTGCAGGGTGCCCTGACCACTGACAGAGTGTGTGTGGGGGTCGGGAGGGGAGGGGAGGGGGGCCATGCAGATTCACATAAAACAGCGCCTTGCACGGCCTCGGGAACGAAACTCAGCCTGAGAGGAAGGTATCGCTTTCACAGCACTGTAAAATGTATTTGAAGGGGTCTCCTTGGCAACCTGGATTTTTTTCACTTTTCCTCTGTGATCAGCCAAATTTGGCAAGTCACAGTGCAACCCCAGGGTGCAGGGATCAGAGGCTCGGAACCGACGCGCTTCGGAGCCTTTTGCAGTTTCCAGCTGTGGACTGTGCGGCCAGGGCGGCCACTGACAGTGTCAGACAGGTGCGGCGGCGCCCGGCTGGTGGGGCAGCTTCTCGGCAGGCGCCGGAGGCTCGGTGGCTGCTTTCGTGGCCGCCGTTTGTTTTCCTTGAAGCAGTGCGTGGAGGAGATGCCCATCCCCTACTCTCCCTAGGGCCGGTGTCCTGCCCTGTCTGGTCACTGTCCTTCCTCCAGCAGTTTCTAAAGCACATTGTTTTGTAAATCATGGCCTTGGCGGGTTGAGGACGCCCTGTGCATGAGGCCTCATCCCTGTAGGGCCACGGAGCTCCCGCCTCACCCTTCTCTCCTCCCGCCCGCCCTTCGCCTGGGGCCTCCTGCTCCCCTCGGCTCTCCAGGGTGGACGCCAGTGAGGGCCGGCCCCGTCTGCAATGGCAGCCTGCGGTGCCTTGCTCCCGCTCTGCCCGAAGATGCGATTGTTTCGGGAGCTGATTTCCCTCAGGTGTGGGGACCCCGGCCCCGCACAGGTGTGGAAACCGCCCCTACTCACACCTGTGAAGCATGAACACCTGCAGGCCTCGGGCCAACTCCACTGCAGAGCTGAGCCGGGCGCCACGGAGACAGCCAGGAAGGCAGGGCCGGGCTGCAGGACCCTCAACTCCCGGGACCCCCGCGGGTCTGTCTGCAGGAGCGGGGCCTCTCCCGGGTGGAGGCTGCTTTTCCTTGCCCCCAACCCCACAGGGTCACGCCCGCTGTCTCTGAAGCTGTGGGGAGCTGCCAGCCCCTCAGACACCCGATCCCTGCAGCTGTTGGAAAATATTCCCAGCAGACTGGAGCAGTCAGTCCTCCGCAGGCCTGTGGGTTGTGAACCTGGGAGCTGCAGACGTGCAGATGGAAAGCCGCGGTGCCCACCGCACCGTGTGCATCAGCGGGAGCCCCGAGCCCCAGGGCCTGGGCGTCCTGCATCCTTGTGAGGCCTGCACCTGCTGTCGGCCTCAGGGTGAGGGGAACCGGATCTTTCTAGGGGCCCTTACCAAAGGTTGGGGAACAGCCCCGGGCCCCAGGAGCTCTAAATGGGGACAGAGTCCTCAGTCCTGTGGCCATGGGAGCAGATGTGTTATTTCTGTGCCCAGCTCGGGTAGACACCCGGCTCGCTCCCCAGGGAGAGTGGCGTTCAAGGCCTAGCGGAGAGGCGGCAGCGTGTGCCAGGGCTGCACAGGCTCCCGGAGGCGGGGACCGTCCAGCTGTTCCGTCACCTCCCCGCGGGCGGGAAAGTGGAGTGGCATTCGGCCAGGGCTGGGTGGGGCATTGCGCGCCCGGGCACCAGCTCAGGTTCCCTCCACGCATTCCTCCATGGGGGCTGCACGCCTGCTTTTCCAGGCCCCTGGAGTTCCCCTCCTGGAGACCTCCCCACAGCCTGGGGGCAGCTGGACCCTGGGAGCCGGTTCCCCATAAAAGTCCCGAGACCGAAATTCCCCAGCTTGCTCCCATCCAGGGCAGCAGCGGCCTGGGAGGCGTTGCCATGGGAACGCTGGATGGAGTTTATCTCCTCTCTTCGCAAATTAATTTTATGAATGTCCACAACGCTGAAGCAACTGCAGAACAACACGTTGCAAAGCTGTCCTTGGGCCTGGGAACTTTTCCTGGCTCATCAGAGCCCCGCGCCCCCTCCCTGCCGACACCTGAACCGAGGGATGGCCGATGGTTCAGAATCCACTGGTCACTGCTGGATGCTTTTAGGAAGGGGATCCCTGCAAAACAGGACCCCTGGGGAACCCCGTGCTTGCCCCATCGTCATGTGGGGTCAGCTGGGACCTGGCCTGCGCCGCGAGGCTCCTGGCTGGGGTCTCTGGGACAGTGCCGGTGCCATGCCACATTCTGAAGCGTTGCTTATGGTGCTGCTTACTTATGGTGGCCCTTTCGGTTCCTACATGTCTCTCTTTTGGGGTCGGTGTCTGGAGGAGGGTCTGCAGGAGACACAGGGGTCTAAGCCATACGTGTTTCCCAGGCATCAGCTCTGGTCCTGGGGCTGGAGAGATGCTGTGGACTGCAGACACGCCCTGTCCTCTTTCCTGGGCTGTCGTTCTATGGGCGTGAGGTGCTTTGGAAGGACGTGAGGGCTTGGAAGAGACGTGAAGCAGGACCCGACGCAGAGAGTGCGTGGAGTGATGTCGCTTGGGCTGCAGGGAGGGTGGAGGAGCTGTGGCCCTGCGGTGGCCGTGGGGCAGGGGCCTGGATGCCGGGAGGGAGGGGCTGCAGGCAGCGGTCCAAGGTGGGAGAACGGGCAGGGCGAGTCTAGGGGGCTGTGGTTGCTGAGCTCTGCTAACCGGGGTTGGAACACCGGTGTTTCTCTGGGTGTGACGGCCGCAGTGGCAGGAGTTGGAGGCTGATTTGCAGAGGAGGGAAATAGTCCAGCTGCTTTGCCAAGGGCCGTGCTGTGTGAAGACGACACCTGACCGGAGCAGGCCGGCCACAGCGCAGGGCAGTCACCCTGAGGGGTTGGCGGGGGATGGGGAGGGCTCGGGGACAGCTGGGTGGTGGAGGGGACTGGGTATTGAAGTAGGGGTAGGAGTCCTCCAGATGGAGGGCGTTCTGACAGCTGCAGGGACACAGGAGCTCACGTGTGGGGGAGGGTGGGGCGAGGCCGCAGGAGAGCGGAGCTGCAAACCCCGGGCAGGGGAGGGTCCCACGCCCCCTGAGCTCCCTGATGAGGGGTGTGAAAGTTACTTTGGAACATCCTGCCCGGACACCGCAGCCTCTTCCGAGAGCCAAATGAGAAGTGCTCAGAACCACGTCCCTGGCCCCCTCCTTGGCCTTAGGGCCCCACCAGGAGCCTGTGGTCCACCTTCCGGAGGCCTGGGGGTATCTGCCTGTGGGGGAACCTGCACCGGCCGTGTGTCCTCCTTCCTCTCGCGGGTCAGGGCAGGTGAGGCCCACCGAGGCGCTGGGCTTGGCCTCTGCCCAGTGGTCACTGTGCGTGGGTGCCAAGTCTTCCCTGCCTGAGGGAAATCTCAGAGCATCTTGAACGGGAGCCCATTTGGCCTGGCCTCTAGCAGGAAAATAAAAACATTCCTTCTGGGCTGGACTGGAAGAAACGCTTTTCCAGAACCCCAGGGCTGGGCTCCGAGCCCTCCACCTGGGCCCCGTGTGGACTGTGTGCACGCGGACATCTGCGCGGGGACAGTGGAGGTTCCGGGGCCCTCGGGGTCTGGCCCTGGGGTGGCCCTGTCCGTGGGGCCCTGTCCCTGCCGGCCGGGGTCATTACAGGTGTGAGAGCTTTCTCACGACTTAGAGGGGTTCTGGCCTCACCCTGCCTGCTGTCTGCGGTGCCAGCATCCCTCCCCCAGGCTGCGAGTGCCCCTGCTCCAGTGAGATCCTGCTGGGGCGGGCTCCTGAGTGCTCCCGTGGCCACAGCCCACCGAGAGGGACACTAAGTCCCCCCGGCTCTGACCCGCATCCCTCACGCTGCAGGGCAGCCTGGTCATCCCAGGAGTAGAGGAGGGGGCTGTGTCCCTCCCACGCTGCTTTTGTAAGCAAAGCTCCCCCAGGGCCTGTGCACAACGGGCTGTGTCCCAGACACATCACAGCTGCCCTCTCCCAGTGAGCTGGACGTTCGGCCCAGCAGCTTGGGGGCCGGGGAGAGCTTCCCAGCGTCCGGCTCAACTGTGAGATGTCTTGAAGGAACAACTGCTGTCCCAAAGGCATGGGACGTCTTCACTTGCCTTTCAGCCTAAGTGAGTTTCCATGTGAACTGGGGCAGCCGCAGGCTGTTCTCCGTGTGGATAGAGGGGGCAGGTGTGAGGCTGAGGCCTTGGTCAGCTCACGCTTGGAGCTTCTGCTCTGGGAGACAAGAACCTTCAAAGGAATTCTTCAAGTAAAATGCCGCTTGCGGACGGAGACAGGGACGCTGACATGTCTTCAGCAAAGGATGGTCCCATTTGTGTGGTTCCTTTTGACGAGTACCTTTGCCTTGATATTTTCTCTCTGATGTTTTTGTTAATGTAAGCAACATTATAAAAAGTTTAACACCCTCTCCCCCACCAAAAAAAAAAAAAAAAACCTATAAAAGGCACCATCTTTCTCCTTCCCCTCAACCCTCCCCTCCCAGAGACCAAACCCCCCCCCGCGGGCCCCGGCTTTCCATTGCAGACATTTCCAGATCTTGTTTCCCACCCGTATCTCGGGGCACCGCCGCGCAGGCGTTCCCAGACGAGACAGATGTGGAATGCAGTGGCCGGTTCCAAGGTCCCGGATTACCCCGACCAGATTCCTGGCAGCAAAATGAGGAGAGTTAAGCACCATGCAAAGACCATCGCCGTAAAGATGGATGTTTTGGCTGGGAAAATCCTAACAGATGCGCAGTTCTGGACAAATCAATTTGCAGCACCCCACGGTCGTCCACCTACTGAAGCGGGGGCTGGCCTCGGTGGCCGTGGTCATGCAGGCAGTGGGTTGTGGACATCCCCTGCCTTGTGGGGGCGGCCCCTCTGCTCCCCTCCCGCCAGACCTTCTGATGATGTTGAGTGGGGCCGGAGCCCTTGGGCACTTGCTCCTTCTGGGAAATCCGCACGCCCGGGGAGGGCCAGCTCCAGGTGGTGAACAATGGGTCTCTGGGAGGAAGTTGTCCTCCTGTGTTCTAAATTTGGCCACGCATGTCTCTCTGATTCAGCAGCCAGGTTCTCGGTCCCACAGCTGTGGCCTCCTGGACCTGCTGTCCCTCCCCAGCGTCAGCTGCCGGAGGAACTTGATGAAAAGGTTCCTGAGGAGGCAGCTTCCCCACGAGCAGAACACAAGGTCACCTACCCTGTGGCTCAGCCATGCTTCCAGGACGGGACAGGAACATGCGGGGCCAGACCGAGGGGTTGCTTAGCAGCACGGGGGGCTGTGGCCTCCCCCTGGCCATGACCCCCAGCATGGGTGAGACTGTGGGGCAGTGTGAACTGAGGCCATAGGTGGAGTGAGTTAAGGTTCCAGTGGCCAAGCCCTTTTAAAAATGTTTTATTTTAAAAAATTGTGATAACATACAGATAACATGAAATTTACCATCATAACCATTTCTAGGTGTACAGTTCAGTGGCATTAAGCAGGTCACATTGCTGTGCAGCCGTCACCACCATCATCTCCAGAATATTTCATCTTCCCAGGCTGAAGCTCTGTCCCTAAAAAACACACACTCCCCATCCCCCTTTCCCAGCCCTTCTAGAAAGTAGAACCATCCTTCTGCTTTCTGTCTCTATGAGTCTGAACTCTACTGCCTGGTATAAGGGGGATCCTACAGAATTCGTCCCTCTGTGACTGACTCATATTGCTTGCATAGTGTCCTCAAGGGCCATCCGTGTTGTCACTAGCAGGTGTCAGAACATCCTTGCTTTTCAAGGCTGAGTAATATTCCATTGTTTGAATGGCCCACATTGTGTTTATCCAGCCAAGCCTGTTTTTTATTTTGCTGCTGCTGCCACTGATGGTGACAATGATGGTGATGATGGTGATGGAGATGATGGTGATAGTGATGATGATGGTGATGGTGATGATGGTGATGGTGATGATGGAGGTGATGGTGATGATGATGGAGGTGATGGTGATGATGGTGATAGGGATGGTGATGATGATGGTGATGATGGTGATGGTGATGATGGAGGTGACGGTGATGATGGTGATGGTGGTGATGGTGGAGGTGATGATATGATGAAGGTGGTGATGATAAAGGTGATGTGATGGTGATAGTGATGATGGTGATGATGGTGATGGTGATGATGGAGGTAATGGTGACGATGATGATAGTGATGATGGAGGTGATGGTGATGATGATGATGGTGATGGTGGTGATAGTGGAGGTGGTGACAATGAAGGTGATGTGATGGTGATAGTGATGAAGGTGATGGTGATAGTGATGCTGGTTATGATGAAGGTGATGGTGATGATGGTGATAGTGATGATGACGGTGATGATGAAGGTGATGTGATAACAATGGTGATGAAGGTAATGGTGATAATGGTGATGGTGAAGGGGATGACAGTGATAGTGATGGTGGGAGGTGATGGTGGTGGTGGTGTTGATAATGGTGAAGATGAAGATGATGGTGATGAAGGTGATCATGATGGTCATGGTGAAAATGGTGGTGATGGTGGTGGTGATGGTGATGACGATGGTGGAGGTGGTGGTGGTGATGGTGGAGATGATGAGGTGATGAAATGGTAAATATGGTGATGATGGTGATGATGAAGGTGATGGTTATGATGGTGGTGATGATGAGTTGGTGAAGATGGCGATGGTGATGTGATGATGAAGGTGATGATAGTGATGATCATGATGGTCATGGTGAAGATGGCCATGGTGGTTGTGGTGATGGTGATGATGGTGGTGATGGTGACAATGATGGTGGAGGCGATGATGGTGGTGATGATCATGATGGTGATGATGAAGGTGATATGATGATGGTCATGGTGAAGATGGCGATGATGGTTGTGGTGATGGTGATGGTGATGGTGGTGATGGTGATAATAATGGTGGAGGTGGTGATGCTGGTGGAGGTGATGAAGTGATGAAATGGCGAATATGGTGATGATGGTGATGATGAAAGTGGTAATGAGTTGGTGAAGATGGTGATGATATCATGGTGATGATGAAGGTGATGATAGTGATGATCATCATGGTCATGGTGAAGATGGCCATGGTGGTTATGGTGATGGTGATTATGGTGCTGGTGGTGATGGTGGAGGTGATGATGATATAGTGAAGGTGGTGATGATGAAGGTGATAGTGAGGATGGTGATGATGGTGATAGTGATGATAATGGTGGTGATGGTGGTAATGGCAATGATAAAGGTGGTGGTGGTGGTGACTAACACTTTTTTAGCTCCTACTCTGTCTCAAACATTTCCATATTTAACTCATTTAATCCTTATGAGTCTCCAAGGTAAAGACTATTATTCTCCCAATTTGTCTGATGAGAAAACACACTGAGAGGAAAATTCCATGAGTTCAGACCTCACCAGCTGATAACCCCCAGCCTTTTGCAGAGGTAACACCCTTGGTAGTGTTCCAGGGGTACCCACATCCTTGCCTAAATCTCCCCAGAACCTGGTGGATTCTGGATAAGTTTATTTTATTTTACAGTGGGGAAACTGAGGCTTGGAGAAGTGAGCTAACATGTCCTCAGCCACCCAGCTGAGCCAAGTCTGAAGTCCAGACCCTCATGGAGCCCAAGCTACCCCAGTCAAGCACCGCAGCTGCACAGGGGCCCATAAAACGTCCCATGTGCCTCATCGGTCCTGCTGAGTCCTTCAGAAACTCCCCACAATCACCAGACCAGTTTTAAATAGCAATTCCGGCAAGATAAAAATAATTAATTTGCTGCCATGGAAGGTTTCTTTCACCTTTTGCTCAGCTCTTCTGGTTGGCGACGGAAACTCTTGACTGTCCGGCATGTATTTATAGCCTCTCTGAGCATGAGACTCTCCCTGGGTGGACGGGCAGTGTCCGAGGAGCTGGTGCGGTGTTGGGCCTGGGCTTTGAAGGGGGCTGAGGCAGCAATGCATTCTGCCCTGAGTGCTTCATGAGGGACTCCAGGGAGGTGGCAGCTGGCTGTGGCTGCACCCAGGTCACCTGCTGTCCTTTGGATCCGAGGGACACATTGCTTAGTAGTAAGACTAGCGTTCGTGCTCCCCCTTGGTGTCCCAGATTTCCAGAAAGATCTGCTCCTGGAGACATCCAAGCTGGACACCTTTGGGACCCCAAGAACCCCTAAAGGCTGTCCTAGACCCCAGCCGGCTCTTCAGCATCCAAGAATGCATGTGGTCCATGAGGGATGGTCGGAGCATCTGTTGGAATTATTCCGGTCTTATTCCCACCTCCTGCAAAACCCTGAAGGAATGAAATGAAGCGTGTGGTTAGGTTTACCCTCCTTCCAGTCCTGGCTGAGCAAGTTCAAATCACTCCTCCTTGGGTGGAAGCTCAGGAAGCCGCCAGGCAGGTGAATGCAAACAGCTGTCACTTGTCACTCCTGGGTTCCCAGACAGTGGCTCCCAGGATGGGCAGCTCCATAAATCTCCACTCAGGGACGATGGAAAAATACCCCTGGGCTCCCCTGCCAGATGCAGGGTTGAGGGGCATCTGCCTGCAGCACTTCCTCCCTCTGAAGCTGACATGCTTGTCTCAGGAGTTCACTCTGGAAGTGCTTTCAGGGGCCAGTGCCCCGGGCCCTGGGTGTGTTGGTCTGGCCGGCAAATCCCACTATCCCTGAGCTGTGAGGATTTGTAGATGCATCTGGGCACTGCCAGAGTCAGTGCTGGCACCCTGGGCAGTTTCTGGGAGTGCTGCAGGAAGAGGCCCAGGAATGGCCCTCCAGGCTGAGGGAACGGTGTGTGCAGAGGTACAGAGGGGTCCCTGTTGCTGGAGTCGAGGGCCTGAGTGTGGTGGAGTGGGGACCTGAATGTGTGACTGCCCACATGGAGAGGATGTGGGCTTGCCTGGAAGGCAGTGGAAAGCTTCGCGCCACGGAGACAGGGCCAGGATTGCTGGGAACACAGAGTCCTCCCAGAGGGAGCCAGGGTGGATGTTGAGGCTGGCCACGGAGCCACGGGAGGACCTGGGAGGAGGCCTGAGGCTGGCTCAGGACCTGGGAGGAGGGCTGACGCTGGGGGCGGTGGCATGTGTCCCACCCACATCCCATCGGTCCAGATTCCAAGTCTCAGGTTCCCACAGGGGTGTCTGGGAGCCACGGCTCTGGCTGGACCCGGAGGGGCCCACTGGGCTGAGGGGCAGGTCCAGAATGATGGGGTGGTGGCTGCATGCATGGGGTATGATCTCTGTGGGGAAACTGAACAGGGAGGGAGGAGACCCTTCGGGAACACCAGGGTCAACAGGAAGTGGGGAGCGGGCAGAGGAGGGCTGCTAAATTGTTAATGGAGGAGGCTGGAGCTGGGCCAGGCTCGAAAGTGCTTTCTACCTCTTTAGAACATAATCAGCAAGTGTGCACCCGTGCACACCAATGCACACACGCACATATACGCACCCACAACCCATGCACACACACTGATCCATGCGCACATGGACACACACAGGCACACCTGTGCACACACACGTACACACATCTCAGTGCACACACATGCATGCCTGTGCACACCCTGACCTATGCACACCGCACACTGACACACACACCTGTCCACACACCCATGCGCACTGACCCATGGACACATGGACACCTGCACACGTCCACACCTGTGCATACACCCACACATGTATACTCGTAACAGTTAACACACCTGCACACACACATACCCAGGCACACACACACATGCATGCATGCACACCTGAGCACACACATGTACCTACACAGTGCACACAGACCCATGCACACACACAGACATGCATGCATGCACACCTGAGCACACGTACATACACAGTGCACACAGACCCATGCACACACACACAGACATGCATGCATGCACACCTGAGCATGCACATGTACATAGTCCACACAGACCCATGTACACACACTTGCACATTGCACAGATATGCATGTATGTGCACATGCACACGTACATACACAGTGCACAGACCCATGCACACACACGTGTACACACAGACATGCATGCATGCACACCTGACCACACACATGTACAGACATCCATGCATGCACACCTGAGCACACACATGTACATACACAGTGCACACAGACCCATGCACACACACTGCACAGACATGCATGTATGCACACCTGAGCACACACGTACATACAGAGTGCACACAGACCCATGCACACACACACACGTACACACAGACATCCATGCATGCACACCTGAGCACACACATGTACATACACAGTGCACACAGACCCATGCACCCACACTTGCACACACTGCACAGACATGCATGTATGCACAGACATGCATGTATGCACACATGCTCACCCGGACTCCTGTGCATACACACATGCACACAGACATCAATGCATACACATACCTGTGCACACAATAACACACACACACCTGTGCACGCATTCACACGTGCATACACTCATGCATGCCCACACACGCAATGTGCAGAGGCTGCAGAGGCTGGAGCAGCTTGGGGCCCTCTGGAGTTGGGACATTGTAGGTCTTGGCTCACCCAAGCCAGGGGGTTGTTGGACATCTGCTGAGTGGACAATGCACAGCCTGGGCTCTCAGCAGTGGCACCCCTTCCTTTCCTCTTCCTTCTGGCAGAGGGAATGGTGTCTGCAGAGGCAGCCTGTGAAGGGTTTTCAGGCTCACTGGAAAAGAAAACTGGGGTATCCCATGGAGGGAGGTCCTGGGGCGGACGTGCAGCCTGACCTGGCAGGTGCTCTCAGAGGACCCTCAGAGTGGGGGCCGAGGGCATGGGGCATCGGGTTGGGTCCAGGCGCCTGCCTACCTGCACCTGCCCTGGGTGGCTGCCTGGAGGGCTGGGAGCACGTTTGATCCCAGGAAGCAGAAGCTGTGTCCATTCTGGGCCTAGGCTCTCCTGGGATGAGAGGTGCTGGTGTGTGGATAGAGTCAGGGTTGCTGCAAAGTCACAGTGGAGATTTCATCAGCACTCATTAGGTGTCTGGGGTCCAGCACCCTAGTCGGTACCTGGAAGGACTCAATGTCTCTTCATCCAAAGATTGAGACTTGGCTGAGAAAGCGACAGCTGAAATGGCAGACTGGGGTCTGGGCATCCAGCTGGGGTCAGGACATCTCCACTGGGGTCAGGGTATCTCAGCTGGGGTCAGGGCATCTCAGCTGGGTCAGGGCATCTCAGCTGGGGTCTGGGCATCTCAGCTGGGGTCAGGGCATCTCCGCTGGGGTCAGGGCATCTCCGCTGGGGTCAGGGCATCTCCGCTGGGGTCAGAGCATCTCAGCTGGGTCAGGGTATCTCAGCTGGGGTCAGGGCATCTCAGCTGGGGTCAGGGCATCTCCACTGGGGTCAGGGTATCTCAGCTGGGTCGGGGCATCTCAGCTGGGTCAGGGCATCTCCGCTGGGGTCAGGGCATCTCAGCTGGGTCAGGGCATCTCAGCTGGGGTCTGGGCATCTCAGCTACGGTCTGGGCATCTCAGCTGGGGTCAGGGCATCTCCGCTGGGTCAGGGCATCTCAGCTGGGGTCTGGGCATCTCAGCTGGGGTCGGGACATCCTGGCTGGGGGTCCGCATGGCTGGGGGCAGTCATGGTTAGGGGGCATGGACCTCAAGGCCTGGCAAAGAAGATCCAGGGAGGAAGAGAACAACTGGAGGGAAGATGACATGCTGCTCTGGAACTGGTGTGACCAGGCGGATGGAGGGGCAGTGATGGAGGAAAGGGTGTGAGAGGCCCTGGAGGCCAGGGCTTGGCCCACCTGCAGGTGATCGGTGCAGGCCTGGTGGAGAGGGCTGGAAGGGACGCATTCCAGGCTCTGCAGGGGGCAGAATCCTCAGTGCTGGTGACCCCTGGCTGGGAGGTGAAGCCAAGGGAGGTGTCTGCCGTCATCTGGGAGGAGTCCTTTGAACAGAGACACCTAACTGGGGCAGGCGAGGAGCTGGGCTGTGCCTGTGAAGCTGGAGGCGACAAGGCCCTCACTCGAACGCTTGGGGTTGAAGCCACATGAACCTCAGGCAGGGCTGTGACAGGCAGTGAGCTCCCACGCCCGCCCCCCCACCACCGAGAGGCGCCTGGGGCTGGAGCAAAAATGGCTGCCCCCACCTCCCCGCGTGGCAGGCAGCAGGAGCCTCTGTAGCTTGGGGCCTGTGCTCGCCCTGGTTCCCCGGAAGCTGCAGAGACTCCCACACAGATGGTGGGGAGTCACTGGGCCACGGAAGGGCATTGAGAGCAGGGTCCGGGCAGCCACATGCACCTCTCCTTCCATGCTTCTCGCCTAACCGTGGGAGCTGGCACAGCCACAGGCATGTCGCCCCCACCGGCTACGCCAGGAACACCCATGGGCGCTTCCACAACAGCCCCGTAGGTCCCAGGATGGACAGTGCCTGGCTGCACAGAGAACTGAGGAAGGGTAGGCTCTTCTCACAGGGGGCCAGGCCTGCCTCACTCTGGCATGCAGGCGGGGGTGGACACAGCCCTGCACCTGTTCCCGCCCCAAGCCCTGGCTCCGACATCCGCGGGAACGGCCTGTTTTCCCACAGAAGCTGCTGGGCCGTGCCTTTGCCGGGCCCCAGACCTCATGGATGATCCATTAAACGTTGGCACAGGAGCTGACCTTGGGCAGCTCACCCGCTGAAGTGTGTTTTCCCTGTTGTTCCGAGGACAGTTTGCAGCCCAGGGTGTGTGACGTACATCAGCGCTGTTTCAGCCGGCCGGGCCTGAGGAGCAGGCAGGGGACGATTGCAGGGAAGGGGCTCAGGCTTCCAAAGCAAACAGCGGAGTAGCAGCTCGGCCGCCTCCAAGACCCCCGGAGCCGCACACAGCTCAGGAGTGCTCCGAGGAGTCACCGCCTGAGGGAGCAGAAAGGGATTTGGGTGGAAGGGAGCTTTGAGTGAAATTGCCTTCCATGTGGAAAAAACAGTATTCCAACAATTGCTTAAAAAAACATAAAAATGCATCCGTGGGGTTTATTCAGGAGAAATCACAGAGTTACCTGGGAGTGCTTTATAGGTGGGGGCTGGTTCCATCTGTGTGGATGTGTGCATGTGTGCTTGTGTGTGTGCCTGTGTGTGCAGAGGTGTGTGTACACAGGTATGCGTGCCTGCGTTTGTGTATGCACATGTGCAGAGTGTGCACAAGTATGTGTGCATAGGCATGTGCCTTTGTGCACAGGTGTGTGTGTACCTGTTAGTGTGTGCACCTGTGCTTGTTTGCATGTGTGTGCACAGGTGTGTGTGCACACCTGTTTGTGCATGTGTGCACAGGTGTGTGTGTGCCTGTGCTTGTGTTTGCCTGTGTGTGGGGTGTGTGTGCATGTATGTACCAATGTGTGTGTGCACAAGTGTGTGTGCATAGGCATGTGCCTTTGTGCACAGGTGTGTGTGTGCCTGTGCATGTGTGCACAGGTGTGTGTGTGCCTGTGCTTGTGTTTGCCTGTGTATGGGGTGTGTGTGCATGTATGTATGTACCAATGTGTGTGTGTGCACAGGTGTGTGTGTGCAGGTGTTTGCGTGCACACGTGTGCATCTGTGTGTGTGTGTTCACATGTGTGTGCATGTGTATTGGATTCTGCTTCTGCCTAAGTCCAGAAGCGCACAGGCAGGCAGTGTGTGCACAGGAAACACAAAGGCACTGGAGTGAGGCTGAATTGTCCAGGCTCTGAGGAGTTTCACTGGAGGGAGGAATGTATTGTGGCCACTGAGGCTCTGAGAAGGCATTTGGTGTCTGTCCACTCTTAGGTTCACTCACGGTCGCAGCCCTCGTGATGACTATCTCGTTGGACGAGCTGGTAACTGGGCCTCACCGCTGCTCTGTAACATTGGTTGGTGTTGTCCCATTTAACAGATGAGGCAGCTGAGGCTGGAGAAGTTACGGGCCTTGCCTGAGACTGGCTGGCGCATTGCAGAGCTGGGGCGGGACCCAGACTCTTCGACTCTTGGTTTGCAGCCCGATTTTAGTGCCGATGACCCGGCCCAAAGTGCAGGACAGGAGCCTCCTCAGTCCCATTTGTTCCGGCCAGGAGGAAGCCTGGGTTGAGCTTGTGTGTTGAACACATTTCCAGCTCCTGCCTAGCTGTGCTTAATCTTTTAGTTACTTTTTAATTTATGGAAAGGGATGGCAGTTTCCATTTATGGGAGTGACACTAAGTTTCTTTTAAAATATTTTTATTATTATTCTTTGTATTAGTTTATTGTCATACTGCTATGAAGAAATACCTGGGACTGGGTAATTTATAAAGAAAAGAGAATCACATCGCTTGTGATTCTGCCTGGCTGGGGAGGCCTGAGGAAACTTGCAATCATGGTGGAAGGCACCTCTTCACAGGGCAGCAGGAAAGAGAATGAAAGCTGAGCAAAGCAGGGAAATCCCCTTATAAAACTGCCACGCCCTGCCATGATTCAGTTACCACCCCCTGGATCCCACCCACAACACGTGGGGATTATGGGAGCTACAATTCAAAATGAGATTTGGGTGGGGACCCAGCCTAACCATGTCATTATTAGAGACAGAGTCCTGCTTTGCCAGCCAGGCTGGTCTCCAACTCCTGGGCTGCAGTGATCCTCCTGCCTCAGCCTCCTGAGTAGCTGGGACCACCAGCACCACCACGCCCAGCTAATTTACTTTTTGTAGAGATGGGGTCTTGCCATGTTGCCCAGGCTGACCTCGAACTCCTGGGCTCAAGGAATCCTCCTTCCTTGGCCTCCCAAAGCATTGGGATTACAGGTGTGAGCCACCGTGCCCAGCCTAAAATATTTATTTAAATAAAAAGAATATATTTGCCTCCTGTAGAACTTTACGTAAGGGACTTGGGGTGTGTGCGCCTTTTCCTGGCCTCCCTGACTCGACAGTGTGCTTCAGGGCTCCGGCTCACTGCCTGCACACGCGTGTGACGTCCCACATAGGAAGAGACGGGCGTCCTCATGTGTCTCCTCCTGGGGGGCGTCCAGACGGTCTCTGGTCTGGACTATGAGCACAGTGGGCTTGGGCTCTGGTGCCTCCCTGGCATCAGCCCCAGATCGGGGTCCTCTTATATTGGGGAGCCATTCCTGTACCCCTCAGGGCTCCTGCCAGGCATGAGGAAGTGTGACCACCAGCCCTGAGATGGAGTAGGCCCCTGCTGACTGCCCTGAGCCCCCATCCCGGCCCTGCCCCCTGCTCCAGCCTCTTCTCCTCCCAGCCATGAAACCAGCCCCTCTCTCGGCCTGGGACACAGCCCCCAGGTCTTCTCCGGCTGGCACCTCGTGCCCTTGAAGTCTCAGCTCAGAGGTCACTTTGCTGGTGGCTGGGCCTTCACTGGCCGCCCCCCGGACTGATTCCCGACTCTCCCGGTGTTAGGCACCTGTGGCCTTGTGGGGTTGCGTCTGCCTCCCCTCTGGATGCCGAGTCTTGGTCTGGGCAGGGATGTGGCCTCCTCGTTCACAGCTGTAGTCCCAGCCCTAACGCAGCGGACGAGTGACCGAAGGCGTGCCTGGAAGAATAAACAAAAGGGAGATGCCTTGGCAGCTCCGAGGAAGGCCAGTGGTCTGTGTCCACGGGAACCTGGCTGGGACAGGGCCGCCGTCTACGCCTGTGGCACCAGGTTCTCCCTGGAGCACTGGCTCCAAGGGGAGGGACCCTTCTCCCCGTCTGCCCCCAGTTCTGTGATCTGACTGAACTCTGAACCGAAGAAGCATTGGAGGCTCACGGCTAGGCAAGGGGGGCTGTGACAAGGGACGGGAAGCCGGGACCCCTTCCAAGGGGGCTGATGCTAAGACCTTGGCTGGTTTTCCTTCTTCTTTTTCTTTCTCTTCTTCCTCCTCCTCTTCCTCCTCCTCCTCCATCTCCTCCTTTTCTTTCTTCTTCTTCTTTCTTCTTTTTTTTTTTTTGAGATGGACTTTCTCTCTTGTTGCCCAGGCTGGAGTGCAGTGGCACGATCTTGGCTCACTGCAACCCCCACCTCTGGGGTTCATTCAATCCTCCTGCCTCAGCCTCCCCAGTAGCTGGAGGGGATGACAGGCACGCACCACACCCAGCTAGTTTTTGTATTTTTAGTAGAGACGGGGTTTCACCATGTTGGCCAGGCGCGGGCCTCGAACTTCTGACTTCAGGTGATCTGCCCGCCTCGGCATCCCAAAATGCTGGGATTATGGGAGTGAGCCAGCACACCTGGCCTGGTCTTCCTTCTGATCAAAGTCATACCTGCCTGTTGTAGAAAATCAAAAAGTTGATTTTGGTTTCGATTTTATAGGAAATTTTAATTGTCTTCTTCTTTCTTCTTCCTCCTTCTTCTTCCTTCCTCCTCCTTTCTCCTCCCTCCTCCTCCTCCTCCTTCTTCTTTCTTCTTCCTTCTTCCTTCTTCTTCCTTCTTCCTCCTTCCTCATCCTTCCTTCTCCTCCTCCTCCTCCTCTTTCTTCTTCTTCTTTTTTTTCCTGAGACAGGGTCTCGCTCTGTCACCCAGGCTGGAATCCGGTGGCACAATCAGAGCTCACTGCAGCCTCAACCTCCTGGGCTCAAGCGATCCTCGTACCTCAGCCTCCTGAGTAGCTGGGACTACAGGCAGGTGCCAGCACACCCCAGCATTTTTGTGTTTTTTTCTTTTTTTAAGAGATAGGGTCTTGCTATGTTGCCCAGGCTGGTCTCAAACTCCTGGCCTCAAGCTGTCCTCCCACCTCGGCATCCCAAAGTGCTGGGATTATGGGCGTGAGCCACCATGTCTGACCTGATTTTGCAGGAAATTTTAAAAAATCAAAATAGTTGCAAGGAAAATGAATCCTTTATGATTCCCCTGCTGCGGACAAAATGGCCAGGACAGAACAAAACGGCCGTGGCAGGACGTTCTGTGGTGTCTCCTCCCAGGTTTGTGCCACTGGGTTATTTTTAGAGTCGGGTTAGAATCAATAAGTGAGAAAATTTGGGGAGTATGACCTAGAGTTTTGGCAAGCATGTTTTTCCAGCCCAAAAAAACCCAGACTCTCAATCCTCCTGAGAGCGTCTGTGCTGCCTTGCGGCAGTCTGGGAAGTGGAGTTGGACAGGAGCGTTTATTTCCAGAGCTTTCGATGGCTTGAGAGACCATGGCGTGTCTCAAGCTGGGCCTCCCGGAAACTGAGGGCGCATGGTGGTTATGGCAGCTGCCCATGTCGTGGGAGTGCTGGATTCTGCCAGCTGGAGGTCAGCACCCCTACCCCTCCTGGTCCATGTCCGTCCTGTTTCTCCTTCCTCTGCTGTTCCCTGTCTTTCTGCTCTTGGACTCAGGCATCTGGCACAGATGCAGGGCAGGCACAGGACGGGGACTGTCACCACCGTCAGTGTGCAGGCGTATCAGCTAGGGAGAGAGGCCGAGCTGCTGTAACAAACAGTCCCTGCAGCAGTGCAGTGGAAAGAACAGAGAAAGGTCTCCCTTTCTTGAGAAGCGGTGGTTGTGTGTGTCAGGTGGACGAACGTCTGTCCCGTATGGCACTCCCGACGCGTGGCTCCACCAGGGGCCTGGCCATGGGTGTCATGTGGCTGAGACGTGGGGAGGGGATTTGAACCCAGGTCTGCTGGACTGAGAAGGTCCTGCCTCTTTCCCTCCTTGGCTGCTGATCCCGGTGGAGACGAGAGGGCAGGAGGAGGGAGTCCCGTGGCCACCAGACTCCGCCGAGGAGACCACGCTCCCTTCCTCCTGGTTCCTCCCTGACTCTGGTTGGAAACGGAAGCTGCCCAGCCCAGGCCAGGGGTGGGAGGGGCCGTGCCTGGTTCTCTGCAGCTCGGGCGGTCAGAGGTGGGGGTCGGCTGTGGGAGGGCAAGGGGCAGCTGAGTGGCCGCGTTTAGCTCACGTGAACTTGGTGGCTTTGCACGGGGACCCTTCAGTACCCTGGGAGCCGGGGGAGGCACCTGTGTCTTTTATGACCCAGACTTTCCCAGCCCCAGGGACAGAGGCAGCATCCAGAAACATGGTGTCTGAGCTCAAGACACAGTTCTATTGGGTGTGTTTGGAGAAGGCAAAAGGATGAACTTGGCCTTAAAGATAGGGGGTCGACATGCTGGAGGCGCGGGGGGAACTGTTCCCGATCCAGAGGCACCAAACACCTTCCTCCGGCCTTGGCCCCTCCCGTCCAGCGGTGCCGCAGCCCCTTCCCGGGGGATGAACGCGGACGCCTCGGGGACCGATCCCCTTGCCTCACCGGTGGGGCTCCTGCCGGCCGTCTCGGCAGTGACTCCTAAGAATACAAATTCCAAAAGCAGAATGACTCCGTGTGGAAGGTTGTTCTGCGTTTTTCACAGCGTTTTATCCTGTTTTGTGACTGCGTTCCTGGACATCCCCAGAGGCCCTTCTAATTATCTGAAGGCCGCCCGTTGCAGGGTTGCGTTCGCATCAGACAAACCTGCGTCGTAGCGGAAACTCGGTGAAGCTAAGCTGTGTTTGGGGGTGACTGGGGTGGGGGCCGGCGGGTGGCCTCTGGGGTGCCTCTGAGGGATCGGTTTCCGGAAGTTTCCTCCGTGGCCTAAAACAGTGCCCGGCATGTGATGGGTGTCCAGTCACTCTTGGTGGGAAGCAGGAACGTGCCCACCCGAGTGGTGTTCTGGCTTCATGGTGGTTCTCACAAAGGCTTCACGGGTGCAGGGGGGCCTGGGGGTGCCTGGGAGCTCGGAGACAGCCAGGAACTGAGCGTCCTTGCAGCAAAATTCGTGCTGGCTGCTCCCGGGGCAGATGCAAGAGGGAGACGGGGTCCTGGAGGGGGCCGTGCTGCTGGGATGAGCACAGGAGGGATGAAGACAGCTTGTCCCTGGCTGAGCCTCCGAAGCAGGGGCACCTGGGTTTGCCTCAAGGAGGGGGGCCTGGCTGCGAGCCCACGCCTCCTGGGTCTGCCTCGCAGGCTCCCCTCTGCCAATCCGCAGCACCCCTCCTGCAACAGGGCCTGTGAGCCACGTGTGCTGGCCACCACCACGGGTGGCTGCAGCCTTCGGGTGGGGCTGGATGTCATCTGCTTGTAGAGGCGGCAGGACTCTGACTGGCTCCACCTCTGTGTGGCCTTGGCCAAGTTGCTTGACCTCTCTGGGCTTCCATCTGTGAAGTGGAGAAATTCATGCCCCCCACAACGTGCAGGGGCCCGGAAAGAGGGGACGTGTGAAGGTCTAGGGTGCAGCAGCTACCTCCCTGGCCGGGCTGGAGGGAAAGACGGCAGAGGTTTACAAACCACATCTCTCAGCCGGGCGCGGTGGCTCACGCCTGTCATCCCAGCACTTTGGGAGGCCGAGACGGACGGATCACGAGGTCAGGAGATTGAGACCATCCTGGCTAACACGGTGAAACCCCGTCCCTACTAAAAAATACAAAACACTAGCCGGGCGAGGTGGCGGGCGCCTGTAGTCCCAGCTACTCGGGAGGCTGAGGCAGGAGAATGGTATGAACCCAGGAGGCGGAA
>NW_012117710.1:716306-722682 GCF_000951035.1 Colobus angolensis palliatus | reverse complement strand
AAAAAAAAAAAAAAACCACATCTCTCCAGATCCTCAGAGAAGGGTCCAACCTGAAGATACCCAAGCATCCTTTCCTATCAGGGCGTGTGAAGAATGAGAACGTCCCCCATTTAAAAAAACCATCTGTGTGGTCATTATGCCGCCCATTTCCAGATGGCCTCTAGGAAATGCCGCCATTTAGAACTGGATTCCGGAGACGACCGAGCACGGCCAGTGTGCTCTTGCATCCAGACAGCGTGACAAGGGACAAAGCGTGGCGTGTCCGGGAACAGTCGGCACAGCAGCCCCGTGGGGGCTCCCCGGACCCATCCCTGCCTCTTCCTTGCTGGCAGAATCCCAATCCTCAGCCCTTCCCCAGAGCGGGGCACGTCCAGTCCCACGGGTCACATTCCCCAGCAACTGGCTTAGGGCAAGCGTGAGACCCGCTGTGGCCAGTGAGGAGCGAGGGGCTGTTTCCAGGGGTTTCTGGAACGGTTTCCCACTGCTGAGCAGAGAAGTGCAGGAGACAGAGGCAGGTTCTCTCTTTCTGCTGATGGTGTGGGGGTGGCCTGCGGTGACTCCTGTAGCCATGGCAGCCTCTGTGCTGCCCTGAGGGACTTGATGGAGGACCTTGCACCTCCCCGAGGTCCCAGAGCAGGAGGCGAGAGCAAGGCTGGGTCCCTGCCACCTCCAAGCCATAGAATGGGCCTGGGAGCCCTCCCGTATCTTCTGACTCTGTGGGATCCGTGGCCCCCATCTTCTGGTTCTGTGGGATCCGTGGCCCCCCGTCTTCTGGCTCTGTGGGATCTGTGGGATCCGTGGCCCCCCATCTTCTGACTCTGTGGGATCCGTGTCCCCCCATCTTCTGGCTCTGTGGGATCCGTGGGCCTTATTTGACCTTAGCAGCCTCAAGTTGGGTTTTCTGCTGTTTGGGGTCAAAAGCACCCAAGCATTGCTCCACGTCCAGGTTTCACCAGGTAATCCCGTGAACCAGAGGCCGTCAGGTTCATCGCCTGGATTCTGAGAGGAAAATAATCCCAGCTGTAAAACAGAAAGCTGTTAAAAATGCCACAAAGGGCGCATCAGTGGCATCCGTCCACATCTTGTCCGGACAAGGCTGTCCAGACAAATAACGCCGCTCACAGTGGCTCTCCTGTGCGGGGGCTTGGCCTGCTCCAGACGCCATCTCACAAAGTTTTCTCGCCTGCTGCAGACCCCGTCTAACCAAATTTTCTTGCACCAAATTCTCAGAGTGGCCACAGCTTTGAAGACCAGGAAGCAGAGAATTCTCACCTCTGGGAAGGCTGGGGCTGGTGGCTTCAGAGCCCACGAGTTTCACCCTCCACCGTCTACCCCCGCCTGGGACTCAGAGCCCAGAGCTGTGCCTGGGACTGGTCTGAGCCAGTGCCAGGACCGGGAGGAGGGCTGGGAGCTGTTCCCATGGGTGGGGGCCCACGGAGTCTTCCCTCTCTCCAGTGTCCGGGGTCTGAGTCTGTGGGCACCTGGCTGGGGGCACGCTCCCTGTCTCCCCCTGCCCACGGTGACGGCACTCAGCCGCCCAGTCTGTTGTTTACACATCCGGCTCATCCATCAGCTGGATTCATAAACACGGCTGAGGCCTGGGAGCCGAGTGGCCCCGTGGCCGGATCAGGGGCCCGGGCGGGGGTCTGGCTCTCAGAGGGGCTGCCAATTGGTGCCTGCAGATTCCAGGCATGGCGGGCACCAGCAGGGTCTCCTGACCCACGTCTCTCCCAGACTGTGGCAAGGTGGGGAGTTACTCATTAACCCAGGCATAGCCTGGCTGGCATTTGATGAGGCTGGGTCTGGGTGAGCCAGGGTGAACGGAGCCCACCTTGAAATGAAGTGTTTGTTCTCCACGAGCAGCTGCTCTGAGAGGGCCGCGGTCTGCCAGGCCGCCCGGCGCTGTGGAGATGTGGTCCCTGGTACCCGGAGGGTGCCGTCTCTGGGCCCTGGAGGGCCAGGCTGCAGGTGCCGCCACCTTCCTGGGCCTCAGCTTCTCTGGCTGTAAAATGGGATGGTGACCTTCCTTATGCAGGTGCACTTCTGCAGCAGACGCAGGGCCCTGCCTCCGCGGACTCGGGACGGGTCAGAGCATGGTGCTGAGAGAGCTGCTCAGAGTGGCATTTGGGAAGTGTCTAAGGCCGACGGTATGCAGGGCCGGCCACGGAGCTACATTCATAACACCTGTTGGGGGTGTTTGGCGTTGAGAACGGACCGTTTCCCCGGCTGTTCAGAGGAAGCCTCTCTAATGTGTCTTCACAGCGACTGTAGGTGTCAGGGGAAGAGTCCTAGGTTCCCGGCAAGGGGAGTGTCAGGTGGGGAACAGTGACGTGGCAGCCCTGTCTGGCCACACAGTCCCCACTCTCCCTGTGCCAGGCCACGGCTTCCACACCTGGGGCCCTGGAGGGACCAGAGTCCAGGGGACATTTAGCTACCCCAGCCCCGCCGTTTGCAGGCTGGATCTGTGTGTGGCACGTTCTGCGGCGATGCCCTGTGATATTCTGCCCACGGCCTCTGTGTTAATCATTGATCTGGGCAACCCGCAGACCCCTCCCCACTTCCCCGTGTGGGGGTCAAGAGGGTGCTTAGTGGGCGTGTGACCCTGAGCCAGTGCCCCATTCCCCCGGGGAGGCCTGGACGAGCTCCCAGTCCTTGAGAGTGGATCCAAGGTCAGCTCAGAGCCCGGCAACCCCGTGACAAAGATACTGACTCCCAGGGAAGGTCCCAGCGCGTCCCCACCTGGCTCCTTCACTCGCCTCGGCAAAGGTGCGGGAGGCCTGTGAGTTCCATTTCGAGGAGCTGTCTGTGTGTCTGAACAAAAATGGGAGCTGGGCCAGGCCGGACAGCGGTCTCTGGGCAAGTCCTGCGGTGCTCAGACGCCCTGGCCGCAGGTGCCAGGAAGGGGAGAAGCAGCAGCATTGGATGTGCTGGTGGCAGCGGCTCCGAGGGAAGGAGCCGGGTGGGAGGTGGGGGTTTGGGCAGTGACCCCTCGTGTCCGTCCCACCCTGCACCCGTCTGGCTGGCGCTCACGTCCCTCCTCCACCCACAGGGCACCGCATCCGTGCTGCAGCGCCGGTCCCCCAATGAGGAGTACGTGGAGGTGGGGCGCCTCGGGCCCTCTGACTACTTCGGTGAGTCCAGTGGGTGTCCCCTCCCTCGCACGGCTGTGGCCGTCTCATTTGGGGTCCTGGGAAGGGCCTGGAGGCGAGGAGCTACTGGGGGGCCTCCCTGGGGCCTTGTAGCGGGGCTTGGTTGAGCCCCAGTGTGGCTACAACAGAAGGCTCAGTCCTGTTCCTCCAAATTGAGGTCCCAGGGCTGGACTTGGATCCTCAGAAGCAACCAACCCTGGATGTGGGGTCCCCAGAGGGCATGACCTCGGGGGAGGCAGCCTCCTGCTTCTGGGATGAGGGGGCACAGTGTAGCCCTCAACCACCAGCATTCCCGCAGCTGGGGGTGGGTGGGCTTGAGGGAGGCCCAGGCACACCTGGGCACACCTGGGCATTCCTGCAGCTGGGGGTCGGGGTCCTGAAAGAGGCCTGGGCACAGGTGGTCATTCCTGTAGCTGGGGGTTGGGGTCCTGAGGGAGACCTGGGCACACGTGGGCATTCCTGCAGCTGGGGCTCGGGGTCCTGAAGGAGGCCTGGGCACAGGTGAGCATTCCTGCAGGATTGCCCAAAAAAGTGCAGGACAATGCCTAGCTGAACGTGAATTTCAGATAATAAACAATTCATTAGCATAAGTATATCCCAATAGTTCTCAGGCTATACTCATGCTACAAGTTTGTTTGAAATTCGAATGTGCCTGGCACATCCTACCCTTGAAAGGGAGCCAATTCCTGGGTCCGGGGCGCAGCCTTCCCCTGCTGCGGCGTCAGGACCCCCAGGTCCCCAGGCCAGGCCCTGACCTCTGTCTTCACCCCCAGGGGAGATCGCGCTGCTGCTGAACCGGCCCCGGGCGGCCACCGTCGTGGCTCGGGGGCCCCTCAAGTGTGTGAAGCTGGACCGGCCCCGCTTCGAGCGCGTGCTGGGGCCCTGCTCCGAGATCCTCAAGAGGAACATTCAGCGTTACAACAGCTTCATCTCCCTCACCGTCTGAGCACAGCCCCTGCCCTGCAGCCGCATCTCCCCATTGTGGTGGCCGTGCCGTGCTCGTCTGTGTCAGGGCCCGGGAGCCGCCGTGTGAGGTGTGGGCCGGGTGGGGCTGGGTCCCGCAGCCTGAGGACTGCCCCTTCCCCGGAGTCGCGTTTGGGAATAAATAATCACCTTGTGCATTTCCAAATCAGAGGACACGCGGACAAAGCGCATCCCAAGAGCAAGGAAGGGACAGGCCAGCTTCCTCCCCACACACCTCCCCGGCCACCTCTGCGGGCTTGTCCTGGGGGGCCCATGCCATCCCGGCCAGTCTCCTGGAGATGCGTGAGGATGGGTCCTGCCCAGAACCAGGCCAGGACGTTGCCCCTGGGGCCTGGAGACCCTGTGAGGTCAGGTCCCCCAGATCGAGGTCCGAGTGTGGGCAAGAGTATGTCCAAGGGGGCTGCCTCCTAGGGAAGATGAGGCTGAAGAAAGAAGTCGAGGCCCCTCCCGCAAACGTGTGCCCCTGCCCTCCCCACCACATCCCACCGCACCCCCACCTCCCCAGGGGGCCCTGCTGCGGATGCTGGAGTGGGAGAGTCTCTGGGCTGTGAGATTGATCTTGCCTCTAACTGGAGAGGAAGCCAGGCACCGAGACACACGGGGCTCCTGCCTTGGGAGCCAGGGCCGCGGCCGCAGGTAGACCCCGGTAGGGGGGGTCGGGCTCGAAGTTCCGTTGGGAGGGGCTGGTGGGACTCTAGCAGCCTGTTCTCACCTTTCTTAGAAAGTCCACCCAGGGCGAGGTGATGTTAGGGAAAAGCAGAAGTCAAGCCAGCCACGGGCCGCACGCTCCCCAACCCGCCCAACCGACTTGTCCCTTAAATGCGTCTTGGGTCCTGCGGTGATGATGGGAGCCAGCCAGGCCCCAAGGGGTGAGGCCAGTGCAGAGAAGCTTCCCAGGGGTCTCCTGGGTGCCCTGAAAGACAAGTGAGGCCATGCAGTTCACCCGATGTTGCTCCCGTCCCTTGTGTCCCGGGGAAGCTGTCCTTGGTCCGAGGTCACACGTTGCAGCTCCTCCCCTCCTGGCGGTTACGATGCTCGGGGCCCCTCCCCGCCCAGCCCCGGCCATGTCGCCGTGTCCCGCCTGTGCCTGTGGTGTCCTGTGGACCTGTGAGCCCTCCCCTCCTTATCTCTGCTCTGAGTGCTGCATGAACCATTAAATGTGCAATGAAGTACCTCTTCCCGCCTCGGGAGGCCTTGGTCTGAAGTCTTTTGTAGATAAGGGTTTTTTTCTTTTTTTTTATATGGTGCTAAAATACACATAACACAAAAGTTACCATTTTAACCACTTTGAAGTGTCCAGTGCAGCGGCGTTATCCACACCATGGTGCAGCCATCACCACTGTCCACATCCAGCCCTTTCATCTTCCCAAGTGGAAACTCTGCATCCGTTAAACAGCAGCTCCCGCTTCCAGCCCGAGGAGCCACCTGTCCATGCCCTGTGGCCCTGTGTATCCAGACATTCTCATTTCAACGCTGTCAGTATACATGAGGGTCCGTGCTGCCCACCGCCATGTCCCAGTGTGGCCAAGTGGACGGGGCCCAGCTCCCTGTCTCTGCACTGCAAGGGTCCACGTCCTGCTGTGGTCCCAGGTGGCCCTGTTCCTTGTGACTATTTTGTGGGCCCTGACACGGACACCCAGATCCCAAGGCTGCCCCCGGGAGGGGTCAGTGTGTGTCCAGGGCCAGGGTGCCCTCGACCTCTGGATGGGATGGTAAACTCGGGTTCCAAGGGCAGGCCCAGCTCACTCATGCACCTCAGGCCCCCAGGATCTCCTTCAACTGGGCACTGAGTAGGCCTGCAGGAAACATTTCAATAAATAACAGTGAATAAGTATTGCAGGAGAGAAACTTGGGGAGATTCAGGCTCTGACATCCACAGGCCAAACACAAAGGAACTTTGACCCAAGTCTCACACCTTATGCAAAAATTAACTCAAAATGGATCACAGACTTAAACGTAAAACTGTAGGGAAACTGTTCTTGGACTTGACACTGGTCCATGAAAGGGAAATCTGATAAATTGGAATTCATCAAAATTAAAAACTGGCACCTGCAACAGACCTTGTGAAGATGAAAATACGAACCGCAGACTGGGAGAAAAGATTTTCAAACCACATGTATCCCAGAGAAGACTCATACCTAGAATCGATCAAGAACTCTCAAAACTCAGCCGGGCGCAGAGGCTCACGCCTGTAATCCCAGCACTTTGGGAGGCCGAGGTGGACTGATCACCTGAGTCAGGAG
>NW_012117710.1:687317-715140 GCF_000951035.1 Colobus angolensis palliatus | reverse complement strand
CCACTGCACTCCAGCCTGGGTGACAGAGTGAGATTTTTGTCTCAAAAAATAAAAAAAGCAGCCGGAGCTGTTCTGTGGCTCGAGCATCAGTGTTGAGATCTGGCTGTGATATGTTGGGGTAGTTTAGCACAACGTTACTACTGGGGGAAACTGGGTGAAGGGTGCACCCATATCTGTATTTTGGGGTGGTTTTTTTTTTTTGAGACAGGATCTCCATTTCTTGCCCAGGCTGGAGTGCACTGGTGTGATCACAGCTCACTGCAACCTTGACTGCCTGGGCTCAAGCAATCCTCCTGCCTCAGCCTCGCAAGCAGCTGGGACTACAGGCAGTCACCACCATGCCCAGCTAATTTTTAAATATTTTGTAGAGCCAGGGTCTCACTATGTTACCCAGGCTGATCTCAAACTTCTGGCCTCAAGCAATCCCCCCACCTCAGCCTCCTGAGTAGCTGGGATCATGGGCATGTGCCACCATGCCCAGCTAATTTTTTTAAAATTATCATTTGTAGAGACAGTCTAACCATGTTGCCCAGGCTAGTCTCAACCCCCTGGGCTCAAATGATCCTCCCCCCTTGGCCTCACAAAGTGCTGGAATTACAGGCATGAGCCACTGCGCCTGGCCAGGACATGTGTTTTCACTTGCCTTGGGTCAATACTGAGGCATGGAAGGGCTGGATCGCATAGTAAGTATGTGTTTCACTGACGAGAAATTGCTGAACACTTCTCCAAAGCGGCCCACCATGTTGCCTTCCCGCCAGCAGTGTCAGGGAGTTGCAGGTACCCCGCCTCCTCACCAGCACTTGGTGTAATCAGGCTTTCTAATTTTGGCAGTTCTGATGGGTGCAGTCGTATCTCGCCGTGGTTGTAATTGCGTTTCCTGATGACGGACGACGTGGAGCATCTCTTCGTGTCTGTATCGACTGCAGATCTTCTTTTGTGAAATGTCTGCTCAAATCTTTTGCCCATTTACAGAGATGGGGCTGTCTTCTCACTGGGCTGGAGGAGGTCTTTGTGTATTCTAGACACAGCTCCTCCGTCAGACGCACACATTGCAAATACTTTCTCCCAGCCTGCAGCTGGCCTTTTCATGTTCTTAAATGATGTCTTCTAAATAGCAAAAGTCTTTAGTTTTTTTAGAGTCCAATTTATCCCCCCTTTTTTTTGTGGTTCAGTGTCCTATTTTGAAAATTGCTGGGTGAGGTGTCTCATGCCTGTAATCCCAGCACTTTGGGAGGCGGAGGCGGGAAGATTGCATGTGGCCAGGAGTTCGAGCCTGGGCAATGTTGTGAGACCGTATGCCTTAAAAACAAATTGTTTAAAATAGCCAGGCATGGTGGTGCACACCTGTAGTCGTGGCTACTCAGGAGGCTTAGGCAGGAGGATTGCTGGAGTCCAGGAGGTCAAGACTGTGGTGAGCTATAATCATGTCACTGCCCTCCTGGGTGACAGAGTGAAATCCTGTCTCAGAAAAATAAATAAATAAAAATAAAAATAAAACATCATTGCCTGCTCCAAGGTGGCCAGCCAGTATGTACGGAACTCCCGATGTGCACCTAGCACTGAACTCAGCCCTAGAGATATGGCAGAAAACAGCTGTCTTGGTGCTGACGTTCTAGTGGGGGCACCCCTTTCTCTGTCCTGAAGCCCCATGGAGGCCCCTTTCCAGCCCCTGTTCCCTAACACCACCCAGAGAGAAGTCCTGCGGGCCCCGCCAAGTTTCCCTCTGCCCTTGCTGTGTGAGCTTAAAGGCAAGCCCTTTGGTATCTCCGTGCCTCACCCTCTCCACTCTGATATAGCTTGGGAATGTACGTCTCCCCTCCAGAGTATCAGGAAGAGAACCAAGTGGGAACCTCACCTTACCCAGGAAGCCTTACCTGGGGTGGGCTCAGGTGGGGCCCAGGCGAGGACTGCGTCTGGGAGCTGTGATGTGGGTGACCTGAGGCAGACCCACCCCCAGAGAGAGTCAGAGGCTGCCCTGCCTGGGGGAGGCTGCCCGGGAGCCTCGGACCCCTTGCCTGCCCTGTGCAGCCTGACTTCCAGTGTCCTGCGGGCCAAGTGTGAGGCTACCAAGTAGCAAAGGTCCCCGTACAAGGAACAGATGAGGAAACAGAGGTTCCAGCGTGCAGAGGTTGGCCTAGGGTCACCCAGAAGGCAGGTGCAACTGGAAACCCTGCTCCTGGAAAGGGCCAGCCTGGGCCCCACCTGCCTGTCAGGTGCGACCAGCCAGGTCTCTGACGGACACAACAGACACTGGGCCCTGGGGTGGGTCCCCAGGACACGGCCTGGAACCACTGAGAACATCCAGGACGGGCACCCTCTCTGGCCTCTGCCCCTTGCTGGCTGTGGAGACAGGGAAACTCCTTCCCCTGGGGCAGGAGGCAGAGCAGTGGGGACTCACACACCTGCCTGTCCTGGCAAAGCACTGGCTCATTTGTTCATCTGTTGACTCATTCATTCATTCATGAACCTGCTCATTCATTCATTCATTCATTCGTGAACTTGCTCATTCATTCATTCATGAACTTGCTCATTCATTCATTCGTGTTTGTTCATTCATTCATTCGTCGGTCCATTCATTCATTCATTCAGCCGTTCGTTCATTTCTTCATTCATTAGTTCATTCCTTCATTTCTTCACTCATTCCCTGATCCCTTTTACAGTCTGAGCCCCTTTCACACAGTCCTGGCAGTTGGGAGGTGGCCTAGCTCTCCCCAGAGAGACACTTTCCTGGAGGTTGGAATTCTGGCCAAAGGATTCCAAGGAGGATGGACCTTCTGTTGGGCCCAGAAGCCAGCAGGTGACCGTAGGTTCCTGTCACTATTCTAGATGCAGGGGCTTTGCCTGGGGCTGCCCAGCGCTGCCCAATATGGGCCCCAAGCCTGGACCTCTTGGGGCCTCAGCTTTCCAGTCTGTAAGATGGGTGTCACGGCCCATCCAGGCTGTTGGCGGAATGAGCTCATTACTGGCGGGAAGAGGCTTGGCAGGGGTCTCAGGCTGAACAGTGGCACCGGCCCACATGCCCTGCTGGGGTGAGCTGGCCTCTGGGGACTGGCCTTGGCCGAGGCCCCTCCAGACCACGGACAGTCCTGGCCTCACCTCCCCTGGCTCAGGGTGGCTGAATCAGCAGGCGGGGTGACTCACTTTGAGGCCAGGCAGTTTCCTCCTGGGCCCCCCGGCTGCCACGCTGGGGAGACAGGCAGGCCCCACCATATGGGGCCTGGGACTGGGGGGTGATTTCATGTCTGGAGGTTGGGCCAGGAGGCCCTCGGCAGGGGTGGTTCTGCGATCCTGGGCCCCACCCTTCAGAGCTTCATTTGGCCGCAAGGGTTTTGGTCTAGGAGACTCCCAGTCCAGATGCACCCTGGGCCTGCCCTGGCCTCGTCAGAGTCCAGCTCATCTTTGCCCCTTCCAGAGCCACCAGCCGCGCTGACCTCTCGCTCCCCTCTTGGGCTGCTCTTGCCTCCTGGAATGTGACCAAATTAGGCGGCTGGTGACTAACTTTCCTGCGCGAGCTCCACCTCCAGTTGGTCAAAGGATTTCCCTTCCTTGAGGGCTCCTCTAGTCCGGTTCTAACTTCTCCCCCAAGTGCAGGGAGGTCCTCAGTTCGCCTCTCAATCTGGGCCTGCCCCTGGCCTGCTTGGGGGCCACCAAGGCTCTCAGAAGCTTTGCATGGGAACAACTTTACAGTCGAATCTTGCAGGCACGCAGTGGGTTTTTAAATGCACGCATAGGGCTTTTCTTCAGCCAGGCAGAAGGTCACTGGGTTGGGTTCCACTGATCCCAGCAGGGGGTCCGCTTGGGGATGGAGCTCTGTGTCACTCTGCTGGAGATGCCCCTTAGAATTGAGACTGTCAGCCCTTCACCAATCTCCTTAGCCAAACAGTGTTTTTACTTTTGCAGTTGGGGAAATTGGGCTGTTGTATTTCAGGAATGCACTTGAAGAGGAGCCTGGTGATCCCCGGCCTGGCACGCTGCGGCCCTGCCTGGGCTGGCGTGTGCTGTGCCGGGTAAAGCACAGAATTACACGGTCACCTAACGTGGCTCAAACCCTGGTCCAAGCTCCATCTCACTGTGTGGCCCCAGGCATGTTCTTTAACTCTTCTGAGCCTGCTCGCCTCATCTCTAAAGTGGGGGTCATAATGTCCATCCTGTGGGGTGGGAGGTGAGTGTGAAGCGAGATTGCACAGGTGGAGCTGGTGGCATGGGGTCTGGTGCAGAGGGCGTTCACGGCTGTGGATCTGGTGGCATAGGGTCTGGTGCAGAGGACATTCATGGCTGTGGAGATGCTGTCACGTATGACGTCTCTGTCACCCCCAATGGTGACGGGAACCGGGCCCTCCACACCCCAACACGTGCCGCCCGGAGCTTCTGCCGTGTGCCATGTCCTTCGGCTCCCGGTGGGCCCGGTGGGCCTGCAGTCATCCTGGAATGCTGCCTCCTCCTCCCCTTCAAGGCCCTGAACACAGCGGCTAGAAATGAGGCCTCCCCTCCTATCCTCCTATTCCCCAAGCCAAGCATCTCCCCACCTGTGGCTGGCTCCTGAGAACTCCCTGATGAAGGACGCCCAGGTGCCTCTCAGCAGCCCCCAGTTTTGGAAAAGTGACAGACGTCCCCATGGACACAACCTGCCCTGTGGCCCTTCCTCGATCTGCCGGGCAATTGCTGTGTGCATCACACTCCAAAACCTGGAGGCATGAAACAGCCGCCTCGTGTTCACTACAGATGCTGCGGTGCAGACTTCAGACGGGGCCAGTGAGTGGGGCTTGTGTGCTCCCTGATGCTTGGGGTCTGGGCTCAGCGGGCTCCCTGGGGGCAGGTGGGGGGCTCAGCGGGCTCCCTGGGGGTGGGGGTGGGTGGGGGGCTCAGAGGGCTCCCTGGGAGTTGGGGGTGGGGATTGACGGCACCTACACCCTGTGCATCTTAGGCTTCCTCCCAGCATGGTGGCCCCAGCAGAACCAGACTTCCTTCAAGGCAGCTGAGGACTCCGAAAGCCGGTTGGTTCCAGCCACCCAGGTGTAAGGTGTGTGGCGTTTTACGACCGCATCTCAGAGGCCACAGAGCGTCGCTTCCAGCAGGTTCTATGGTTGATGAAGTGCCAGCCCGCCTGGATCCAGGGGGACACAGACCCCCACCTGCTGATGTGAGAGATCAAGGGACTAGTGGTCCTGTTTTAAAACCACCACGCCCTCCTGGGTACAGGAACTCTTTTGACCCAGGTGGGCTTTGGCCGGGGGTCAGCGGGCATCAAGCTAGTCGTGCTGTGCACAGCACCTGCTTCGCTCTCTAGTCCCAGGGACAGGCTCCGGTGTCCATGACATGGACACAGGCCAGCTAGTCCCTCTGTACCAGAGGCTGTGTCTTTCCACACTGTGCCAGGCACAGAGTGGGCACTCAGAAGTTTGATGAATGAATGCACGACCAACTCTAAACCCAGACAGGATTATTACAGAGGCAGCTGGGTCAGAAGGAATGGAACCGCTGCATCGAGGAGCCCCAGAGACCTTAGCGGGGGTGGGGAAGCTGAGCCTCGGAGACAGCGGGTCTGGCTGGGGTGCCAGAGCTGAGGTGGGAGCCCCCCTGGGCCTCTCACACTTCACCCCTCCAAACTACCCAAGTCAGAAGGAGTCTTGTCATTTTGTTTTTGGGCTGATTATCGTTGCTGTCAATACACTCAAGGAAACTACACGCTTCAGAAGGACGAGGTCCTGGTCGCACGCTGGTGCTCCTAGGAACCCACATTTATGTTTTTCTGTAGGCTGAAGAAGTCACAACAGGAAGCTGTCACGAAGGTAGACAACCCTGGCATCAACTCTCCGCACTGAAGGAGGGCAGAGACGCTGCCCCCCAACCCCAAGGCGGTGAGGGGCCCCTCTGGAGGGGGTGAGGCTTGGCCAGGGATGGGGTGGGGGTGGCCTCTGGGTGCCCCCTGCCCAAAGACTGACCATGCCTAGGACCAAGCTCTGGGTACTCTGGGACTGGGGCCCGGGTACCTGAGATGGGGTGGAGGAGACTGGCCCAAGGGCCCATAGGGAGCGGGGGGAGGCAGGCTGGTTCCACGGACTCCCCCTTCCCACTCCCACTCTGGGATCCTCTTGTACCTGGCTCGGGGTTGGGATCCAGCCCGGGCTTGCCCCGCCAGCCTTGCCTGTCACTGGGCCATAAACCCCTCCTGTTTATGGGCCGGGCCGCCACCCCAGTGGAACCTGGCCAGGTTCCTCCTATAAGAGGGCAGGCTCACTGCCTCTGGGAGTCCCCTCCACACCACACTGGGCGGCTGCTGGGAGGCCCAATGAGGTGGCTGGAGGTGTGGGAGGCCCTGTGAGCAGTGGGTGGTCCCCCTGGGGGGACGGCGGCTGCAATTCTCAGGCCCCAGGCTCTTCCTGGGCCTTAGGAGGCCAAGTGCATCCAGGCAGCCCTGCACATCCCCTCACCACCCACCCAATTCCGGTGCAGGGGAGGCCTGTGCAGGAGGCCCCGTACCTGTCCACCTCCACCTCTTGGCTGAGAACCCAGGACAGCAGGGGCGGGGGCCCCAGCATAGGGGGCCTGGGCCTGTCCCCACTACACGTGTGACGGACACGCGGCGTGTTGGTTTAATGCCACAGATGCTCCCCGGTGCCTCCTGTGTCAGTGTTGAGGACTCAGCGGCCCTCAGAGGGTCCCTGTTCCAGCCGGCAGGTGGGGATTGCCGCTGCCTTGGAGAGTGTGGGCAGGTAGAGGAGGGTTGCCCTGAGCTCCAGGAACCCACTCACCGGCCTCAGGAGGCAGCTGCACACCCGGCCCCCACCCAGCCCCCTCCCAGTTCTGCTGGCCCCTGGGACAGGCTGTAGGGCTGGCCAGGAGTCTGGCTCCACACCGGCCCCCAGAGGTGGTGCCTCTGCCGGCAATGAGTGGGGGGCACAGGGTCTCCTCATCAAGTCTCCACTGGCACAGCCTAGACACTGTCCCCAAACGGGAGCCCCCCCGCCAGCTGGGAGGGGCCTTCCAAGTCGGGGAGGCAGACAGGAACCCCTGTGCAGGCGACAGAGAGGGCAGCCGCTCTGAGCTCAGGGCCTGGGGAGGCGACTGTGTGGCAGGCAGGGTCCCGTGTGGGGAATGCCCAGAGCCCTGCTGACTCCACTGGGTTCCGGGCATCTCTGGTCTGACCTCCAGGTCGGCTCCTGGGACCCCACCGGTCTGAGGGATGGGGAAGGAAGGGGTAGGATGGGCAACCGTGCCAGGGAGGGGACCCCAGCCCTGGACTCTGGCTGGCTCGAAACATCTTGGGACCACGCCCACCTGTCCAGTCTGGCTGTAGAGAGGCTTGGAGGAGCCACCAGAGTGAAGGGGCGTCGCCAGCATCTTTAGAAACTGCAGGATGCTGATGCCCCCGTTGGCTCAGTCAGGGAGTGGGGGCCCTGGGGGGATGTGTGAGCTGTGTCCCTCTCAGCAAGTCTGGCTTCCCTGGGGCCTGGGAGAGGACACTGAGGGTTTGCTGTCCCCATGAGGGGGTTGCAAGGTGAGCCTCTCAGGAGCTCCTCCCTCCTGTCTAGGGGGTGCCCCCTCTCTCCCCCCACCTTGCTGGGGTGACAGGGAGGCCCGGAAGGCCCCAAGATTCTCTGAGGCCTGGGGACTGGCCTGGCCGGCAGGGTCAGGAAGAGAAGGGCTGGCATGGGGGAGGGAGGGGAGGACTGGAAAGTGCATTCCAGGAGGGTGACACAGCCTGCGGCCTTGGGGCGGGGTGGGACCAGGCTGGGCTGCCCTTCTCGGGAAGGTCCCTGGGATCCAGCTCCCCGGGGAGGCAGATAAGACGGGTGGGGCCTGGCTGCATGGGAAGAGGAAATTCCAGGCCTGGGACAGCTGCTGCTGTCCTTCAAGGCTGGATTGAAATGCCGCCTCCTCCCGGAAGCCTTCTCAGATTCCTCTGCAGCCCCTGGACAAAGGGCACCTCCTCCAGGGACCCTGGCTTCCCTGGGCTCTGGTCCGGTCAGCCCCGTGCTGGGCCCTCCATGGCCCTGATCCACTGCAGCTCAGTGCACCCCTGCTGTGCGCCCTGGAACCTAAGCAGGGCCTGGCCGAGCCACCCACACCCCCACAGAGCTGGGGTGGGTGTGTTCCCTGCACCGAAGCCCCACGGCCAGGCATGGAGGGAGGGCGTGTATGAGTGAGGGCCGCGGCCTGGTAGGGGAATCGGTGGTATCCTGCACTGGGTTTCCTGGTGCTTCCTGTGCCCAGCGCTGTTTGGAGCCCTCTGCATGGATGAACTCAATCTCTGTTCCTGGTTCCCCTTGATTGTAGGTAAATCAGCCTCATTTTATAGCCGAGGACACTGAGGGCAGTCGTGGTAAGGCCAGGTCCCTGGCAGTCCCTCTCCCACCTGGGGCAACCTGGGAGCTGGGTGTCTTTTTTTGGGGGGAACCCCTCAGGAGAGTGAAAGCCAGGCTCGCTGTCCCTGGGGACTTCCACCACCGTGAAGGGGTGTGTACCCCCGGCCCCTGAACAAGACCCCCCTCCACCACACCCAGGCCCCCTCAGTCATTGCTTCCCTAGCTCGCCAAGGCTCCACGGAGCCCGCTTCTGGGAAGTGAATATGGATGAGTTTAGGCCCCTGAAAGTCTCCCGAGCAGAGGCTGGTGGTGCCCAGTAGCGATAACCACCCCCCTCCCATGCACCAGGCACTGGCATTGGCTCATTTCATCCTCACCGCAGCCCGAAGTCAAGGGGGGCCGCCAGCCTCCAGGTGGGCCCTGAGGTCCCACCTCCCGACGTCTGTGCCTTCCCGTAGCCGGCCCTGCATTGACGGGTCCGTGCTGGAGTGGGGCCTCCCAGAGTGGTCAGAGAAGACACAGGGGCTTTGGCCTTTTGCTCTTTGGGTCTCTTGCTCCCCAGGAAGCCAACCGCTGTGCTCCGAGGACACTCACAACAGTAGCTGCGGGGCGAGAGACCGACGCCTCCTGACAACCACGGCCTGGCCCACGGGATCCCGGGGAAGCCGTTTCTGAGTTCCTGACCTACGACACCGTGACGTCATGAATTTGTTTTGTTTTTGTTTTTTGAGGCAGGGTCTTGCACTGTTGCCCAGGCTGGAGCACAGAGGTGCAATCACGGCTCGCTGCAGCCTCAACCCACCGGGCCCAAGCCATCTTCCCACCTCACCCTCCCAAGTAGCTGAGACTATAGGCATGCACCACCACGCCTGGCTAACTTGGTAATTTTTTGTAGAAATGAGGTCTCTCTATGTTGCTCAAGCTGGACTCAACCTCCCAGGCTCAAGTGACCTCCCGCCTCGGCCTCCCAAAGCGCTGGGATCACAGGCGTGGGCCATGGTGCCCTCCATGAGTCTTCACTGTTCGGTTAAGACTCTGTGTTTGGGGGTAGTTGTAGTTTATCAGGCAGCAACAGGGAACCATGGCAGCGAATGTTATATCATTTCTGGGATACTAAGGATAAGTGTGGTTGTCATCCAGGAACTCATCCAGGAACAGGCTAAGAGGAGACGCTGGACCCCGGGCCGTCAGGGCTGAGTGACCCTCATCGGTGGGACCTCACGGCCTCTCTGGAATTCCAGCATCTCTGTTGGACACTCTGGGTGATCCCCCGCAGTTCCTGGAGGCCCCTCCAGCCTGGTTTCACACAGGGCCTCGCTGACGGGCCAGAAGACCATGATGGCTTTGAAAAGCGAGAGCAGGCCAGGCGCGGTGCAAGCCTGTAATCCCAGCACTTTGGGAGGCCGAGACGGGCGGATCACAAGGTCAGGAGATCGAGACCATCCTGGCTAACACGGTAAAACCCCATCTCTACTAAAAAATACAAAAAACTAGCCGGGCGAGGTGGCGGGCGCCTGTAGTCCTCGCTACTCGGGAGGCTGAGGCAGGAGACTGGCGTAAACCCGGGAGGCGGAGCTTGCAGTGAGCTGAGATCCGGCCACTGCACTCCAGCCTGGGCGATAGAGTGAGACTCCCGTCTCAAAAAAAAAAAAAAAAAAAAAAAAGCGAGAGCAGGCAGTGCTGCCTCCTGAGGGCTCTCTAGGGACCGGGCTGGGCCGGCTTGGGCCTAGGCCAGACCTAGCCCCTGAGGTTTGCTAATGGAAAGTGGGTCTGGGCTCTGCCCCCATCAGCTCCTCCAACAAGAGCCCGGGTGGGGAGGACAGAATTATTTATAACCTGTGGACTGCCAGGGAAGGGTTCTGTAACTCAGGGAGGGCCCCAGACTTGGCAAGGGTGGTGCCTTCGGGAGCCAAGCCCCTCACCTCTCCTGCCAGGGGCTCCTTTTAGCATCTTAAGGTGGATTTCCCCATTCCCTGGACTTTCTGGGAAGCCAGGGAGCAGAGCTGTGACCTGACTGGCTTAGGTTTTGTTTTGTTTTGTTTTGTTCTGAGACAGAGTCTCGCTTTTGTCACCCAGGTTGGAGTGCAGCGGCATGATCTTGGCTCACTGCAACCTCCGCCTCCCGGGTTCAAGTGATTCTCCTGCCTCAGCCTCCTGAGTAGGTGGGATGACAGGCATGAGCCACCCTGCCCGGCTAATTTTGTATTTTTAGTAGAAACGGGGTTTCTCCGTGTTGGTCAGGCTGGTCTTAAACTCCCAACCTCAGGTGATTCACCCACCTTGGCCTTCCAAAGCGCTGGGATTACAGGTGTGAGCCACCGTGCCCTGCCGACTGGCTTAGGTTTTAAAATTAAGGCTTACTCTAGGACTGTAGGGAGCCAGGGAGAAGGCTGAAGGGAGGCCACAGACAGTTATCCTGGGAGAAGAGGTGGGACCAGGTGGAGGTTCTACCTGGTTAGGTTTGGGAGAGGCTCAGAGGTTGAGTCAACAAGGGCTCCCCAGACCAGAGGCACCAGGTGAGGGGGAAGGTGCAGGCCGGCTGCCCCTTGCTGGCCTGGGCAGCTGGGAGGTGGTGGCATCATTGCCAGGGCTGTGGGTTTGGGGCTCTGTTTAGGCCATATTGATATCAGCTTGTCTATAGACACCCATGCAGAGGTGTTGAGCAGAGCTGGTCCCGAGTCCAGGTGTCAGGATGGAAGCAGCATTGCCTCCCTGAGAAGATGGCTGAGTGAGCTCTGGGCTCTCCAGCGTGAAGAGAAGGAGCCAGGCCAGGCACCGTGGCTCACGTCTGGAATCTCAGCACTGTGGGAGGCCTAGGCGGGAGGATCACTTGAGCCCAGGAATTTGAGACCAGCTAGGCAACACAGTGAGACCCTAACTTTACAGAACATACCAAAATTAGCCGGGTGTGGTGGCTTGCACCTGTAATCCCAGCTACTTGGGGGGCTGAGGTGGGAGCATCACCTAAGCCTGGGAGGTGGATGTTGCCGTGAGCTGTGGTTCAACCACTAGTTCTGCAGCCTGGGGAACAGAGCAAGACTCTGTCTCACAAGATAAAAATAAAACAAGAAAGAAAAGAGGAGGAGCCCAGGAAGGTGATGGGAAGGAGTGGCCGGGGTTGACTCCAAAACTCAGGGCTGGGGGTCCTGGAACAGGAGAAGAAGGCACGTCGGGGGGCAGGTGCGCAACACTGCAGCAATGTCACGTCAGATAAGGAGAGAGAACTGAGCAGAGGGGTCAGCGCCGGTGAGGCCGTGGCACGCCTCACAACGGGAGATCCGTGGGTTGGACGGCAGTTCAGGTGTGGGCATCTCAGCCCCTGGCCAAGGACTGCGTTCTGAGAAAGCTTCATTGATCTTACCGGTAGGCAGACGGGGTGGTTCTCACTCTTTCTTGCTGACGTGAATCAGGGCTCTCCAGCCACTCCTAGCAGCCATCTTGTCACCATGAGGGAACCCAAGAGGAGGGCAGAGAGGCAGAGCCGGACCCTTGATCAAACCCCTCCTGAATCCCACCTCTGGGCTTCCCAGTAAGATCCCTGACTGTTTGGGTTGAGTTTCTATTTCCTGGAGCTGAACGCATTGGCTGAAAGAGACAGACTGTCCGACAGGCAGGTTAAGCCCCTGGTTCACGTGTTTGTCACCCATCCTCACCTTCTAGATGGCCAGTCCCATGAGGGCGGGACTGTGTCCCTGCTGTGTCCCCTGACTAGAATGGGGTGCACACGGAGTACACAGTATGTGCAAAATAAATACTGTTGCGTGCAGCCGGGTGCAGTGGCTCACTCCTGTAATCCCAGAACTTTGGGAGGCTGAGACAGGAGGATCACTTGAGGCCAGAAATTGGAGACCAGCCTGGGCAACTTAGCAAGATCCTGTTGCTACAAAAACTTAACAAGAAAATACTGTTGAATGAAAGTGTCTTAAGTCACACTATCAAAGCAAGTGGGGGTGGGGGAGAGAGAGAGAGCCAGAAAGAGAGAGAGAGAGAGAAATGGAGAGATGGAGAGAGACAGAGATAAACAGAATGGGGAGAGAGAGACAGAGCCAGACATGGGGAGAGATGGAGAGAGAGGGAGGCAGAAACAGAGATATGGAGATAGCGAGATGAGGGGGGAGACAGAGGGACAGGCCCTCTCTGATAATCCCACCCCAGAAGTTTACAGTCAGCAGATCTAGGGATCATTTCGGACCACCAGAGTTTGCTGTGTGGATTATTTCGGATTTCGAGAGTGAGGGGTGCACTGTGATCCTGGCTGCAGCTGAGGGCTTGGAAGGTCTGACTTGTGCTAGGTGGGGTCACGGGCACCTGCGGCGCAGGGGGCTGCCTGCTGTCCAGCCCAACAGACAAGGCCGTGAAGAGCAGGGTGCTGACCTGGCTCCTGCTCCACCAGGGTGGGGCGGAATCGCTCCTGTTCACTGGGCACCTGCTGTGTGCCAGGCAGTGGGTCTGTGCACTCCTCATCACACGCAGCCCTCTCCCCCAGGCCAGGGCGAGTGCCGGCTGCCCTGGGCTATGCACCAGGTCTGTGCTGCGCCTGTCGTGGTGTTCCCGTAAACAGCCTTCACGAGCAGCCATGTGGGCTGCATTGCGTCTTATCACCTTTAGGCCACGGGAGCTCAGAGTGGAAAGTAACCCATCCGAGGTGCACAGCGGCCAGCGGCAGAGCTGCCGCCTCCCTCCCTCCCTCCCTCCACCCACGTCTGGTGCCCAGCGGGACTGGACGTCTCGGGCAGTGGGGGAAGCCTGGTTTCTGCCATTTCCACGCAGGGGCAGGGAGATACTCGCCTGTGCTCTCCCACCAGAGGGGAGCCTCCGCCACGGCCCAGAGGTGCACCTCGGGTCACAGCGAGGCGAGGATAAGATTATCTGATGTCCTTTGCTCTCCCCTGTCCGGAAGAACAGCCCCAGGCCGAAATGGCTTCTCCAGTGGTCCAGGCAGGGAGGGACCTCAGAGCTCACCCACTACTCACCAGGACCCTTGCTCAGAGGCCAGGGGGTGAGACCTCAAGGAGGACAAGTGTGCCGAGGTCACTCAGAGTGGAGGTTTGAACCCCGGGTCTCTCCCACCCCACTCCCCAGTGCTCCAGCTACATGCTCGCCAGCTAAGTCAGGGGTCACAGGTTGCCTAGCTGGGACAGTGCAGGAGCTGCAGCTGGGTGAGGACAGAGAAGTCCCCTCAGGCAGGCCTGGGAAGGGGAGGGCGTGGTGTTCTCTTCTGCCTGGAGGGCTGGGGGCCATTTCTCACTGGTGACCCTAGGAGTCCTGAGTACTGTGTCCAGACCCGGCCAATCAGACCATTGTCTCCATCCATGGTCACTGACCTGGGGCAGCACAAGCCCAGACTTAGCCAGCGAGATGCAGTCTTGCAGCTCTGAGTCTGGGGATGCGAGGGTGTCAGTCTTCTGTCCAGCTGATGTGAAAGGGAGATGATGGCAGGACATAGCACCAAAGACGCGGGCCGAGTGCCTGATCCAGCCATGCCTGAAGCTGCTCACTCCTGAGCCTGACAGGTACGTGGACCAATGCATCCTCCTGCTTCCTTGGGCCAGAATGCGTTGGGTTCTTGTCATTACAGCCAAGAGTCGTGATGTCTAAGGATAGACCCACGCTGGGTGGGCTGTGACTTTCTCTCTTCCTGTCTGGAAATTCACAGATAGGAGATGACGGGCAGCCAGGTCCTCCTGCACGAGGCTAAGCAGTCAGGCCATCGGCCCCCAACGCAGCACGTCAGCAGCAAGGACTCAGGAGTTCCCCCGCCTGGCCTCTCCCACTGAGCTCCCAGGCCAGGGCTGTCGCGGGCACGGACGTCGATGGGTCTCCTCACCTGCACACCGGAGCTCAATCTTGCACCTGCAGGGCCGACTGGGGAGTCCTGTCTGGCTTAGAACACCTGCGTACGTCAGGTCCTGTTTGGGAGTCAGAGAGATGGTGTCTCCATGTCCCATGGTTGGCACCATGCTGGATGTACGCAGTCCCGTCTGCTGCAGGAACGTGAATGTGGTCCTGACGGGCACTGGGGCGGGAGGACCAGCTCCCGCCTGCTCCCTGCTTGGGCTGAGGGGAAAGATCAGACAGCCACAGAGTGGGCACAGGGCTGGGGTGGGGCTTGGGGCTTCCCTCCGTGACTCTCACCTCCTCTCTGTCTCTGTCTCTCTTACCCTCTCTCTCTCTCACCTTCTCTTTCTCTTTTACCTCCTCTCTCTCTTATCCCCTCTCCTGTCTCTCTGTCTCACCCCCTGCCTCGTGGCTCACCAGTCCCCCTCCCCTCCCCTGTCTCCTCCTCTCTCTCTGTCTCACCCCACCCCGGGGCTTACTTCCTCCCTCATCTCCTCTCTCTCTGTCTCACCCCCTGCCTCGTGGCTCACCAGTCCCCCTCCCCTCCCCTGTCTCCTCCTCTCTCTCTGTCTCACCCCACCCTGGGGCTTACTTCCTCCCTCATCTCCTCTCTCTCTGTTTCACCCCCAGCCTCGTGGCTCACCTCCTTTTCCTCTTCTTCAGTTTACTGTCTCCCTACCAACTCTCAGCTCCTGTTTCCTCAGCACGGTTTGGTGCCCACTCCAGGGTGTTCGGAGTCTGTTTCACAAGAAAGCCATTTGCCCCCACACCTCACTTGGCTCCCAAGGGCAGTGTGGGTGAAGCAGTCTCTCTTAGTCAGGAAGAGGAGTCACCCAGACACTCCAGCCTCCCCTGTGGCTAGCCCACCTAGCCATGGCACCATCACAGGACAGCCACGCCCCCAGTCAGCTGACCCGCTGAGCCCCAGCCTGCCCCTGCCCCTGCCTGGCCCAGCTCCCGGGCCTGGGGAAACAGGGACCAGGCTGGTGGCAAGTCTGCAGGGGCTGGGGGATGGGGGGGGTCTTTAGCACCGCTTCTGTTTTCCCCTTCACAGCAACACTGGAACGGCGGTCATCACATCCCAGGCAGGTAAACTGAGGCTCAGGGCCGCAGTGTGAGTCACTTGAGGTCACAGAGTCAGCAGGAGGTCAACTCTGAAGTCCAGCTCTGCCAGCCCAGAAATGGTGGTGGGAGCTGGCCTGTGTGGTCAGGGCCGCCCCCAGGCAGCACCGTCCGTTCAGAGGGCACCCAGGGGCCAGAGCCGGGCAGGACCCACCGGACACACAGCCCCACCAGAGCCACAGCTTCTCACACCCCAGCGCCTCTTATAAAAGAGAAGCAACAGCGTTTCTGTGGCCGGGCGCAGTGGCTCACATCTGTCATCCCAGCACTTTGGGAGGCCCAGGCGGGCGGATCAAGAGGTCAGGAGATCGAGACCATCCTGGCTAACACGGTGAAACCCTGTTTCTACAAAAAATACAAAAAATTAGCCGGGCCTGGTGGCGGGCACCTGCAGTCCCAGCTACTCGGAGAGGCCGAGGCAGGAGAATGGCATGAACCCGGGAGGCGGAGCTTGCAGAGAGCGGAGATCGCACCACTGCACTCCAGCCTGGGCAACAGAGTGAGACTCCGTCTCAAAACAAACAAACAAACAAACAAAACCCAGAAGCAACCGTTAGAGAAGTAACATTAACACATCACAGACCATCCGGACGCTGGGTGTGGAGGAAACCTGACAAGCCCCCTCAAGCTCTGATGCCTCGGTGGGCAGGTGTCGTGTGGCACACAAGAGGACAGGGGAGCGCCGGGCGAGGCCGTGGAGAAGAACAGGGAGGGGAAGCTCTAACCCCCGTGCTAGAAGACTGTCTTTCTGTCCACCCATAAATGGAGCCGCAATTTCCAACAGTGAGAGAAGGGGTAAGAACACAAGGGCCATTTGTGCCTGGGATTTTATTTTATTTTATTTATTTTCTGGCATCTTGATCTCAGAGCACCTGGGATCTTAGGTTGTTCCCAGTTGTTGCTGTTTTAAATCGTGCTGCTCTGAGCCCTTGAAGCAAACGTGTCGTTTTCTTAGGCTGGGTGCCCGGATGTGGGATTACAGGGTCAGGGGCCGCGGCCACACTGATGGCTCCTGGTGCCAAATTGCCTCCAGGTTGGCTTGTGACTGCCGGAAGCTCAGAAAGTAGCCTGTGCTGCCTGGGCCTCTCCCGGGGTGCGGCGGGGGGGTCCGTGGTTGGTGGTGAAGGAAAAAGTCCTTTTGTGTTTCTTCCCAGCTGTGATTCTCCTGCACATCGTCAGTGCTTTTCTGAGCATGAGCAGAGACCCTGACAGATAAACGTGCTTTAAAAATTTGGCATACATACCATTCTACGTATGCAGATAAGAACACAGGGATACTGGAAATTAAGTGTAACACAAAACTGATGAGTTCCATTTGTTTAGATTTTTAAATTTTTACAAGATCTTTTGATTTTCTACACTGTCAAACCCAATTGTCTTTTTTTTTTTTTTTTTAAGTTGAAACATGAAACGCCAGGCGTGGTGACTCACGCCTGTAATCCCAACACTTTGGGAGGCTGAGGTGGGTGGATCACCTGAGGTCAGGAGTTCGAGACCAGCCTGACCAACATGGAGAAACTCTGTCTCTACTAAAAATCCAAAATTAGCCAGGCGCGGTGGCGGGTGCCTGTAATCCCAGCTACTCGGGAGGCTGAGGCAGGAGAATCACTTGAACCCGGGAAGCGGAGGTTGCAGTGAGCCGAGATCGCGCCATTGCACTCCAGCCTGGGTGACAAGATTGATACTCTGTCCCAAAAAATAAAATAAAATAAGATAAAACAATAAAGGCTTGGAGAGCCTTTTTAAAATAATAATAATAAAAAAACATGAAACATAACACTCCTAGTCTTTTATTTGAGGTTTGCTCTATGTCTGCTAAGTTCTGAACGTTCTCTCCATTTTAGAAGTTTGATAAACTATGGGAAAACTGGGAAATAGAAATTAGCTTTTTTTCACCACTTTTTGTTTTAAAAACTTCAGTTTTACAGAAAAGTCATAAGAATAGTACAATGAACAGCTGTATACCCCTCACCTCATTCACCTGTTGTCCCCATTTTCTCTCTCATTTCTGTCCATATCTATCTCTATATTAATCTACCTATATCTATCGCTCTACCATCCATCCATCCATCCGTCCACCTATCATCTCTCCGTCCATCCACTCATCCATCCATCCATGCACCCACCCATCTATCATATATCCATCCATCCATCTTCTATCCATTCATCTACCCATCTATCCATCATCTATCCTTCCCTCCATCATCCATCTATCCATCCATCATCTATCAGTCCCTCCATACATTCACCCATCTATCACCTATCCATCCATCTATCATCCATCTATTCATCCATTATCATCTACCCATCCATTCATCATCTATCTATCCATCAATCCATCTTCTATCCATTCATCCACCCATCTATCCATTATCTACCCATTCCTCCATTATCTATCCATCAATTCATCCATCATGTAGCTGTCCATCCATGCATCATCCATCCATCCATCCATCCATCATCTATCAATCTCTCCATCTACCATGTTTCCATCCATCCATCCATTATCCATCCATCCATCTATCATCTATCTATTCATCCATCATCTATCCATTCATCCATCCATCATCTACCCATCTGTCCATCATCTATTTCTTCATAACCTATCCAACTATCCATCCATAATCCATCCCTCCATTCATTCATCTATGCATCCATTCATCTACCATGTATCCATTCATCCATTCATCATCTATCTATTCACCCATCATCCATCATCTATCCATCCATTATCTATCCATCCATCCATCATCTATTCATTCATCCATTCATCATCTACCCACCTGTCCATCATCTATTCCTTCATCACCTATCTATCCATCCATAATCCATCTCTCCATTCATTCATCTATGCATCCATTCATCCACCATGTCTCCATTCATCCATTCATTATCTATCTATCTAGCTAGCTATCTCTCTCTCTCTCTCTATCTATCCATCCATCATCCATCATCTATCCATCCATCTATCCATCATCTGTTGATCTCTCCATCCATCATCCATCCATCTATCCTTCATCCATCCACCCGTCATCTATCTATACATCCATCATATATCCATCTATCGTCTCTCCATCCTCCATCATCTTTCCATCCCTCCATCCATCGTCTATACATTCATTCATCCATCATCTACCCATCTGTCCATCATCTATTCTTTCATCACCTATCCATCCATAACCCATCCCTCGATTCATTCATCTATGCATCTATTCATCCACCATGTATCCATCCATCCATTCATTATCTATCTATTATTTATCTGTCATCTATCTACCCATCATCCATCATCTATTCATCCATTATCTATCCATATGTCCATCCATTTATCATCTATCTATCCATCCATCCATCATCCATCCATCATCTGTTTGATCCCTCCATCCATCATTCATCCATCCATCCTTCGTCCATCCACCCATCATCTATCTATACATCCATCATATTATCCATTTATTATCTATTCATCCTCCATCATCTTTCTGTCCCTCCATCCATCATCTATCCACGCATTCATCCATCATCTACCCATCTGTTTATCATCTATTCCTTCATACCCTTTCTATCTATCCACCAATAATCCATCCCTCCATTCATCAATCCATGATCTACCCATCTGTCTATCATCTATTCTTTCACTACCTATCCATGTATCCATCCATAATCCACCCCTCCATTCATTCATTTCTGCATCCATTCATCCATCATGTAGCCATCCATTCGTCATCTATCTATCCATCCATCCATCATTTGTCATCAATCCATCCATTATATATTCATCCATCTATCCGTTTATCATCTATCTATCTGTCCATCATCCATCCATCCATCATCTGTTGATCCCTCCATCCATCATCCATCCATCCATCCTTCATCCATCCACCTATCATCTATCTATACATACATCATATATCCATTTATCATCTATCCATCCTCCATCATCTTTCCCTCCCTCCATCCATCGTCTATCCATCCATTCATCCATCACCCATCCATCCATAATCCATTCATCCCTCCACCCATCATCCGTCTATCATTTTTTTTGTTTTTTTGAGATGGAGTCTCACTCCATCACTCAGGCTGGAGTGCAGTGATGTGATCTTGGCTCACTGCAACCTCTGCTTCCTGGGTTCAAGCAATTCTCCTGCCTCAGCCTCCTGAGTAGCTGGGATTACAGGCACACGTCACCGTGCCCAGCTAATTTTTGTATTTGTAGTAGAGTCAGGGTTTGGCCATGTTGATCAGGCTGGTCTCGATCTCCTGGCCTCAAGCGATCCACTCACTTCGGTCTCCCAAAGTACTGGGATTATAGGCGTGAGCCACTGCGCCGGGCCCATTCATCATCTTTTCATTCATTCATTAATCATCCATTCGTCTATCCATCATCTATCCATTTATCCATCTATCCATCCATCCATTCATCCATCATCCATCCATCATCTATCCATTCATCATCTATCCATCCATTCGTCCATCATCCATCCATACATCCATTCATCTATCATCCATTCATTCATCATCTATCTATACATCCATCACCTATTTTTCCATCCATCTATCCATCCCTCCATCAATTATCTATCTATTCATCATTTATCTATCTACCCATCATCTATATTCACTCCCAACCATTTGAAAGCAAACTGCAAACATCATGACACTTTACCCCAACTGCCATGGCATCACAAGGAGGTCCTACTGCACCACCATCACACCATCAGCACACCCAAAGGACTCAACAATGATACAATAAAGTAATCTAGTATTTCCCCAGTGGTCCCAATCAGCCTGTGAGTTGCCTGCTGGTTTGAATGTGGGAGCCCATCAAGAATGGAACATGGCGTTGAGTTGTCAGGTCTTTTAAGTCCCTGTTAGTCTAGAACGGTCACCCTCTGGTGTTTTTCTCATGGCAATGATGCTTTTGCAGGTCAGGTCAGGTGTTAAGTGGAATGTCTCTCAGTCTGGGCTGTCTCCTTGTTTCCTTGAGGTCAGATCAGGGCTAAACATCTTTGGCAGGAATGCAGCAGGGGATGTGTGCCTATCCTTGCTTCACGTGGTATAAGTTTATCCCTGAACCCTTTTTTTTTTTAAAAATAACAACTTAATTTTTTAATATATCTGAAGTTATTTAGTGTGGGGTAAAGTGAGGATTTCACAAGATTGGTTTTTTTAGAACAGTTTCAGCTGCATTTAACACACAATCCTTTCAATGTCTTTTAAAATTCTTCATCTACAACAGAGCCTTTTCTGGGGTCTCTGATCACATGGGTGCCACGTTGTTTTGATTATTGTGGCTCTAAAATATGGTTGGCCTTGTGGTGGTTCATGCCTCTAATCCCAGCACTTTAGGAGGCTGAGGCAGGCAAATCACTTGAGGCCAGGAGTTCAAGACCAGCCTGGCCAACATGGCAAAACCCTGTTTCTACTAAATATACAAAAATTAGCCAGGTGTGGTGACACACTCCTGTAGTCCCAGCTACTTGGGAGGTTGAGGTGGGAGAATCACTTGAACCTGAGAGGCAGGGATTGCAGTGAGCTGAGATCATGCCCCTGCACTCCAGCCTGGGTGACAGAGAGATACCCTGTCTCAAATGAATAAATAAAAATACAATATGCTTAACCTTCCTCCTCCCCCTCCCACCCCTATACTTTCTTTGTTCTAGACGTTTCTGTGCTTTCCATGCGCACGTGCATGTGGCTTTCTGGCTGCCCTTCTGTCCAGCCTTGACAGGCCACTTCCTTTCTCTGCCCCATGAGCTCAGGTCCCCTCTGCCTCGGCCCTGCTGGTGAAAGTCAGATTTGTGCTTCTGCTTAAGGGAGGTGCTGGTCACCCCGATTTGGGGTCTTTTCTATGGGGCAGGGCCAGTGTCTCGTCCTCTTCCCTCAGCAGAGGCCGAGGAAGGTCAGGGGCACCGGAGCTTGGCCTGGCTCCTTCGCCTCTCCCGACGTCTAACCTGCACCTTTTGACGGGGGTGAGGTCCTCAAAACCGGATGGAATAAGGGACCACAGGCTGCTCCCAACCCGTCCACGGTCACAAGAGGAATAGAAGCTGTGGGCAGCACCCAGGGGAAGAGCTCTGGGCTTTAACTGGGTGACCCTAGTGACCCCAGTGACCTGCCGGATGATTCAGGCCCGCACCTGCCCCACCTTGGAACCTGGAATTCATATCCAACATGCAGGAACTTGGGCCTTGAGTCTGAAGCCCTTGGGTGTGGGAGGGGTTTGCGGCTTTGGCCTGGGAGGGGCCGTGGTCACTAAACTTCAGGCTCCCTAACGCCCTCACTCCCTAGCCCTGCTCTGCCTGGCTGCTTCTCAAAGCTCAGTCTGCCCAGCCAAAACATCTACTAGGAAAACGTCTCTTCCCAGCCAGACCTCCCCCTGCAGGGGTTGGAGAGAGGAAGGGAGAGGAGGGGGCGAGGCGGGGAGAGACGGGGAGAGCAGAGACCCCTGAGGACTTGTTCTTGCCCACTCCCTTCCAGCTGCCCTGGGGGCTGACTCTGTTTCTATGGGAGCCAACTGGCTCTGTATTTCTGTGTCTCTCTGCTGAATCCCACAGCTGCCAGGCAAATGGCAGGCCCCAGAGAACAGAGATCTGGGTTCAAATCTCATCACCACCAGTACTTGTAATGCCAGCCTCCTCACCTGTACGACACAGGTGTCAGATGTAATGACCTTCATTTATAGGTGAGATCAAGATGCTTCCCTGGTTTTCTCTCACTGCACAGGACGGGAGATGCCCCCTGTGAACCCCAGGTGGCTGCCAATGGGAACTCTGGAACAGGGAAGGATCTGTGGGGACGGACGGCAGGGAGACGGGGCCGACTCAGCTTCCGAGTTGCTTTCTTGCTGTTTTAAGGGCCAGACCCAGTGGAGGCAAGGAGCATAGCCTGAAATAGTGACAGTGGGAGTGTTTACACCCCAGCAATTGGCAAGTGCTAAGAATTGAGTGTCTGCAGCTGCCAGGAACCTGCTGAGCCTTTCAGAAGCCTTACCACATGCATTCTTCTTAATGGTCTCCACTGCAGCCATCTGGAAGCCCAGATACCCTCATATCTCACCCAGATGACTGCACACCTCCCTGTCCTCCTGCAGCCCCTTCTCCATGAGGGAGCCCCGTGAAACTACCAAGCAGTGTTAAAACCTGCCTGTGCATACCTTGGCGCTCCCTCTGTCTGGGATGGAGTTTCTGCGTCCCCTCCTCCAGAGTCCAGGAGGGCTGGGGACAGCTTAGGCTGAGAGTGTACAGAGGCATGGTGCTGTGCACAGGTACTGCTAGACTGGAAAGGGTGTATTGCCTCCACTGTGGGCGTGGGAGCATGCACACAAAGCCCTCTGCCATCCCAGAGGCAGCTTGACCCTGGAGGCCTCCATGCTGTGAGGAAGCCCACGCTGGCCCCCAACAGGCCACGAGACAGAGTTGAGCCCACCTGAAAGTGGGGGATGCTGGCCAGCCCCCCATTCCCCAAAACCCACCAGCTCTGACCGTGCTGCAGGACAGATCCGGAGCCTGAACCTGCTGGCTGAGTCCATCTTGAATTCAGAATGTGAGAAATCGAGAGAGAATAACATGATTATTGTTCCTTTATTTATTTAGTTTTGAGACAGAGTCACTCTGTCACCCAGGCTGAGTGGAGTGGTATGACAATAATTCACTGCAGCCTCAAACTCTTGGGCTTAAGCGATCCTCCTGCCTTTGTCTCCCAGGGACCTGGGAACTTAGGCACATGCCACCATGCCTGGCTAATTTTTAGAGTTTTAGGAGAGACAGGGTCTTGCTATGTTGCCCAGGATGATCTCGAACTCCTGGGCTAAAGTGATCCTCCTGCCTTGGCCTCCCTCCCAAAGTGCTGGGATGACAGATGTGGGCCACTGTGCCCGGCCCTGTCTTCCTTTATGCCACGACATCTTGTGTTCCTGCCTGAAGCCCTCCAATGGCTTCCACTGCCCCTAGAATAAAATCCAGAGCCTTCCTTTGGTCCCAAGGCCAAGTGATCTGCCTCGTTGTTCCGTGAACAAGCCACACTGGTTCTCGCCCTGGGGCCTTTGCACCTGCTTTGTCGTGTCTGCCTGGAATGGCTGACCTAGATGTGCTAGATGTTCTCATTCAGCTTCTTCTCAGAATCCTCAGACGAGGCCTTCCTGACCTGGGCCTGAAATCCTTTACCTGAAATGCTGCACCTGCGCATGTCTCTGGCTTACTGTTTCTCCTGAGACTGAGAGCTCCGTGAGGGCCTGGTCTTAATGCCGTGTCCTCAGCACTTAGCACAGAGCCTGGCACATAAACCCGTGTTGAAAGAATGTGTGGATATTTCCTAGAGCAACCCTCTGAGCTGGCTGTGGCCCAGAAGAGCAAGACAAGCCTCCAGGAGGCTAACAGCGAAATTCATTGTAATCATGTTTATTTAACTCCATGTATCCAAAATGTGTTTTCAACCTGAAATTCATACAAAAATTCCCAATTGAGAAATTTTGCATTCTTTACTGAGCATTTGAAACCCGGTATGCGTTCTGCACTTACTGTACTGTGCAATTTGGACCGGCCACATCTCTCATGCCCAGCGGCCACGCGTGGTCATCGCTCCTGGGCTGGATGGCCCTGGTCTAGCTAGACTCTCGGCTTTCGTTTCTTGAAGCTGCCAAACGTCCTTTCACACATGTCTTCATTCACAAAATGTTCACACGATGATTGTGGGCTCGTGTGCTATTTTCAACTTCATTTCTATTTGTGTGTTTAAAAGAAAAAAATGATTTAATAGGGAGTTAAAGCAACGTGGAGAGAGAGGCTTCCCACCCTGCTGGCAGGGGGTGGGGGTTATCTCCCTTTCTGGAGAGTGTGAACTGGAAAGGCCTGATCCCTAGTCGCTGGGGGCCTGAGATAATGACTTAATTAACGCCTGTGCTGGGCAGTTTTGATCTTCAAGGAGTCCAGCCCACTCGGCTGGGGTTGCTTTTGGATTAATTGCCTAGAACGAAGAAAGCCTTGCCCAGAGATAAAGGGAAACGTCATTACAAGGGGTTTCGTCATTACAAATTGTTCTGAAATCTGCCCTGGCACTGGGGGCAGCAGCCAGGATTTGGGTGCCCAGCTGGCCCCCCTACCCCCAACCCAGGCGCAGGCAGGCGGCCAGCAGTGCCCTTGCCCAGGGCACCCCAGTGCAACTTTTCCTGGGCAGGTGGGTGGGAGGGAAGCTTCCTGACAGTGGAGGCAGCTGGCGCAGTGACGGCTGTCCACTTCTCGCTTTTCAGATGAGGCAAGGGACACCCAGGGCAGTCTAGGGACAGATCTCACCAAGGCCAAGGTCAAGGGGCAGAGAGCAGAGGAGGGAACTTGCCTGTGCCCCCTCCTCGAACCTTGGAACTGGGGATCGGGAGTGTTGACTGCAACCACTGTTCCTGGGTGGCCACCGCTTCTTTCCTGTTCCTGCCTGTGCACCCCACGTACAAATGCCCCTGCGAATTGAGGATGGTCTATATTTACTGAGGTTGCAGAGGTGTCCCTGGGGTGCTCAGCCCTCCTGCAAGCCCTCGCTTTGCGTTGATGTGTGAGTGTCGGTGAAATTATACAAGGAAAGAGCTTAGCACCTGGCGCCATCCACCTCGCATAAATGTCAGCCGTTACTACTACTGCTAAATAACAACGACAGCGATCGCTGCGCGCCTGCTGGTGCCAAGCCCCGGAGGGGCCCCGTACATGCAGCCTGGGTGGGGATGGGTATGAGGGGGCAGCGCTGGGCTCGGCGAAAGTTTCTTCCCCTCTCCAGCCCCCTACCCTGAGGCATGGCCAAGGCCCTTCCCGCTTTCCCTGGGTGCCAGGGTCTTGGGGAGGGGCGGGAGGGAACCAGCCAGGGGCAGACGTCCGGCCACCCGCCTCTGCTGCGCGATGGCCCCCCTCGCTCGGCCTATTTGGGGCACCTGACTCACGGTAATTATGGGCCCGTGGGCACGTCGGGAGAGGCCGGATGCACCGGCTCCGGGGGCGACCGGACATCCCGGGCCGCCAGGTGCACCTTGCTTCCCACCAGCACCTCCCTGCACCCGCCGGGAGCTCCCCGCTGCTTTCGCCAGGGGCCCCGGGCTCACCTCGGGGCGCCCACGGCCTCCCAGACCCGCGCCGCAGCCTGGGGTGGGAATGTTTCGGGGGCGGCGCGCGGGGCGCATCTCCCTCCCGCACAAAGCCAGCCTCCGTCCGGGGATCCGCGCCTCTGTCTCCTGGGCCTGGGAGGGGACGCCCCGCGGAGCCCCGAGCGCAGTGCCCACGCGATCGGGCCGCCCACGCCTCCTCCGACGCGGGAGTATATTTAGCCTCATTATCAAATGTTTGCAGTGAACTGTGTGAACCGACTAATAGCGGCTGGAAGTGAAACTCGATTCCCGGCCAGAAAGAAGCATGTGACCGCCCCCATCTGCAAGGATCGCGGCAGGGCGGGCGGGGCAGGTGCTGCAGCTTCCGCGGGCAAATCCCGCCGGCGGGGCCCGGGTCGCACCGTCCCCTCCTGGGTCGAGCACCTGAAACCCACCTTCTCCCTCCGCCCGCTCTCCAGGGACTGCAGTGAGGACGCTGGCAGTTTGAATGGAAACGAAGGCCGGGAGGGGGCTCCCCCCGGGCGTGGTTTTTCATCCAAGTCGGCGACCTCTTGGCTAACTCAGCCCTGCGGTTTCAACGCCCAATCCCCCCCAGAAAACCTGTGGGGGTCCACGTCTTCTTGTTTCTTCCGGGATCCGGCGGAGAATGGGGCGGGGCCGGGCAGGGGGGGTCTCTGTCCCACGCCGGGCGCGCCGTGCCCCGAGTCTCCCCAGAACGTGGCTGTCGCGCGGCTGCACAAGTTTTCGCCTCCCTCGCTCGGCCGCTGTTGTTGTGGTCGCCATGGCGACGGGTCGCGGTTTTATTTTTAATAGAGGCCGGCGATTAGAGAGATGTCTGCACCGCTTTCGCTTAAGCTCTGCGTCCCGCGGGTGAAGCACCCACGCCCCGCCCCAGCCCCCGCCTCGCTCCAGCGCCCCTTCCACGTCCCCAGGTGGCCCTAAACTCTCTGGCTGGGCGCACCCGTAGCTCCAGGCCCGGAGGGGAGCCCAGGGAAGCAGCCATCTAGGCCCTCAGAGGCGGGGAGGACCCCCAGGACCCCGGAAGCCGGGAGGGACGGATACCCCACCCCCAATACAACGCGACCTTCCTCCTTGCTTTCCACACCGACACACCGAGTCCTCTAACCCCACAGAGGTGACCTCGGGCCCCCTCTGCCCGTGAGGAGTCCGAGGCCCAGGACAGGATGCACGCGACTCCAGGATAACTGGCCGAGGAATGAGGCCGGGGTCCGGCCTGCGTCCTGACTGCCAGTCCGGCTCCTTCCACAAGCCATCCAGTGGGTGTCCCCTCCCGAGCGGCCCAAGTTCCCCCTGGAGGGACAAGACTTGGCTTTCAGGGGCTTCTCCACGTTTCCAAGGCTCTCCTGGTTCTGTCCCGGTCCCGCTTGGTCCTGACCACCCAGAGGGCTTGCTTGACCGCGGGGGTCGCGGTGTGGGACTGCAGACAACGGAAGGGAGAAACCTGGGGAGGGGGCCTGCAGGTGTGTGGAAGGGCGCGTGTAGAAGCGACCCACTGGGAGCGGAGGGAGAGGCCCCTCCCCCCCCGATATTTGGGGGAAGGTGAGCGCCCCCGAAGCGCTCTCTGGACTCGGCCTTTGAAATGCTAGAGCTGGACTAGCTGGGGATGAAAGACCGCCCGCAGGGCTGCGCTTTAATGGCCTTTGTCTGGAGGGAGGGCGACCGCGGCGGGGGCAGGGGTTTAATCCACAGGGTTGGGGGTGACGGCTGGGACGGGCTGAATTCTGCTTCACTGCCCACCCACAGGAGCGTCTCCTGGTTCCCAGGGGCCTAGGCCGTCTAGCCTCGGGGTCTGCACAGCGCGCCACCCTGCTGGACCCAGTACGAGGGCGCGTAGATCCCCTGGCACGCACTGACGAGCACCTGGAACCGTAGTCAGGGTCCAATTCCTCCCGGTCTAGGGAGGCGAAACCCATCCCGCCCGGGCACACCCGCCCTTTCTCGGCGTGGGAGCCGTCTAGCCACGCTCAGACCTCTGTCTCCGCGCGCGTTCCTCCCCCGCATCGCGCTCTGAGCTGCGCCTCGGCCGGAGGTGGCGCTCTGTGCGCCCCGCGGATCCCGACGCGGGAGACTCAGAACCCGGGGGACCCTCACCCGTGGCTCCTTTCCCTTCCATCCCCTCGACTTCCCGGCTCAGGGCGCGGCCCTGCCTTCGGCGCGGGAGTGGGGCACCGGGGGGCGCGGGTCCCAGGGTGGGGACGAGGCTGGCTGCAGGCCCGTCCCCCGACCAGAGCTCACTCCCAAGTGGAAATGTGGGTGGAGGGTCCTCATTCAGATGCCCCAGGCTTCGGATCCTGGGCGGGGGCGCGTGGCAGCCGCCAGGTGAGTGCCCCAAACCCGCCCCCCTCCTTTCCCAAAGACTGACTCCCCCTCCTTTTATGGAGAGGGTAAGGCTGGGGCCCTGGATCCGAACCGTGGAGAGCGGCCGGAGCGCCGGGGCGGGGGCGGGGACCGG
>NW_012117710.1:684398-685772 GCF_000951035.1 Colobus angolensis palliatus | reverse complement strand
GGATACCTCGCCCATGCTTTGGCCGAGGTTGGTGCCGCCCCCGCGCCCCGTCCCTGCGCCGGCTCCTCCGGCGCACACCCCCCGCTGGCTGGGGCGCCGCGGGCTCTGCAGAGAGCGTTTTGGTTTCTGCTAGGGTGGTCGATGTTTAAATTTTCCCAACTGGTTTCTATTTTCTGCCATGCCTAAGTGTGTGTGGGGAGTTTCCAGCGTGTTGCGTCGCTTGCTCTGCCTTGGGGGGACTGAGAACAGCGAGGAGGACGAGTGGGGAGAAACTTCGGGGGGCGTAGGGTCCTCTCCCGGGAAGGGAAGCTGGGGCGCAGCGGGCGCTGCAGCAGCGGGGTGCGGGGAGTGGGGAAGGGGGTGTGTGTATGTGTGTGTGTGTGTGTGTGTGTGTGTGAGCCGGCGAAGCCTGGGGAGGAGAGAAGGGCGGCCGATAAACAGGTAGGGGCGGCTGTTGCGGAAGCCCCTGGCCGGGCAGGGTAGGCAGCGCCAAGCCGCAGTCCCCGGTTCCCAGTCCCCAAGCCCGGCGGGGCGCAGGGCCGGCGCAGTCCCGCCCGCCCGGGCCTGCTTACAGGTGGCTGAGCCAGGCGAGCTGGGGCCGGGCCAGGCGTCCGCACCCTCCCACCGCGGCGTCCCCGCCCCCCCATCCTCATCCCCATCCCCGGGAGCTTTGCTGTGATGAATGACTTTTCGCAGCCCCCGTCGTGGGAACTTAGTGCTTCAGGCTCTCCAGCGACCCCCGACTCTCCTTAAAAATCGGGGAGGGGAGTGGGGGAAGCCAGAGGTGAGGGTGGTCCCCGCAGGGCCCGGAGAGCTGTGCGAGGTGGAAGTTTAACCCTCTCTCGCTTTCCCTGGAGGTTTCTTCTCCCGGCCGCCGGCTGGATTTGGGCGTCTTAGTCGGCGCTAGGGCCGCGGCTGGGCCGGAGCCCGGGGTGGGGCGAGTGTGTGAGTGAGATGTGTGTGCGCGTGTGTGTGTCTGCGCGCGCGTGCGTGTGTTTGTGAGACGGAGAGACCTCTCCACGGGTTCGGCCCGGGATTCCGGGGCGTGAAATTTAAGCCCTGCCTGGATTAAAGTGTTAGGGCTGCCGTGACTCTCGCCGACCCGTGACGCATTTTAACTTGATCTTTCTAGATGTTGATCTCACTATTAAATCAGAAACTCTCGGCCACTCGCTGCCCCCAGACCTTCTGTAATTGATACCCCGGGCGGAGGGGCCGGAGTGCGCGGGCTTTTGTCTGAAAATATAAAGAGAGGGAGGCTTTGATTTTGCAAAGGGTGGGTGGGGTGGAGAATTTGGGGTCTCTTCCAGCCCCACCCCCGGCTTCTGGTTCCAGGGCCAGGGCGAGGGCTCCGCGGGGGCTGGGGCGGGGACT
>NW_012117710.1:673081-683738 GCF_000951035.1 Colobus angolensis palliatus | reverse complement strand
CCGGCCCCCGGGTCAGGGCCCGGCCCCTTTGTAATCCCTGCGAGCTGGTACCGCGTTCTTGCCGCAGGGCTGGGCCTCTGTGGTTGCAGAAGCCGGTGTCTTACTGTTTTCACGACCCAATAAAAAGCCGTAGACGCATCTGCTGCCTGGGGCTATTTTTGCGGCTCACCCTCGGGCCCTGGGGCCGGGCCAGTAGAGAACACAGTTTGTTTGCAAGCACAGAGTTTTGGAGCGAATGTCAGCTGCGGAGTTGGACGTGGGTTGGCAAGAGTTAAAGGGGCTTCTCACCCCGAGGGGACCACGGGTGGGTGGGAGGGGCGAGGGTGTAGGCTGGCCGCCCGCCCCCTCAGGGCTAGAGAGCCCCCTTCCTAGAAGGCGAGGTCTCTCTTCCAGGCCTTTGTGGCGCCCTTTTCAAAATGCGCACTCGGCCTGGGAACTCCAATCTGAGCCTTAACTTGGTTTAAAAAGGGGGTCTGCGATACACTTGTTAAAAAGAGTAACTAAAGGCCGCAGAATTGGAAGAATTTATATGACATGAAGATTTTTCTCTCCCTGCAAAGGACTCTGAAAAGGGGGGGGGGCATGGAGGGATTAAGTGAAATCACATGGTCTAGTCATTTGGAAATTTGTACCTAATTATGGTGGTGGAGAGGCATGAACTATTTTCGTTTCATGCCAAAACCATTTTCTAACAAGGCCGATGGTTTCTGTAGTTTCTTGACCCAGGAAATCCCTGGGCTGATCCTTATCGGGGGCGGGGGCGGTAGAGTTTCACTCGAGAGCACAGCTGGGCGGGGGCATTTTGACCAGGTCCCTCCATGGGTAACTCTGGGGAAAGGGATTTGGCTCTGGTTTGTGGGGGGGAACCCTTGCCTGAATCTCGCTGGTCCTGGATGGGTTTGGAAAAGTGGGGGGGGGGGCTGCTTCCTGGAGAAGGTTTCAGGGCTTTTTTGGGGGGGGTGTGCTAGCAGAAGGGGGGCCTGTGGAGAACTGGGCCTCCTCCTGGGACTAGCTTTGGAAGCCTCAGGGAAATGGGCCATTCACTTTCTGTTGGGACTATTCTTATTCTGGTCTTGGCGCCCCGCCTCCTCCACCCCCACCCATTATCGCCTTTAGCATTGCAGCTCCGTGGCGTATGCTGATGGCATTCCTGACCCGGGGGCTTCTAGGTTGTAGGGTCCAAACAGAAAAAAACATGGATGCCCTAAGCTAGTCCTCCTAGTCGGTTTCAAATTCCCCCTGCAGCCATGTGCCCGGAGCTCTTTCCTCCTGCCCCAGGGAAGGCAGAGAGCGCGGATCTCAGCCCTCCTGTCTTGTGAGAGGTTTTGGGGTCTGAATAGGATTCTCCTAGTGTCTGGGAGGCTTTGGGTGTGAGAATATGGGGGTGGCATCTACCTCCTCTCTTGCCCCCAGCCTTGCCCCTGGTGGGGGACCTTTTGTAACACAGCGGGGCCTCCTTCGTCCTGTTCAGTCCCCTCCCCAGGTGTGGCTGGAAATGGAACCGGAGGGACCCACAGTCTCTCGCCTGAGGACAGGAGAGGCAACGGCTGCTTCTCCAGCTTGTAGGGGGTGCCTTTTCCTTAACTCAGGTTCTCTCTCATAGGGAGGGTTGTAAACTGGTTGAGGTCAGTTCTCGTGGGGTGAGCGTCCCTCCGGGTCCTGTACTCCCTTTTTGATCCAGAGGTGCTTCTGGTGTCTTAGGAGCAGGGGACAGTGTAGGGCTCACGAGGAAGGGGCTGGAGAAACGCAATGTAATGAACTTTCCCTCGGGGTTCCTTTATAACCCTTCCAGGCTGATGTTTTGTAGGAAGTAGAAAGAGGCCTGGAGGAATCCCAGGTGTGCGCCCCAGCTATGCTGACTCCTCCTCCAGGTGGGTGGGGCTTTGTGACTGGCATTTGGCTCCTCCCAGCATGCAGCCTGCGTCCCATTGTACAGTTAAGGAAACTGAGCCAGGCACTGTCTGGGGGCTTGGCCGCTCCTTGGCTGTGGCTGGAGGAGCAGGGGTAGTGACATTCCTTGCCATCCTCCTGGAGCCCGAGCATTTCATTCGGAGGGTGTGCTGGAGGGAAGAGTGAAGGTTTTTCACCTGTGGCTTTTAGAGCCGGAGGCCAGCATGTGGTCTTTTAATGACCGGCAGCCGGCGTTTAGGGCCTGTTTGTCCCGTGTGCGGTGGCAGCTGAGGCATTTTGTTCCCCAAAGCAGTCTGGCCCGCTGCCCGTGGTTCATCGAGCGGCTGATAACATAAATATCCCTATCCCCATCTCGGGCCAGTCAGACCAGGATGGGTGGTTGGGAGATTCTCCCTGTCCTGGAGTTGTCATTGGGACATCTGTGCCTAAAAGACAAAAGGGAAAACCTCCTTATTAGCTGTCCTGGGAGCAGTTTTAGGAGTGATTCTTGCCGGCCAGGCCACCTGGGCCTGGTCCTGGGCTGCTGGGAGCTGTGTTTGCTGAGCTGTGGGCGGCTGCTGCCCTGAGCCATGTCTCAGCCAGTAGATCGGAAGGGCGGCTTTGGTGAGCATGGTCCACTCTTGGCATCTTTGAGCTGGGGGCAGAGAGTGGGCTTGTTAGACTGGGAGCAGTTCCCCTTCTGTCCCTTGTCTCAAGAAATTCTCCAGCTCAGGTTTTCTCGGGGTCAGTGAACTAGCAGGACTGCCGTCTTCTCTGTTTATTAAGCCAGGGCTAGAGGGCCCATGCGCTGTGGACGCAGACCACAGAGGCTCCTGTCAGCCACTCCTCCTTGTCTTGTTATATTTCTCTGGGCCTCAGTTTCCTCGGATGTAAAGAAGTGATAGCACCCACCGCACACACAGAAACTGTCGTTGGTAAAGTGGCCGATGCAAACGTGGCTATCGCAAGGCACCGGAAAATGGGAGCGGGTGTTACGATAGAATTTTCTCCTATGAGTGGCGAGTGGACCGGTTGCTCTTTGGTTTAGGCCATGGCAAGATGGGCACCACCAGGATGTGACTCAGAAGTGTCACTTTTTCATGAAAAGAAGTGCTGCTTGTAACAGTTGGTTGATGGGAAATTCCTACTGCGTGAGTCGTTCTGTTCTGATCTTATTTTGAGCCTCAAAAAAAAATTAGTGTCATTGGAACATTGAGTCACTTTCGGTAAAAAGTTGGGCTCTGGGCGGTCTTCATCTTTGCCTGCCACCTTCTGTGAGGTTTGCGGGACTTAATTTTAAATCTGCGGGTCTCAGGCTCCTCTCGGGGTGCGGAGGAAGCTGAGGTGTCTCCGGTTGGTTTGTGGACGCTCACGGATGCCTCAGTGGGCTGGGAAGAGACACTTCGGGCTGCTAGTCCTGAACTCAGGAGGTGCAGAGCCCATTAGCTGTCTGGGCTGGTGACTGGGAGGTCTCAAGCTTCCCAGGAGGGGGTGGGGAGATCTCTGTGCCTCTGGGGCACCCTGGCTGTGAGGCTCACTGTCTCGGCGCCTGTTCTTCCTTGGTTATATGCTAGAGAGGCAGGATGGAGGGAGATGGGAAGAGACCCCCCAAGCTGGGACCAGGGGGCCAAGTCAAGGAGGCCCAGAGCCACCCACGGTGTCCAGGTGCGGGCAGTATCCATGGGCAGGACTGTGCGTCCTCTCCCTGCTGCAGGAATCGGAGAGACCTGAGACTCCCCCAGCCTGTCTGCCGTAGCCATCAGCGCCTGTGAATGGGGTGGTGTGTGCACTGGGTGGGGCGACGGGGATAGGGTTCTCAGTTCTGCTCCCCGGTCAGTGCTGGTCTTGGCTCTGGGCCACTGCCCCACCTGCACCTGGCCGCCTCGCTGTAAACACGGCTGGCAGATGCCAGCTTCTCTCAACCCCTTTCCGCAGGCCACCTCCCTCTGTCAGGCTGCGGGAACTCCTCGGTGTGGGCTCCACGAGAAGCCACGTGCCCTCCTGCCTCTCCTTATGGCCGCTGGCCCTAGAGTAGACTCATTTCAGGAATGAGTGGGGTCTGGCCCACAGCCCAGTCTGGCTGTTTCCAGTGCCCCTCAGAGGTTAGGCCACTTGTTCGGGGAGTGCTTCAGTGAGGGGGAGGGAGGGAGACGTACAGGCACCTGCAGAAATCTCAGCGGCCTCTGCTTCTCCTTTGCTCGGGCCCCCAGACAGAGGTGGGGCCTGGCTTAGCCCTGTGCCCCTCAGAGAGGTGCACTGAGCTGGGCAGCCTCAAGCCCCTCCTGACCCGGGGCAGCCCTCACCTGGGCTACCTCGGAGGAGGCACCAGAGGGGAGACTGCCTGCAGCCTCTTCCCCGAAGGGCCCTCAGCTTCATCGCCGGCCCCTGCGTTTGGGGCTCTCTGTGCTAATTGGGCGTTTTCCGCAGTTTCAGGCGTTTCGTCTCCTGCATATCTGAAAAGCCCTGGTGGGAATCACGGTTCTCCCAGGGGGCCCCCTGCCCCTCATGGCAGGGAGCTGTGGGGGGCTGTGCTGCCAGGTGCCTGTTCCCCAGTGGCTCCCAAAGCTGGTCTGTGGGAAGTGTGGCTGGACAGGCCCAGGGCACAGCGCACAGGCCTGGAGCAGTCACGGTGCTCTCCTTCCGCCTGCAGGGAGTGAGGATTCTTTGGACACCAGCCTGAGAGTTCACGGGGTCCACGCCACCAAGCATGCAGCTGAGAAGCGGCCCCTGCCCATTCGAAGGAAGAGAAGCATTGGTGAGTGGAGGAGGCCGCCATCGGCAGGGCAGGGCCGGGTGGGGAGGAGCTGCTGGCTCTCCCAACGCAGTGGCCTCAGGCGAGCGACCCATTCCCTCCTCCCTAAAATAGGCCTGGCCCTGGTGCCTCTGGCTCTGGCCTCTCCCGAGGCCTCCCTCCTTCGGGGGTGTCTCCTGCCCCAGCCCGCCTGCTCCTTCTGGAGTCCTGGTCTGGGCCAAGAGAACTTCCAGGGGAGAAAAGCCATCATAAATTCCTTAAGTGCTCCGTCTTGTTGGGGCCTGTCCCCAGGAGCCTTGCTGGAAACGTGGTCGTGCTTAATTTCGCAGTGTGGGCACTGTGCTCCCGCACCGGCTGCTGAACTGGTGGGGACGCGTGTGTGCCCCGGACGCCCTCGCCACACCCTGCATGCCCTGCCCCACTCATGCCTGGCTCCACGGCTCCACCCCCACATCCATTTGGGGGATATTTTGTCCCTTCTCACAGGGCAGCCCCATGGCCCTCCAGCCCCCTGAGGAGGAACTAGCAGGTTTGGGAGGTTCCTGGGCCAGTCGCTGCTTTCTACCCCAGTCCCACGTCCTCTGGGGTCCCACCTGATGGGTTTGAGCCCTGGTGCTGTTCATTGCTCTGTGGCCCTGAGCAGGTGGACCCCGTCTCTGAGCTGTGGTTTCCTCCATGAGGATGGATTTTGTATCTTCCACCTTAAAGTGTGATGTGTGGGTGGCTGGTCCCAGCTGATGCAAGCAGGCCCTCCCCAGGTGACATTTGCTGTGGGGGTCTGCATTTTGCACCCTTCAGACCAGTCTTGAAGGCCAGAGCACCCCAGCGAGTGCTGTAGGATTCTCTGCTAAGTCCCGCTCTGCCCCCCCCAGTCACTGGCCCCACCTGTCCAGGTTCCTCCAGCCTGCAGGCACCGGGCTGGGCTCCTTTGGATGTGTGGTGCTCCTGCGCACCCAGCCCCTGAGCCTCTGCTCCCAGCTCAGCCTCTGCTGCCTAGGAGGAATCCTGGCCTGTGGCACACCCTGGTTGCCCTCCAGGCCCAGCTGGAGCCGCCCCAGCCCTGGGGTGGGGCGGTGGTCGCAGAGGCCAGTCCCTGCTCACTGTGTCCCCGCCATTGCAGAGGAAGCTGTCCCTGCTGTCTGCAAGACCAGGACGGTCATTTACGAGATTCCTCGGAGTCAGGTTGACCCCACGTCCGCCAACTTCCTGATCTGGCCCCCGTGTGTGGAGGTGAAGCGCTGCACGGGCTGCTGCAACACAAGCAGTGTCAAGTGCCAGCCCTCACGCATCCACCACCGCAGCGTCAAGGTGAGCCTGGCCCCTCCCTCCCCACCCCAGCCCAAGGGCCGCCCCTACCAGGCAGCCAGGGTCCCTCACGCACCCACCACCGCAGCGTCAGGGTGAGCCCGGCCCCTCCCTCCCCACCCCAGCCCGAGGGCCGCCCCTACCAGGCAGCCAGGGTCCCTCCCAGGTGGCCACAAGGTGCTCTTGGCATGGCTGGTGGGGGGTGCACGGCTGCGCTCCCATCTCCCTGGCAGGTACACTGAGGCCCAGGGAGGAGAAGGAGCACCTGGGCATGTGGGAAAGACAGGGCCGGCCGGGCCTTCCACTCTGATGCTCTGGGGATGAGTCTGACCTCCTTTCCACGCTCTAGGCCACAGTGCGGGGGCTGTTTTGGGCCTTGCAAGGTGTCGAGCTGCTTAGCAGGAAGCTGTCTGGCGTCCCCGGGACCTGGAGAGTCCTCTGCAGGCTCTTCAGTGGGGGCCGTGGTGCGTGGCAGGAGGAGTGGGGGGTGGGTATTCAGAGCCTGCATTGCCTCTGGAAGTGCCTGACCTTTGGAGGGTCCCCCGGCTTCCCCGCTAGAGCAGCCCATCAGAAAGAGACGGAGTGCTTGGGGTGGGCTCGAGGCCAGATAGCGGACTTCCCTCTGCAGAATCCCAGGGTGAGCCCCGCTTTCGTTAAGTTAGGGATGGTGCCTGTCTTTTTCAGGCTGCTTTAGCAGAATTCCATCCACTAGGAGCTGATTAGCAACGAAAGTATTTCTCAAAGTTCTGGAGGCTGGAAGTCCAAGATCAGGGCGCCGGCAGACTCTCTCTGCTGGGGCCGTGTTTTCTGGGTTCGTAGATGACGCCTTCTCGCTCGGCCCTCAGTGTGAGGGGCGGGGTGAACAGCCTCCCTAGGCTGCTTTCTAAGGCACTGATTGCATTCATGAAGCCTCCACTCCTAGAACCTAATCAGGCCGGGCGAGGTGGCTCACACCTGTAGTCCCAGCCACTGTGGATGGCTGAGGCTGGAGGATCGCTGAGCCCAGGAGTTCAAGACCGGCCTGGGTAACATGGCAGGACCCCGTCTCTACAAAAAATACAAAAATTATCCGGGCGTGGTGGCACGTGCCTGTGGTCCCAGCTACTCTGGAGGCTGAGGTGGGAGGGTCAGGGTCACCAAATCCTCAGCTGACTTGAACCCAGGGGGTCCAGACCAGGCTGGGCAACACAGCGAGATCCCCAACTCTACAAAGAATTTTAAAACTAGCCAGGCGTGGTGGCGTGCACCTGTCGTACTGGGGCGGGTTAGGTGGGAGGATAGCTTCAGTCTGGGAGCCTGAGGCTGCAGCAAACCAGTGCAGCCTCTGTGCACCGCTGCAGTCTCAGTGTCTTAGAACGTAGCCAGGAGGTTGAGGCTGCAGTGAGCTGTGATGGAGTCCCTGCATTCCAGCCTGGACAACAGAGCAAGACTCTATCTCTAAGAAAAAAACAAAGGACTTAATGCCTTCCCTAAGACACCCGCCTCCTAATGCCATCCCCTCGAGCTGGGATTTCAGCGTAAGAAGCCTGGGGAGCATTGGCGTTCCTGCCACAGCAGGGCCTTCCTCCCTGGGGTTGCGCTGGGGGAGGAGCAGCACCCGGGTGAACTTGCTGACGGTCTTCTTTGGTTGCTGAGGTCCTGGGGCCAGGGCCGCATGGCTGAGCCTCTTTTCCCTGCGTTCAGGGAAGTGTGCCCGGAGACCTGTGGGATACAGCGCCCTGGGTGGGCTGGCTTTGGCCTGCGTGTTCTCCTCCTGTGTGCAATGGGTCTGAGGCAGGGCCTGGCCCTTCTGAGAGAGCCGGGGCTGCTGCCGTCCTGTTTGCACGGAGGTTTCCTGCCTGTTGGGGCATCAGTCTCCAGTTTTGGGGACGGGGTTGCAGGGTGAGTGTCTAAGGTATCTTCTGGCTTCTGTGAGGCCTGGCACCTCCCTAGGGCTCCCATCATGGTGGGGGGGCAGCGCTCTCTTAGGGCTCCTCTCCCTGGAAACTGTCTTCAGTTGGTTTAAAGTGCTGTTAATGCTCCCACCTGACCTGTGGGACCCACGCGTTTGAGCAGCGGGCGCAGGCGGGTGCAGCCTCCCTAGTCCAGGAGGCTGTTGCTTTGACTCGGAGCCTCCTGGCTCTGAGGATTTTTTTTCTTTTTTTGACACACGGTCTTGCTCTGTTGCCCAGGCCGGAGTGTGGTGGTGCGATCACGGTTTGCTGCAGCCTCAGACTCCCAGGCGGAAGCTATCCTCCCACTTCAGCCGCCTGAGTACGACAGGTGCACGCCACCACGCCTGGCTAATTTTAAAATTCTTTGTAGAGTTGGGGATCTCGCTGTGTTGCCCAGCCTGGTCTGGACCCCCTGGGCTCAAGTCAGCTGAGGATGTGGTGACCACTGAGCCTGCTCTTCCTGGAATATGGGGTCACTGAAATTATGTTTGAAGATTTCAGTTTTGGGGTTAACATTAGTAACCATTCTTTGACTTTAGAAAAGAATTATTTCACATCCCCCACCCCCCACTGTTGTGACTCCAGGCCCTGGAGGGAGATGGGGCAGGGGGAGAAGGTTCTCCACGAAGGACTTTGCAGCCAGTCGGGCCGTTTCCTCGTCACACGACCAGGCACTTTAGACCCATAACTGGGAATTATCTTGGCCTCTGGGGACTTGGTCCTCCGAGGTGCCTGGGTATTGAGTAAGCAGATTCCACATCTTACTCCCCGGGATCTCCAAGGCCACACGCTCCCCTTTCGAAGCCCCGTTTTTCCCAGGGCCCTGCGGGTGCTTGTCTGGGGCACTCTTCTGTCCTTAGAGGATATTTACTGCCAGGGGGTCAGGGAAGGAGGGGAGGGGAGGGCCTGACTCGGGCCTCCAGGTCCCCCGGCCGTGAGCCCAGCACCGTCCCCTCTGTCCTGTGTGCCTCCCTGGGGCACAGCCTCTGCCTTTCTGTGGGCCTCGGCATCCTCCCAAGTTATATGTTGGAGGCCCTTGTGGGCTCTGAGTCCAGGATACCTGTGGTCTTGTTCTCATTAGAGATTCTCATGTCAGTTCTGGGTGTTGGGGGAGCCTTGGAGGTGTGGGGAGAGGCTCTTAGCCCATGGCTCAGGCTTGGGCAGGCCTCACCCTTCCCGCCCTGGCTCGTCATGGGGTGAGGATAGGAGGGCTTGGTCCTACAGGGCTGTGCTGCCTCCCTCCCCCGGCCCCCGGAGCAGGCTGGGTGGGGTCTAGAGGCTTCCAGCACCCTCTGGCCGGTGCAACATTGGAGATGAGGGCCAGTTCCCTCTCCAGGAGTGACCCCTGCTTTGCTCTGTGCAGTGGTGGAGCCGGGACTAGGGCTCTGCCTCTGGGTCTCATCTGGCGGGACAGGGTCCTGGTCAGCCCAAGCGGGGACAGGGTGTCCTAAGACCTCAGGGCTGTGTCCTGCAGCAGAGCCGGGCGGCCCAGTTCCCACCTCCTCAGACCCAGGTCCCCCTCATGTTCCCACTTCTGGGAGGTGTCTTCTCCCTGCCCACCCATCTGGCTCCGGACACAGGGGGCTCTGGCTGAGGGGACAAAGGTGGGAGGAAACAGGAGGCCCACTGTGGAGGCTGAGCCAAGAGGCTGGTCCTGCCCCTGCGGATGGAGGTGGCTGTCAACCTGGTGAGAAGGAGATGGGCCCCAGAGCCTCAGCCTCCATGCGTGTGAGTGGGCATGGGGTCAGCTTAGGTCAGCGGGGTTGGGGCTGACCGGAAGGGGCCCCCACAGTCTGTCCACCCAGGCTGGGCGTGGCACCTCCCGTTTCCATTTTTTATGCCCTTCCAGTCAACATTCAGAGGTCTCTTGTTAGAAGATGGTAGTGAAGCCGGGAGTGGTCACTGCCCGGCACAGGCCCTGCTGGGATCACCAGGATGTGACTGACTGGCAGCCTCGGGGAGAGACTGGCCAGGGTCCCCAGCTGGGTGGGCATTTCCTTGCACTCTGCCTGGCACAGTCAGCTCTTGGTTCCTGGATGCCCAACTCTTCCCCCAGACCCAAGCCTCGGGGGTAGGACAGGAGTGTGGGCCTGGACGTGGACCATGGGGATGAGATGCCAGCCCGAGGGCTGCAGGGGTCTAGCCAGGACGGAGCTGACTCTGAGCCCTTGCTGGGCTGGAGGCTTCCAGGTGTGTGCTCACCTGTTGCTCGGGATGGGCCTCTGCTCCCTGGAACGGAGTGGCTGGGGTGTTCTGGGTGAGAAGCTCCCAGCCACGCCTCTGTCCACTCTCTGGGGTCTGGTGCAGGAGTCTCTAGGTGGGCGGAGTTGGGGTCCTCTTGAGCCAGGCTGGGCAGGGGCCTCTTACACGAGCTTGAGGCCTGGGCATTGCTTCCATTCTTAGTGGATGTGGGGGCGGTGCTGAAGGAGGCAGGATCTTCTTTTTTTTTTTTTTTTTTTTTTTTTTATAAAGACTGGATCTTGCTTTGTTGGCCAGGCTAGTGTCAAATTCCTGGGATCACAGGTATGAACCTCCTCCACGTCCTATTTGAGGGATTTTTTTGTTTGTTTTTTTTTTTAAAGACAGAGTCTCACTTGTTGCCCAGGCTGGAGTGCAGTGGCCTGATCTCAGCTCACTGCAACCTCTGCCTCCCAGGTTCAGGTGATTCTCCTGCCTCAGCCTCTCAAATAGCTGGGATTACAGGCACATGCCACCATGCCGGGCTATTTTTTGTATTTTTTAGTAGAGATGGGGTTTTGCCATGTTGGTCAGGCCG
>NW_012117710.1:661909-673031 GCF_000951035.1 Colobus angolensis palliatus | reverse complement strand
AACTCCTGACCTTAGGTAATCTGCCCGCCTCGGCCTCCCAAAGTGCTGGGATTACAGGCGTGGGCCACTACGCCCGGCTGGGATCCTCATGACCCAAGTCAGCATCTGGATCGAGTGACATTCTGAGTCTCTGTTGAGAGACCCCCAGGTTGGGCTGTGGGGCGATGGGGCCAGGGCTCTGCTCTTTTGGAGTTTAGACTTCCTTTCTGTGAAAGAGGTGAGAAGGAGTGCAGGCTAGGAATGGAGATTCAACACTGTGTGACCCTGGGCAAGGGGCTTCCCTTGTCTGTGCTGTGTGTTCTCATCTCTAAAATGGACCACAATGGCGTCCTCACAGGGTGGCTGTGAGGGTTACAGTGATGGGCGTGTGCGGTCCAGTCAGGTGTCTTTCATGGCTGATACTCTGTCTTGAAGCTTTGAAAGGGTCAGGACATAACCTGGAGTGGGGGTGGGGTCCCCTGCAGGGAGTGACTGTCCCAAGCCCTCCTCAGGGGGTATCTGCAGCCTCTGGGCTTTGTAGCAGCAGGGACTCGGCATCCCAGGTCTAGAGGGGTGACAGCGTCCCTGCGTTATAGTCTCGGGTGAGTTCGCGCCGGGAGTGTTGCGGTGGGGCGGCTTACAATGCAGGTGAACTCAGCTGTGGGGAATTGGAATGTCTGGTGTGCTAAGGTGCAGCCCACATCTCTGGGACGGAAAAAGGGGAGGGACATGGAGACCCCCCACCCCCATCACTTGGGCTCCCGTTTGGGGTCTGGGGGCCGGGCCACCTACCGTGGGAGTCCTGAGGACATCGTAGTCTCTGTTCTTTGGACTTGGCCTTCTTTTATGGAGGAGGTTTTTGTGAGAATCCGATATTCATTTTGTGTTCTTGGGAGAAAAATGCAGCTATTTCCTGGCCAGACAGAGGTGATGGAACAGCCCAGAATCCTGGCATACTCAGAAACAGGTGCAATCGTAAATCGCTGTTTGTTTTTGTTTGATAAAAATGGGCTTGTCTGAGGAGACAGTGGGTTCCCAGACGAGCGGCCGTGCCGTGTGCCTTTCGCACGGTGCCCAGAGGGGCGGCATTTCTGCTGTGTCCTGGGAGCCCACATACCCGCGGCGGCTGGCTATCTTGAGTGGATGAGAGTGAGCCTGCCCCTCGCCTGGGCATCTGGTGTCTGGCCAGATGGGCCTGCGGTCTCTGCCGAGCCAGGCCCTGGTATCTGCCCTGCCGAGGGAACTAGGTGAGGCTGCTTGTTGACCAAAGAGGCTGTGCCACCCGGAGGGTCAGGGCCAGGAGCAGAACAGGGCGCCCTGCCGGAGCCCATCCCCACAAACCCAGATTTCAGAGCCCACCTGCCCCATGCCTCACTTGGCTGCCCCTGCAGAGGCTGAGGGTGGATGGGAGCAGCAGAGTAGGGGTGCTTCGAGCCCGGGAGGTGGCGGGATGTGAGGCTGGTGCTGTTCCACCTGCTGGGACCTGTGTCCAGGGCCTCCAGGGGAGGGGAGGAAGGAGCTCGGCCCCTGGTGAGGCAGGAGGGGGCTGGGTCTGGTTTTGTGCACTGGGATCCCTCGTTACTTACTACCTGGCAGTTCTTGATTCAGGGAGGGCTAAGGATACGCTTGGAGGGCTGGGGGTGGCTGAGGTCCCAGGCGGCCCTGCCGCTCCTCTTGAGGCTTTGCTGCAGTTCATCCTCAGGCTGGGCCTCTCCCACCCCAGGCCCTTAATAGGAGCGTGACTCTAGACCCACTCTCTGCCTGTGGTGGGTGGGGGGTGGTACTGTGCTGAGCTTGGGGACCAGGGGGCGGGTTGGTTTCGAGGCTCTGTGTTAGAATAGATGCCAGTGGCAGCCCACTCCTGAAGGTTGGCTTTGTCCTCAGTTCTGGGGGCTTCTGCGTGTGCAGCCTCATTTATTCCTCAACCCCTGAGGGGGTGTGATCGGCTTCCCTTTTACAGATGGGAGGTGGAAGTGTGTGCACAGCTGCGGAAGCCTCTCTCTGGAGGATTTTGTCCTGGGGAAAGGGGCAGATTGCCGCGGGAGTTGGGGGACTGGTCTGAGGCCTCCCGAACGGAACGGAGCCCCATCCAGGAAGCGGCGGTGTCCCGGCCGCTTTCTCTCACGCTTTGTGACGTAGCGAAACCTCCCAGGCCAGGTCCTGTTTCTGAGCTGGCTCCTGACCCCAGGCGTCCCACGCCCTGCACCTGTTGAGCTCATACTTGGCTGTCTGTTCATGCCCCAGGCAGGCCAGACCACTTCACACGCCTGCAGGCACCCTTTGCACTGTGGGTTAACCATTAACTCAGCCTGGGACAAGCCTGGTCCCCAGTGCCTTAGGGCCCGGCTTACCTTCGGAGCCTGCCTGGTCCCAGGGTGCAGAGCTGACCTTCTGCCTGGGGGTCCTGCTGATGCCCAGTCTCCAGAGTCCCCCACCCCGCCCCCTGAAGAAGGTTGGGAAACATTCCCCTCCTCCCTCCTTTTCCCTCCTGACCGCCTGGGAGGCAGGGCCACTGGGCTGGGGGCATCTGACCTTGTGCTGAGGTCTCCTCATTCACCCAGCAGTGTGCATTCCCCTACGCCCCTGTGCTCAGGAGGTGACCCGGCCTCTGTTTCCTTTCTAGCCTCAGTTTCCCCATGAACCGTGAGGGGTGAAGTGGGGGCTGTTCTTGGACTTAGACCCTGTATGCGGCAGGGCTGGTTCCGTGGGCACAGATGGGGCGCCTGCTGGGTGCTCAGCTCCCCAGGGCCTGGGAGGGCAGGAAGGTGGTGGCTGTTCCTTGGCATGTGCCCCAGGGGGCAGGTGGGACAGCCTAGCAGTGAGGGACAGGTTTAGTTAGGGCTTGCCTGTGCCTCAGTTTCTTATTCTATGAATGGAGGTGCCAGTCGTGCCTCCTTATAGGGTGGTCGGGAGGATGACATGAGTGCTGGGGTTTGGGCTGGGAGAGCCGGTGCTCGACTCACGCGGTCCCTGGCCGTGCATTAGGGGTCTGTTGATGCCAGGCGTGTGTGTAGTAAGATTCCCATAACGGGGCCCATGTGTACATTATGCCTGCGTGAATGTGTGTGGGGGGTGGAGTTGCCTCCCCATGACAGGGCATGTGTGTACATTATACAGGTGTGTGTGTGGGGTGGAGTTCTGTTCCCATGACGGGGCTTGTGTGTGCATTATGCATGTGTGCGTGTGTGTGTGTGTGTTTCTTGCCTCCCTTGTTGAATGCCTGAAGCTCCCCTCTCTGGCCTGGACTGGGCCATTGTCTGCCTTCAGCTCCTCCGGGAAGGGGCTGTGGAGGCAGGACCCCTATGTTGTAGAACCACAACATACTGCCTGGAGAATTAAGGGCAGGTGTGGCTCGCAGACAGGCAGAGTCCAGTCTGAAGAGGGACACCCGGCTGAGGTCTGGTTCGTTTTTGAGCTGCCTGTGCCTGACAGCCACAGCCCGCCAGCCTGTGCTCCTCCCGGCTCATCTTGTGGAGGCTCGATGATGGCCCAGGGTTCCTGGCCCTGGTTTCCGAGGTCAGGCCTCTCTGAGCCCAAGGAGAGCCTCGGACCTGGGGGAGCCATGAGGGGACCCCGGTTGTGGGTCTGCTGGCCCTGCTGCCTGGGGGCTGGCAGGGAGGTGGGGCCCTCATCAGGCCAGCAGCTGGGATTATCATCTGGACTCTCAAGTCCACAACAACCTCGGGCTAGGATACAGCCACGAACCCCCCATTCCTAGGCCATGGCTTTAAATTTTTTTTTTAATTAATAGAGATAGAGTCTTGGTGTATCGCCCAGGCTGGAGTGCAGTGGTATGATCACAGCTCACTGCAGCCTCAAACTCCTGGTCTCAAGTGATCCTCCAACCTCAGCCTCCTGAGTAGGCTGGGACTACAGGTGCCACCATGGCTCGCTAATTTTTAAATTGTTTTTAGAGACAGGCTCTTACTATGTTGCCCAGGCTGGTCCTGAACCCGTGGAGTTAAGTGATCCTCCTGCCTTGACCTTCCAAAGTGCTGGGATTACAGGCGTGAGCCACCATGCTCAGCCTGGCTTTTAAAATGTATTTAATAACAACATGATCATTTGAAAACATTTTCCAGCTGCACATCCACACACAAGCAAACACTTTTCCTGGCCACCTGCACCCCAGAACCCCCAAGCTCCCACACCTTAGCAGTGTGCATCCTTCAGACCCCCCCAGGCACACGTGAACCTTTGGGTTTATTTTAAACAAAAATAGGATGAATCTACAAAATGCCATGCTCCAACGCCAGGCTCTCGCTTGAAATTCCAGCACTTTGGGAGGCTGAGGCAGGAGGATCACCTGAGTCCAGGAGTTCAACATCAACCTCGGCAACATAGCGAGATCTCATCTCTACCAGAAAAACAAAAAAATTTAAAATTAGCTGGGCATGGTGGCCCGCGTTTACAGGTGGGAGGCCGAGGTGGAAGGATCATTTGAGCCCAAGAGTGCAAGGCTGCAGAGAGCTATGATTGGCCTGGGTGACAGGGTGAGACCCTACTCAAAAACACTAAAACACACACACACAAAACGGCACTGCAGCTTGTAGGTTTTTCACCTGGTACTCCTACACTCCCCCCCACAAGGTAGCGTTCCTGGGAGGAGGTCAGAGGTCAGAGGTCAGGCTGCTCTCTCCTCCCTCCCAGCCTGTCCCTGGCTCCCAGCACGTCGTGATGTCTGAAGCTCCATGCAGGCATTCATGGCTGGGCTGTGTTCTGTCGGGCAGGTGGCCAAGGTGGAATACGTCAGGAAGAAACCAAAATTAAAAGAAGTCCAGGTGAGGTTAGAGGAGCATTTGGAGTGCGCCTGCGCAACCACCAGCCTGAATCCGGATTATCGGGAAGAGGACACGGGTGAGTGGCTGCCTTTGTTGGCATTGGTATTCGAGAACAGATCCTCGGAGCCTTGCTTTTGGGGTGTCAGGTGGCCCCCTGGAGCGCGATGCTCACTACTGTGTGCATCTGGGCTGCTGTTGAAGGACTTGTTGGCCTGCTCCTGGGCCAAATGCCTGTTGAGGAGGCAGCTCCCATGCCTGCAGGTGTCCGGTGGGGAGGGCAGCCCAAGCCGCGGCACTGACAGGGGAGGAGGTTCAGGCCTCACTGAGAGGGGCTGGGAGTGCATGAGATGCCCAACTCATCAGTGGACCACGGGGCTGAGATGAGAAGAATCTGAAGAAGGGCCCCTGCCGGGATGGGCGGGAGGAGCAGGTTCAAGGACTACAGCTGCCCTGGCTGGCTGGGGTCTCTCCTTCACCCCACCGGGCGGACTCCACCCGGGAGCAGAATGACCTCTGTGCCCTGCTGTGTCTGGGCCCTGGGAGCACGAGGGGACTCAGAAGTTTCTCCATGCCAGGGTGCTGGCCTTCTCTTCTGGAAAGATAAACACTGTAGGTATTTGGTGCTTCAGTTCTTCACCCCGACGGCCATCCCTTGGCCCACTCACCGCCGTGCCCTTTTGTTAACAGGAAGGCCTAGGGAGTCAGGTAAAAAACGGAAAAGAAAAAGGTTAAAACCCACCTAAAGCAGCCAATCAGGTAGGACCTGTCCGCCGGACACGCTGAGTCCTGCAGGGCGGGGAAGTGCAACCAACTGATCGCACCAGCAAATCACGCTTCCTGGCTCGCCGGGTGCGGCGGGGACGTGGCCCTGATTGGCCTTCATGGTGTCTGCTCGGCTTGGGTCTCCTTGCTCCCCGTCTGCTCCTGCCTCGCAGTACGCCCTGGCCCGCGGCTCACTCCCACTCTGGGAGCCTGCCTCCAGCTTTGTCCTTCTCTTTGTCGTTGATTGGGGACACAGGAGCATTGCACATGAACAGAATGTGTTGGGCGACCTGAGCAGCGGTGGGGCAGCTCTGACCGCCTGACCACTCTGGGATCACCCACCCCATTTGACAGATGAAAAAACTGAGGCTTAACGGAGATTACAGATAAGGACTGTTGGAGGCTGAATATATCTGGAAATCCTTTATAAACGCGCAGGGCTGTTGGCTCCTGTGCTGGAAATTGCATTTGGCTCCTAGTGACGCCAGACAGCACAGGGATTGAGATAAGGTCGAGCTTTATGACTTTCATCTAAAGGTGGGATTGCAGAGCAGGGAGGGTAGTCTTGAGGTATCATCAGGGTCTCCCTTCTGTCTGGCTAGTGGCATCCATCTGCAGTTGCCTCATGGCCCAAGGTGGCTGCGAAAGCTCCAGAAACCACATCTGTGCTCCAGGCTGGAAGAAGGAGTGAGGGGGGAAAAGGGCAAAATAACACCCTTAGAGAGCGATCCTGGAAATTCCACCCAGCGACTTTTGTGTTTTTCTCAGCTGCCATCCCTCCACTGCAAGGGAGCTTGGGAAATGTCTCCTAGCAACACACGTCACTTCCCAGATGGAAATGGGACCTAGGCAGTCGCTGTCATCACGGAGGAGGCAGTTTCAAGCCTTCCTGGTCCTTGGCATTGGCCCGCCTGGCTTGGGAAAGTTGGAGCCCTGTCTGGCCTGGTTCCTCCTTCTGGCACGTGGGACTCCATGGCGGCCAAAACAAATAGTTTCTTTAGAAGAGAGGAGGCTCTCAGAGATAGGGTGTCTGAGAACCCTGGCTCCTGTTTGCAATGTGGGACTTGGGCCTGCGGGTGAGGCCCATTCATGAGGAGCCTCTTGGGAGGAAAGTATCCACTTGGGCGGGTCTTTGAAGTAGTCCAGGACTGTTGGTCAGCCAGCCTTGGCTTCATTTGCCCAAAGTGTGGTGTGATGGGTGGTTTCGTGCCTGCCTGCAGGTCCCGTTTCTACAGAGCGTTAGGCTCTGGCCTCCATGGGCCTGCTGGTGACAGACCCCATGGTGAGAGGCTGGCACTCCTGTTGTCCCATGCCTGGCTGGCACTCATGCTCAGCCTATAGGTGGCCCAAGTGTTGGAGTGTGCGAAGGAGCAGCGACGTAGGATGTGGAAGAGTTGTTCTTAAAGAATCAGCATAGGTCTGCCTAGCTGCAGACTCTTCTGTCTGGCTGGTGGCCTCCATTCTCAGGATTGTCTCATGGGCCAAGGTGGCTGCCAGAGCTCCAGAAATCACATCTAAGCCCTAGGCTGGAAGAAAGGAAGGCAGGGAGAAGGGCAAATGAACCATTCTTGGCCTCAGTTTCCCCCATCTGTACAATGGAAGAATGGGGCTTGGTCTCTAGACATGTCCTGTGAGATGCTGGGAGCCTAATCCCAATTCCTGTCAGGGTACTGCAACATGGCTAATGTGGCAAATGTGATTCTGGAAATTTCATGAAAACTTGAAATCCGTGTGTACCCCTGATTGGGTTAAATGTTTTCACCCTGTTTGCTTCCTATGCAGTGATGTGTGTGCTGGATGGTTCACTTGGTCGGTGGTCTCAGTGTCTGTCTTTCCCTTCTCCCTGCAGATGTGAGGTGAGGATGAGCCGCAGCCCTTTCCTGGGACATGGATGTACATGGCGTGTTACATTCCTGAACCTACTATGTACGGTGCTTTATTGCCAGTGTGCGGTCTTTGTTCTCCTCCGTGAAAAACTGTGTCCGAGAACACTCGGGAGAACAAAGAGACAGTGCACATTTGTTTAATGTGACATCAAAGCAAGTATTGTAGCACTCGGTGAAGCAGTAAGAAGCTTCCTTGTCAAAAAGAGAGAGAGAGAGAGAGAGAGAGAGAAAACAAAACCACAAAACATGACAAAAACAAAACGGACTCACAAAAATATCTAAACTCGACGAGATGGAGGGTCGCTCCCGTGGGATGGAAGTGCAGAGGTCTCAGCAGACTGGATTTCTGTCCGGGTGGTCACAGGTGCTTTTTTGCCGAGGATGCAGAGCCTGCTTTGGGAACGACTCCAGAGGGGTGCTGGCGGGCTCTGCAGGGGCACGCAGGAAGCAGGAATGTCTTGGAAACCGCCACGCGAACTTTAGAAACCACACCTCCTCGCTGTAGTATTTAAGCCCATACAGAAACCTTCCTGAGAGCCTTAAGTGGAATTTGTTTTTTTTTGTTTTTTTTTTTAACACCATAAAGTGATTATTAAGCTTTCCTTTTTACTCTTTGGCTAGCTTTTTTTTTTTTTTTTTTTTTTTAATTATCTCTTGGATGACATTTACACCGATAACACACAGGCTGCTGTAACTGTCAGGACAGTGCGACGGTATTTTTCCTAGCAAGATGCAAACTAATGAGATGTATTAAAATAAACATGGTATACCTACCTATGCATCATTTCCTAAATGTTTCTGGCTTTGTGTTTCTCCCTTACCCTGCTTTATTTTTTAATTTAAGCCATTTTGAAAGAACTATGCGTCAACCAATCGTATGCCGTCCCTGCGGCACCTGCCCCAGAGCCCCTGTTTGTGGCTGAGTGACACCTTGTTCCCCGCAGTGTACACCTAGAATGCTGTGTTCCCGCGCGGCACATGAGATGCATTGCCGCTTCTATCTGTGTTGTCGATGTGCCCTGGTGCCGTGGTGGCGGTCACTCCCTTTGCTGCCAGTGTTTGGACAGAACCCAAATTCTTTATTTTTGGTAAGATATTGTGCTTTACGTGTATTAACAGAAATGTGTGTGTGTGGTTTTTTTTTTGTAAAGGTGAAGTTTGTATGTTTACCTAATATTACCTGTTTTATATACCTGAGAGCCTGCTATGTTCTTTTTTTGTTGATCCAAAATTAAAAAAACCACCAACAAAACCCATGGACGTGAGAAGCGTTTTGTGGTACGTTTTTCTAGCACTGATTCTAGACCCTGGTTGCCAGGTCATGCGGTATTTTGTTGGGTGGAAACGGAGGTCAAAGCTTTCTGGGTGGGGTCCCCGGAACTGCCTCCATGGTTTAGCACCTACGGGGGTTAGGCCAAGGGCATCCTCCAGGCTCCACTCCCTGGAGTGGATGAGGAGTGTCAGAGTAGCCAGAAGACCACGAAGAGTTTCATCCAAGAAGGGAGCCCACCTGACCTGGTGTGTCCACGTGCAGCGCCCACCATACCTTGCCCGGGCTGGCCCCTCCACCACCTCCAGGCCCACGAGACAAACCATCGAGGTCGCTTTCAATCTTGACCCCACGTTCTCCGTGGACCATCTGTGGACTGGCGGCTGGCTGGCATCTGTTGTCCATGTGCTGATGGAAGGTTCTTATGAAGGATTGTCTTCAACAGCTTATCTTCGTGGTGCTGTTTTCAGCCTCATCAGGGCAGCCTGGAGGCTGGAGGGGAAGTGCAGGGCCAGGTGGTTGCAACCTGGTTCCTGTTCTTTGGACGCCTGCTGGGGCCCTGCCTGGGCCTGTGGGCTGCTGTCCAGCTCTGCACTGGTTACAGCACCTTGCCCAGGAATGTGCATTGGATGTGACGTGTAACAATGTAACATATATTTGTTTCCGTGAGATGCTGGTGACAATGCTCCGTTTTTCTTTTTTGTGTAAAATCGTCTGGTGTAACACCGTGTCCATTAAAGTGATGGGGCAGAAAAGCCAGGTGTGCTGTTGGGGAAGAGGGAATTCCGTAAGAATTCCATAGGTCTCGAGCCCAGGGGTGGCCGAGGTAGCAGTAGAGGTGGGAACTCAGGCCTCCTTCCTTCTCTCCCTCCTTCTGTCCTTCCCTCCCTCACTCCCTCCTTTCGTCCTTCACTGGTTCATTCATGCAGGTGAGGGCCCTAGTGCCAGCTCCTCCTGTCCCTGCATGGGGAGAGTCCTGGGGAGGGGCAGGCAGGGTGGAGGCCACTACAGCCAGGAAGGGCTACAGCATGGTGGAGGCTGTGGTCTGAGGCTGGATCCTTTCCGAGCCTCTCCACCCACGTGGGCCTGCAGCCTTTGTTGCGGCTCTGCCCTGCATTCCCGGGATTTCTGCTTCTGCCTGGGCCCAGGAAGACGGCTTTCTGCCCAGGGTCAGCTCTTCATGTCTTGTGAGCCCTGTGCCCTTGACCGAGGGGCCTCCATCCGCATCTCTACATGCACGTCTGTGAAATGGAGCTGCAGCTCAGGCAGGGTGAGGAAGTCACACCATTGACACGCCTGGTGCAGGTCTTGTCTGCTGCCTCCTGCTGGGACTTCACTCCAGCCTGTAGTATTTCTAGGCCCCAGTATGGCATAGGACACAGCCCTTGGGCACAGGGATTGCTGAGCAGTGATGGTGCCGCCTGTGAAAACGAGGTTCCTGCACCTGCCTGGACACCTGAACGCACCTGCTCGGACAGTGCCCTTGCCAGCGTTCATGAGAGCTGGGGTCCAGCCTTTGCTGGGCTTCTCCTTTAGCTTGGGGGCATTTCCTTTTCTTCACCCAGGCCTCCATGTCCTGGCTGTGGAGGGGGTTGGAACTGGCTGGGAGAGTCAATGACTGCAGGTGGTCTCCAGCCCTGGGTCCCTACAGCTATCTTGGGATTCCCAGCGGGGGCTGGGTCTGGGCCAGGAGGGCCTGGGTCTTTGCCTGGGTCCTGTGCACAGAGCAGTCGCTGGGCTGGGCCAGGCTCGGAGACCCCACTCTGCAGGGAAGCCCTTCTGGTTTGTTCCCTCTTGTCAGGCACAAGAAGCCGCGGCCCTCCTGGGGGCTCCCCGGGTTTTTTGAGCTTTTCATACTTAGCCACGGGTTCCTCCAAGGATTCTAGGGGTGGGAACTTGAGGGCGTGGCTCCCATTTTAAAGATGAGGGAGCTGTGCCCCTGGCATGCTCTGAACGCCCGGGGGACCCCAAGCAGAAGGCTCGCAGGACACAGAGCGGCAGGACTTGTGCTGTGGTCGGGCATCCAAGGGCCCTTCCATCCCCTGGGCCTTGACTCTGCCCCATCCCAGTTGTGTGCTGGGCCCCAGACTCTGGAGGAGCACTGGGGCTGGAACTCCCAGAGTGCCTGCAAACAGCAGGGCCAGCCAGGCTCTTCTGGGGTTGTGTCCTGGGCAGGTGCCGAGACTGACACTGAAGGTCCTTGCCCTGCAGCGATCACCAAAGGGCCAAGATTCACAGAGAGATTTGCCTCTGCATGCTCCCTGGAAATGGGGTCAGGAAGGACCAAGATATAGACCCCAGGGAAGGCATGGCCTCCAGGTCCAAAAGGAAGAGCAGGGATTAGAACTCAAGTGGCAAAAATCACAGAATCCCTCCACCCCACACACAGAGCCCCATTCCCTCACAGAAGCCCCCCATCCTCTCACAGAACTCTGGTCCCCTCA
>NW_012117710.1:653147-657993 GCF_000951035.1 Colobus angolensis palliatus | reverse complement strand
GCTCCATCCCAAGTCCTGGGATTGGCTGGTTCTGAGTCCCGTGTACCATTTCTGTTGTTAGATAGATTTCCATCAGAAGCACAAGACAGAAAATGGAGGAGGACCGGGTTCCCCAAGGAAATCAGGGTGCCGTTCATAGATGGGACTAGTAAGTGGGATGCTGGGGGTGCTTTGGCCTGGGTGCCCCAGAGGCAGAGCCTGAGAGACAGAGTTGTGGGCCTATGGTTTGCAGAAGGGCAGATCCCAGCAATACAGGGAGGGCCTAGGGTGTGAAATGGTCAAGTGGGAGACCTCACTGAGTCAGCTCCAGGCTCCAAATCCTGGGACCTGGAGCCTGCACACATGAATGCCAGGAGGTTCCAGGATCCCCCCAGAAGCTCGGAGAAGGCCTGGGTAGGAAGCCAGGTGGCAGAGGCAGGAGCTGAGCAGAGGTGGGCAGGAGGATGCATGCAGGCCAAGGGCAGACCACGCGTAGGCATGGCCCCCACTGCACAGGGCCCTGCACCAGCCTCCCCATGGCTGGCTGCTTCTCATCTGGACAACCTTGTTGCCCACCCATCTGCGTGCTGTCTTCGGTCACCTGCCCTCCCAAGAGCAGCCAGGGTCATCTTCCCCAAACCCAAGACCACCCTGCTCTCCCTACCTCTCCTAGAGCCCCTGCTGCTCTGTAGGCTTAGAATGAAGTTGAGAAGCTTCCAGGGCTCCGGGCCCTGCCTGACCCCAACTGTTCCAGCCACACCCTGGCCCCTGTCTGCCACCTCATGACCTCAGCTGAGCTGGCTTGGTTGTGGCACGGGGGAATCGGAGCGGGGGGTGCTGCCCAGGCTGAAGGAACAGGGTCAAAGGGCAGGACTTTTCTGATGAGGCGGCAGCTGAGAAAACGGAGTGGCCGGGGAGGGCTGTTTATGGGATGGCCATCTGCAGGGCCTTGGCAACCACAGCCTCCCGTCCAGGCCTCCAGTCTTGCCTGGTGACAGGGCCCGGTGTGAGCTGGACCACAGGTACTTGGTGGGCCTGGTCTGGAATGGGGTCAGGGAGGCAGAGTACTTGGGAGACAGGTGCCCCCTCCCAGGTTCAGCCAAGCATGGGGCAAGAGAACTGGGCTCTGCTGGGCTCTGCCCAGCTGTTTGATGTTGGACAACCTCACTGTGACCTTGGGCTGCACCACTGCCCTGGTTGGAAGAGAGGGAGGCTCGGTGGGGTGGGCTGAGCTCCAGGACCGCCAACCCTTGCCCCCCTTTGCCCACCTGTGAGTAGCTTCCCTAATGGAAAGACTGAGTGAGGGGACTCCTCAGCGGCCGGCCCTTGTGGGGGCACAGAGCTGCAGGAGCTGCGGTGAGGGCCAGGACCAAGCAACCTCTAGACCCCAGACGCTCTGTAAGCGTCCCTGCCTGCCCTCTCTGAAGGACTTCCCAGGCCACCTTGCCCTGCCCAATGCTGGGGACTGAGTCCTTTTTGGGTACCCCAGGTCACCTGGCAGAGTCCCTGGCCCCTAGCAGGCACTGAAGGAGGCCCTCCCACTTTGGGGGGCCCTGGGTCCTTGCTGTGAGCATTTGAGGCTGCTTCCATTCACCCTGGGGTGGCAGGCAGGACCCAGCATGGCCTCAAAGGTAACTGCAGCAAGAAGGAACTGGCCTGCCCCCTGGACTCCCACCCTGGCCTGGCGCAGCTGGAGTCCACCCCGACTCCCTGAGGGTACTCAGATGAAAAGTGTGTGGTTTCTACAGAATAAAACAGCCACTGTTCCTACCCTGGCCTTTGAGCCACCAAAAAATGTGCAGTATTTATGATCCGGCCCCCAGCCGCCCAGCCACGCACCAGCATCCAGTGGCCGAGGCCCCTGCTCGCCCCTCCCTGGGTGGTGGAAGCCATCCTGGGCCCTTCTGGCTTCTGAGCTGGAGGCTGGCGGCCCCGAGTCCCAGGCATGGGGCTCCACCAAGGCCCTTAGTTGTCTGGTGTGCAGGACAGAGAGACAGACAGAAATACCCCTCCCTGACTCTGACTTCTAGGCAACCCCAGTCAGGCAGGGAAGCCCACTGCAGGCCCTAGACCCGGGCTGCAGAAACCACTGCCGACAGGCCCGCCATCTCCCACTGGCCACGGAGCACCGGCTGCAACCCCCACCTGTCTCCCTCAGGGGACTCTGGGAGGAAAAAGCCCAGAGCACACACGGGTCACGGCCAGCCTCACAGCGTCTGTCCTCCACTAGGGCCATTGGTGCCAGGACTGTGGCACCCCTTCCGGAGAGGGCTGGGAGATGTGGCTGTGGGGCAGAGGCTGGGTTGGGAGCCCCATTTTGGCACTTTCTGCTGCCCTTCCGTACCTCCTCACCAGGGAGGCCTGGCTGGGAACCTTTCCGTCTAGGTGCTCCCAACGCTGAGGCTTCCTTGTCCCGGCTCAGCCCCAGCAGGTCCCCAGAGGCACCTGGGGAATGGCACAGGTATCCCCACACATAGTCCCCAGCACACCTGCCCCAGTGTTTCTGAGGTCTCACTGAATCCCCAGGGAGGGGTCAGCGGTCGGAGCTTTGGGTCTTTCCCTACAGCTGCATTTCAGAAGGGAATGTAGCCTCTCTGGCGTGCCGGGGCTTGTGGTCCAGAGAGGCAGCTGCCACCTGGCGTGGGAGGCTTCTCAAGCTTGTCAGGCAGAGACTCATAACTCAGTGGTGAACCCCACCTGACCTCAGGACCACCTGCCTGTCTCTAGTCCAGGCTCTGCCCTGTCCTGGGCTCCCCTGGACTCCCCTGGCACAGGCTTGTGCTACTCAGCATCCACTGGCAGGGCCGACTCCCAAATCCCCTCTCCCAGGAACCAAGAGCTAGGACTTGTCCACACAGCCAGACCTCCAGCCCTGATGGATGGAAAAGCCTAGACCCTGCACTCTGGATGGCAGGGAGGACTTATGACTGATGGGTCTCAAGAAGTTCACTTGTTTATTTTTATATGTATTTATTTGAGACAGGATCTCTCTCTGTCGCCCAGGCTGGAGTGCAGTGGTGCGATCATGGCTCACTGTAGCCTCGACCTCCTGGGCTCAATTGATCCTTCCAGCCTCAGCCTTCTGAGTAGGTGGGACTGGTGTGGCCTCGGAGCTTCTCTTTGTTGCCCAGGTTGGTCTCAAACTCCTGGGCTGAAAGGATCCCTCCACCTCAGCCTCCTAAAGTGCTGGGATTACAGGCATGTGCCACTGCACCCTGCCAAGAAGTTAATTTGTTTGTTCATTCTTGGTTCAGCAGAGAGTTGTGCACCAAAATGGCTCAGTGAGTTGGCTTGGTGCAGGAAAGGAAGGGGTGTTCTGAAGGTCATTTCTGTTCCTGGTGGGTCAGTGACCTCCTTCAGCAGAGCCTCACCCCTCTCTGAGCCACAGTTTCCTCATCTGTAAGGCCGCTGAAACGTTGGCTTAAACCAGATTAGACTAGAGTTGCTCGGAATTTTGTACGCAAGATGCATTCATGAAAGTTTGTGACTATGATATTTTTCTAAGAGTTTTATAATTTAGTTCTCATATTTAGGTGCTTGATCTACTTTCAGTTAATTTTTTGTATGTGGTGTGAGGCAGGGGTCCACCTGCATTCTTTTGCATGGTGGAAGTCCAATTGTCTCAGCACCATTTGTGGAAGAGACTCTTCTTCCCCACTGAGTGGTCTTGACACCCTTGACAAGTCAATCAACCACGAATGTATGGCTTTTTAAATGAACTCTCAATTCTATTCCATTGATCTGTATTTCTCTCTCTATGTCTTGGGTCTTCCTTAGTGACATTGTGGTAAGTTTGAAATCTGAAAGTGTGAGTCCTCCAGCTTTGCTCTTTGTGAAGACTGTTTTCTTTTCATTTATAATTGCCCTGGTTAGAAAGTACCTCCAGTAGAATGTTGACTAGAAGTGGCTGAAGCAGACATCTTTGTCTTCATCCAGATCTTAGGGGAAGAGTTCTAAGTCTTTTGCCTTAGCTAGCTGTGGGTTTTATGTAGATGTCCTTTATTAGGGTGAGAAAGTTCCCTTCCATTCCTAGTTGTTGAGTGTTTATTTATTTATTTTTATTATGAAAAAATATTGGATCGTCCTTTTTTGCATCAATTGAGATGATCATGTGATTTTTATTTTTATTCTGTTAATATGGTGTATTACACTGATTTTTTTTTTTGTATGTTGAACCACCTTTGCATTCCTGGAATAAATCCCACTTGATCATGGAGCACAATCATTATTTTTGTATGTTGCTGGATTTGGCTTTTTAATATTTTATTGAAATTTTGTAAGTCCATACATGAGGGATATTAGTCTGTAGTTTTCTTTTCTTGCGATGCATTTGTGTGGTTTTGGTGTCAAGCTATGACTGGCTTCACATAATGAGTTCTTTCCTGTTCTATTTTTTGGAAGAGTTTGGGAAGCATTTGTGTTAATCCTTTTTAAATATTTGGTAGCACTCACTAGTGAAGCCATCTGGTCCTGGGCTTTTCTTTGTAGGACATTTTTTGATTACTAATTCAATCCCTTTGCTTATTATGAGTCTTCATATTTCTTCAGGCCTCTTTTCCTTGAATCAGTTTGTGATTCTAGGAATTTGTTCATTTCATCTAGGTTATTTAATTTCTTGGTGTACAATGTTCACAACATTCCTTTATTATTTTATTTCTATAAGGCTGATACTAATGTTCCCTCTTTTCATTCCTGATTTTAGTAATTTGATTATTCTGTCTATTTCTTGGTCAGTGTAGCTAAAGGTTTGTCTATTTTATTTTTTTTCAAGAACCAACTTTTGGTTTTGTTAATATTCTCTATTGTTTTTCTATCCTCTATTTTTAAAATTTATTTCCCCTGTAATTTTTTTTTGAGACAGAGTCTT
>NW_012117710.1:647581-651512 GCF_000951035.1 Colobus angolensis palliatus | reverse complement strand
CCTGACCTCGTGATCCGCCCGTCTCGGCCTCCCAAAGTGCTGGGATTACAGGCTTGAGCCACCGCGCCCGGCCGAGCCTTTCAACATTGAGTAGGATGTCAGCTGTAGCTGTTTTGTAGATGCCTTTAATGAAGTTGAGGAGGTTTGCTTCTCCTATTAGTTTTCTGAGAGGGATTTTTGTTTTTCTTTTTAAATCATGAAAAGTTGTTGAATTTTGTCCAGTTTTTCTTGCATCTATTGAATTTTATTGTATGGTTTCTGCATCTATTAAAATTACCATGTGAATTTTTTCCACATTATTCTGTTATTATTGTGAATTACATTGATTAGTTTTTCAAATGCTACATTAACCTTGCATTCCTGAGATTAACCCACTTTGGTCATTAAATATTTTTCTTTTTATATTGATTCTACTTGTTAATCATTTGTTAAGGATTTTTGTGTCCATGCTTAAGTAGGAAATTGTTCTGTAGTCCTCTTTTCCTGTGGTATCTTTGGTTTTGAATCAGGGTTTTTGGAGAGTCACAGAAAGTTGCAGCCACACAGAGACAAACACATAAACACAAAAACACATGGAGCACCACACACATGCATGCACAGGCACACACATTCACATACAGGTTCACACATTCACACACAGGCTCGTGCATTCACAAGCATTCACACTCAGGCACACACATGCATTCACAAGCATTCACACTCAGCATTCACGTTCAGGCTCACACATTCACACACAGGCACACACATTCACACACAGGCTCACACACTCACACACAGGCACACACATTCACACACGGGCCACGCATTCTCACGCAGGCTCACACATTCGCACATTGGCACACATATTCATATGCAGGCTCACACATTCACACACAGGCTCATGGAGTCACACGCACACACATGCTCAAGCAGGCACACACAGTCACACGGAGGCTCACGCAGGCACACACAGGTACATGCAGTCACACGCAGGCTCACATATACACATGCATCACACACAAACATGCATTCACACACAGGCACACACATTCACATGCAGGCTCACATAGAGCTCACACAGGCACACACACATTCACACAAAGGCACACGTATTCACACATAGGCATGCACACATTCACACACAAACTCACACACAGGCTCACACACAGGCTCACACATACACCCTTGAGGATGCTTCAGTCCAACACGGAACAGGAGCTCGGACTCACTGAGGACCCTGCTATGGTCTGCACCTGTACTCATTTATCAGCTGGGACAGTGTGGGGTGCTCCTTGGACGCTGTCTGTTTTTGCCGCTCTGAGAAGAGCCCTCCCCTGGTTACAAATTCTTCATGACCTTGATTTCTGCTGCTTCCCAGGAGTCAGCAGGGTGCAGCGGCCCCGCCTCCTGACAATGCCCTTCTGAGGCCCTGTGCCTGTTCTGTGGACGAGGACACAGCCTCCCAGGGGTGGGGCCTTGCATTCCGGGGCCCTTATCCTGTCCAGCCACCCCTCCCCGCCCCACCTGGCATTGGCCCCGACCCCCAGCACCCTTCTTGGTGGTGGATGTGGACTGCACAAGCTCGTGGTGATGGAACACTGTGCTGTGGCCAGCCTTGGTGAGAGGCCACGAGCGCTGGCACTGAGGGGCCCTCGCCATGGGAGGTCCTGCCAGGCTCCTGGGGCCATCTCCCTCCTGCAGCTGTCCCAGCCCCACAGACGGCAATGCAGTGTGTGTGTCCCACAGTTCCTCGCCGCCTGGCGAGTCACAGCCTGCCCTGTGTTGATTTTGCTGCTCAGAAAGGGGTGTGGGCAGATAGTGTCACAGTTATGAGGAGGCAGAGAACCCCAGGCAGAAGCGAGTCTGGGGGAGGCTAGACGGAGCCCCGGTCTGGGAGCTGTGCCTTGCTGGCCTGCGACTGTGGACCTCAGCCCCTGGGGGCCCTGGAAGCCTGTTTCTTCACGATCAAAGGCCATGTTTTGCGAGTATGTGCAAGGGAGGAAGGGCTTCTTCCAGGATCTTCTCGTGTGATGTCTGTATGGGTTTTCTCCTGGGACAGGGACCCCCCAGGTGGGAAGGGAGGGTGGTGCTGTCCGGGGAGGTGGGTGAGGGGACCACAGTCTGAGGTCCAAACTGCAAAGGGATCACCCCGTTGCCCCCTCTCCCCTTCATCCCCTCCTTTCTTTTTTCCTCTCCCTCCTCAACTCCCCATTCATGTTTTTGGAGCTACTGGGGCTGGGGACTGGAGCTGCCTCCTGGGATTGGGGCAGCCTTGGAAGATGGGTTCTCCAGTGAGAGCCTCAGGGGGCTGGGAGGAGGGGCCCAGGGTGCTGCAGTCCCAGTCCCAGGGTCATGGGGGGCCCTCGAGCATTGAGGACCCCAGGGCCTCTGTGCAAAGGATGGCTCTAGGGCCCTGTGCTGATGGAGGACTCTGTGTTTACCTAATGCGGGGGTGCATGGGGGTTGGCAAACAGCCCTTGACTGCTGGCGGAGGCTGTCTGTCGGCTTGGGTGGCGTCCAGAGGCCCCTCAGCCCTGCATACCTTCCTCCCGGGCTGCAGTCCCGCCTCCCCCACCTTCTTGAACACTGACCTGCAGCGACCCTGAACAAAAGGAAATCCCTAAAGCTAACGTCCTTGGGGGTCGGGGGGAAGTGAGCAAGAGTGGGGGTGGGGTCAGGGCCCTCGGAAGCTGGGCTCATGCCGGGGTGGGAGTGTCCCCTTTCCCGCCCCAAGCCCAAGGGGAAATACCTGAGTGAGCCCTGGCCTGTAGGAGGCGCGTGAGGAATGTTCCGAAAATCCTAGGCTAAGTGAGTGGGGCGCTCACCCAGGCAGGGTCTAGGGCCAGAGACAGAAAGGCTTGTCTGAGGGCACACTGGGAGCCAGCCCGTCTTTGGGTGACCCCAGACGTCACCCCAACCTGGATTTCCAAACCAGGTCCCCCCAGGCTCTGGCCCTGAGCAGGTGGAGGAGGGGAGGGGCAGGCAGACACGGTGTCGGCTGGGGGGAATGGGGGTGGGGGGTGCGGCGGGGGGATGGTCCCACATGTAGAGGCCAAACTCATGACAGCCTGAAAAACACCCTCCGGGGAAAGCAGTCCAAATCATCTCATGTGCTACAGAAATTCTGGCATTTTCCCCCTCAAAATCTGTCCTAGTTATGCTTGAGATCTCCTGACCCCAGAATACTTTTATTTATGACAGAAAATTCATCTCCATGGCAACGCCTTAGGAAGCTGCAGCCTCAAGATTATAACTTCCCAAGCAATGAAGACAATAAATGGATTTTTCACAAAACGGTTAAGAGCGACTCTGGAAAGAACCGGCCCCTCTTTCAGTCTGGGGAGGGGGCTTTGGAGTTGGGTGAGGGGTGAGGGGACTGAAGGAGGGCCTAGGGCTGAAGTAAAGCCCACCAATGTGGTGGGTCCGAGGGAGTAAGTCTCGCATTGTCTGTCTTCCGGCTTTTAAAGAACAGCGCACTTAACCCCTTCATCAAATCAAACATGACCCTGGGCTGCCCTAGAGGCCCTGAGTGAGCATCACCACATCAGGCCTGACAGGCACGTGCTCACTGCAGTGTCTGAGGCCCCCAGCCACCTCTAAAGCACACATCTGTGCCTCATCTTCGCTGTCTGAGAAACAGGCATAGAGGATGGAAGAGGTTACCTTGTCCTAGGGAACCACAGGACCCTCACTCTGGCAGCCTTTAGGGATCCAAGGCTGGGAACCCCTCTACAAATAGCTTGGAGTAGCTTTCCAGGCTCAGCCCAAATTCCACAGTGAGGGGGCAAGTACTGGCCAGTTCCAGCAGAGATACTTCCTCGAATCAGATGGAGCCCATTGCTGGGGCCTCAGTTGGACATCAAGGTGGAGCCACCCCCCTAGTCCTAGATCCTTCATCCATCCATCCACCCATCCAATCATCCATCCATCCATCCATCCATCCATCCATCCA
>NW_012117710.1:642761-646811 GCF_000951035.1 Colobus angolensis palliatus | reverse complement strand
ATCCATCCATCCATCCATCCATCCATCCATCCATCCATCCATCCATCCATCCATCCATCTATCCATCCATCCATCCATCTATCCACCCATCCTACTATCCATTCAACCATCCGCCAATCCATCCACCCATCCATACATCCACCCATCCTATCATCCATCCATCCACCCATTCATCCATCCATCTATCCACCCTTCCTACTATCCACCCATCCATACGTACATCCAGCCATCCAGTTAGTCACATGTCCAACCATCCATCCATCTATCATCTATCCATCCATCGAACTATCCACCCATTCATCCATTTACCCATCCATCCATTCACACATTTATCCATCCATCCATCCATCCCTCCATCCATCCAACCATCTATCATCCATCCAACTATCCACCCACCTACCCATTCACCCCTCTGTCCAACCATCTATCATTCATCCAACTATCCACTGATCCACACAGCCCAAATTCCACAGTGAAGGGGCAAGTACTGGCCAGTTCCAGCAGAGATACTTCCTCAAATCAGATGGTGCCCATTGTAGGGGCCTCAGTTGGACATCAAGGTGGAGCCATCCCTCTGGTCCTATATCCTCTCATCCATCCATCCACTCATCCATCCATCCACCATCCATCCATTCATCCACTCATCCATCCAACTATCCACCCATCCTACTATCCATCCATCCATCCATCCAGTCTGTCATGTATCCAACCATCCATCCATCATCTATCCATCCATCAAACTATCCACCCATTCATCCATTTACCCATCCATCCATTCACACATCTATCCATCCATCCATTCATCCATCCATCCATCCATCCATCCAACCATCTATCATTCATCCAACTATCCACTGTTCCACCCAGTCCAAATTCCACAGTGAGGGGGAAAGTACTGGCCAGTTCCAGTGGAGATACTTCCTCAAATCAGATGGTGCCCATTGCAGGGGCCTCAGTTGGACATCAAGGTGGAACCATCCTTCTGGTCCTAGATCCTCTCATCCATCCATCCACTTATCTGTCTGTCTATCTATCTATCTGTCTATCCATCCAACTATCCATCCACCCATCCATCCATTCATCCATCCATCCATCCATCCTCTATCAATCCAAACAATCATCTATCATCCATCCAAGTATCTACCCACCTACCCACCTACCCATCGTCCAACCATCTATTATTCATTCAACTATCCACTGATCCATCCATCCATCCATCCATCCATCCATTCATGTGTCCAACCATCCATCCATCTATCATCTATCCATCCATCGAACTATCCACCCATTCATTCACTTACCCATCCATCCATTCACACAACCATCCATCCATCCATCCATCCATTTATCAATCCATCCAACCATCTATCATCCATCCAACTTTCAACCCACCTATCCATCCACCCATCTGTTCCAAACATCTATCATTCTTCCAACTATCCACTGATCCATCCATCCACCCATCTGTTCCAAACATCTATCATTCTTCCAACTATCCACTGATCCATCCATCCATCCATCCATCCATCCACCCATTTATCCATCCATCCAACTATCAACTCAATCACCTACCCATTCACCCATCCATTTATCCAACCATCAATCTGTCCAGCTATCTATCATTCATCCAACTATCCACCTATGCCCTTATCCATCCATCCATCCATCCACCCATTCATCCATATGTACATCCATCCAACTATCCTTCATCCAACCATCCATCCATCCATCCATCCATCCATCCATCCATCCATCCATCCAACATAAGTTCTTGAGAACCTAACAGGGACCTGTCACTCTGCCAGACACCATGAAGTTCTTGCCTTCCATTAAGAGGGAAAGTTAAGCATTAATCATACATGAAAAGGAACATAATTGTAGACTGAAGTAAGTGCATGAAGGAAATGACAGCAGTGACTAGTGCTGCTTGGGGGCAGATGGTGTGTTAGAGGCTTCGGGTTTTAATTCTCACAACCACCCATGGGTAGGTGCTGCCAGAGACCTATGCTTCAAAAATGGAGAAGTTGAGGTACAGCCTCAGGAAGGATCTTACACCAAATCTTGTTTTTTTTTTTTTTTTTTTTTTGAGACGGAGTCTCGCTCTGTCACCCAGGCTGGAGTGCTGTGGCCGGATCTCAGCTCACTGCAAGCTCCACCTCCTGGGTTCATGCCATTCTCCTGCCTCAGCCTCCTGAGTAGCTGGGACTACAGGCGCTGCCACCTCACCCGGCTAGTTTTTTGTATTTTTAGTAGAGACGGGGTTTCACCGTGTTAGCCAGGATGGTCTTGATCTCCTGACCTCGTGATCCGCCCGTCTCGGCCTCCCAAAGTGCTGGGATTACAGGCTTGAGCCACCGCGCCCGGCATTTACACCAAATCTTGTAAGTGGAGGAGTCAGAATGTGAACTTGGCCCTTCTGAGTTTTTAATCTCTAGGCTATTCTCCTTCTCAGGTGGGTGGGGGGGGGGTCCATAAGGTGCCCTGATCTGGTCTAGTGGGATCTCTGGAGACTCCCCACAGTGTTACTGAACCCAAGGACCAGCAACGGATGCAGGTGAAGCACAGAGAAAGTGGGCCAGCAGGAGGACCAGAATGTGGGCAGCGCTTGTTCAAGGCGGGAGGGCACTAAGAAGCAGGACTGGCCCCATCAGTGCGGAGAGGAGGAGGGTGGGAAGGGAGGCAGGGTAGGGATGGGACGAGGGTTGCCCACCGTCCTGACCCCCCAGAGGCACCAAGCCCTGCAGATGAGCTGTACATGAGAAGAAGGAGAGAGAGATTTGTTAAGAGTGGTTTGCCATCAGTATCCAAACTGTTACAAGTTAGACAGAGTCGGTCTTCACTGGAGTGGGCATTCCTGGGCCCAGCTGCTTTTCAGAGGCTGCTGGAAGTAACTAATTAGTGAGACCAGGTACCTGTGTCCTGCTGGGCTGGCCCTGCCTCGGCCTTCCTCTGGAGCTCCTGCAGCCCCAGGGAACCTGTCCGCAGCTCACGGGTCTGAGATCCGCAGGGACTCACGCTTAAACTGTGGTACCCTCTGACTTGGTCCAATTTCCATGGGAGCCCACGGCCTGAGGAGAGAGGAACGACGGTGCCAGACTTTGGAGAGGGGCTGTTTTGTTTTCTGGTTCCCTGGAGCCCTGGCCGGCTGCCTCCCCTCCCAGGTTCTACCTGGACTTCTCTCTGCCCTCCGCAGAACCCTGCCTGGCCCTCTTTTCCTATCAATCAGAAAACAGTGACCTGGCTCCTCTCACTGGCTTCTGGATGGCCGTCATCTCCCTGTGTCTCTTCCCATCTTCTTCCCTCTGTGCGAGCCTCTCTCTGGGTCCAGGCTCCCCCTTTCCATGAGGACAGCAGTCCTACCAGATCGGGGCCTCCAGTGACCTCATCTGCCCTCGATCTCATTTGCAAGGGCCCTGTCTCCAAATGAGGTCACATTCAGGGGTCCTGGGGGTTAGAATTTGGACATGTTTATGTTTTGGGGGGGCACAGTCCAGCCCATAAGAGACATGAGGTGGGGGACAGTGGAGTCAGGGTGGGGCCCTTCAGAGCACCTGGCATGTCCCCATCTTGCTCCCTCGCCACCTCCTTAGCCAGGCCCCTGTAGGACAGCCTGGCTGTTGGCTGTGGAGCATACATGCATCCGGCTCAGGGTGCTGAAGGGCTGCCGGGTGAGGCCTGCAGGAGCCGGAGGTGCTGGCCACTCTCCTGAACCACCCAGATGACCAGCACACCCACCCACAAGGCCCATACCCACTCCAGACACCAAATGGCAGCTCCTTCTCTCAAGTCCAGGCCACATCCTCCTGTGGCCAGCCCTGACCCGGAACCACATTGGGAAGGTGCTTTGGGAAATATCCCAGCTTCCCTGTGCTGCCGTGGCCTCCCACCCCGGCATCCCTTGGTGCCGGTGGTGTAGCCTCCTGCCTCGGCTTCCCACAGTGCTCTAGCCTCCCGCCTCGGCCTCCCACAGTGCTCTAGCCTCCCGCCTCGGCCTCCCACAGTGCTCTAGCCTCCCGCCTTGGCCTCCCACAGTGCTCTAGCCTCCCGCCT
>NW_012117710.1:640282-642672 GCF_000951035.1 Colobus angolensis palliatus | reverse complement strand
GGTGTAGCCTCCGCCTTGGCCTCCCACAGAGCTCTAGCCTAACGTCCTGGCCTCCTGCAGTGCTGGTGATGTAGCCTCTTACTCTGGCTTCCTGAGATGCTGGTGGTGTAGCCTCCCGTCCTGGCCTCCTGTGGCTACACCACCAGCAGCATGGGAGGCTGAGGTGGGAGGAATGCTTGAGCCCAGGAGTTTGAGACCAGCCTGGGCAACGTAGTGAGACCCTGTCTCTACAAAAGACTAAAAAATTAGCCAGGTGTGGTGGCGCATGCTTGTGGTCCCAACTACTCGGGAAGCTCAGGTGGGAAGATTGCTTGAGCCCGGGAGGTTGAGGCTGTAGTGAGCTGAGATTGAGCCACTGCACTCCAGCTTGGGCAATAGAGTGAGATCCTGTCTCAAAAACAAATAAATAAAAATTCAGAAAGATGCACAGGGTTTGCACATCCTCAGTAAGGAAAACATGGCATGTGTGTGCCATGGCAGCTCCCCAGCCTCCCTCAGCGCTGGTGCTGTAGTCTTATGCCCAGGCCTCCCTTACACCCTGGCCTCCCGCAGCGCTGGTGCTGTAGTCTCATGCCCGGGCCTCCCTCACACCCTGGCCTCCCGCAGCACGGGTGCTGTAGCCGCTGCACCTGGCCCCTTGTGCATCTTGTATCCTCTCCCAGATCTCAGGTGACCCAGCTGTGCTGCACCCTCCCCAGCCTCACTGAGAAGCCTCCACAGAGCCAGGGCCAGAGCGTGTAATCCTAAAGCTCCCAGAAGAGTTCCAGGTCAGTCTTACTTCACTGACCTCCTGTCTGCCGGGGCTCTTAATTACAAACTACGAGAGTAGATGGTGGTGGATAATGGGACGGCTGATGGCAGGAGGGCTGGGGAGGTGGCAGAGCCACGTGACGCCCGGCGTCCCAGCCAGGGTGGGGCTGTACCCGGGTGCCTTTAGGACGACACTGCTGTTACTGTGAATAATGTCTAAAGTGACCCAGAGCCTTCATCTGTCCCTCAAGATTCAAATCCCTGGACAGAAGCACGTGAGTACCCATTCCAGAGAGAGAGAGGGAGGCTCCATGTCCGAGGGGAAGCCCAGCTCCTCCTGCCCCCTACACATGCTCCATGTGCGTGGCCAGAGGGCTTGGGTGTGTTAGGAGGCCAAGACCTTGACAGCCCAACCGGCAAAATCCCACGCTTGTGTGGCCAACCTTGATCCTCCCCCTCCCGCTCCTAACACACATCCTGCATGCTGAGTGCACTTCCTGGTTGCCTGACCTTTGGCCTCCGGCGCAGCCATGTCCTTGGGCTTCAGCCAGTGGGATTTGGGGGATTTCCAAGCCTGGCCCTACTCCTGCCCCCACCATGATCCCTCTTTCTCTGTCTGAGTGGAGAATTCAGAGGGGCCTGAGTCACGTAGAGCCTGGATCCCTGCATGACCACGTGGACTCTGCCCACCATCTGGGAACAATCCAGGTTGGCCTTCCCCTGAGTGAGAAATAAACTCTACTGTGTCAAGCTGGGGAGTATGAGGCTCTATTAGAACAGCTAGAGTTACTCGCCTCAACAAACACAACTCGTGAGCCAGCTAAGGGCACGATCCACTTTATGGATGAAGAATCTGGCAATACGACAATTCTTGTCTTCAAAAACCATCACATAGCCAATTCGTGGGAAAGGTCATACCTAACCCTGGTCTCAGGGTGCTGGAGTGTGGGCTGGAGGGGACAGTGGGGGAACCCTGAAGCAGAGGGTGCAGGCACAGCCAACTGTCCCCAGAACTCACTTTGTCCTGGATCTTCTCAGTAGGACCTGGGATTGCCCCAGAAGGAGCCGAGCCCATGTCTTTGAATTCAGAGCCTGTGCTCTATTGACAAGAGGACGGACTTCTTATCAAAAAGTTAAGGTTTTTGATTGCAAAAGAAATACATATTCACTTTAGACAGAACAGCACAATGAAAAAAAACGACAAACTTCCTATAATCCTTCAAATCCAGAAATCATTATTGTAAACATTTTTGGGTATTTCCCTCCATGTCTTGTTTCTTTCTTTTAGAGATGGGGTCTTGCTATGTTGCCCAGGCAGGAGTGCTGTAGTGCAATCACAGCTCACTGTGACCTTGGAGCTTAAGAGATCTTCCTGCCTCCACCTTCCCAGCAGCTTGGACTATGGGCATGCACTACTATGCCTGGCTAATTAAAAAAGGGTTTTTAAAAAGAGATGGGGTCTCACTATGTTGCCCAGGCTGGTCTTGAACTCTTGGGCTCAAGTGATCCACCTGCCTTGACCTCTCAAAGCACTGGGATCACAGGTGGGAGTCACCGTGCCCAGCCCAGTCTTTTCCGTATCAATCCCTTTATCTCTGTTTCAGGCATTTCTGGTTGTTCCCCGAATTCGACACCCTCCC
>NW_012117710.1:635293-639272 GCF_000951035.1 Colobus angolensis palliatus | reverse complement strand
GTTCAGGCTGTAGTGAGCTGTGACTGTGCCACTGCACTGTAGCCTGAGTGACAGAGCCAGACCCCCATCTTTAAAAAAATAAAATAAAAATAAAAAGTCATAAAAGGGGCAGAAGGCAGGGATGCCTTTAGAGGGTGGTGGATGAGGACGTGATGCCCAGAGCTATGGCAGTCCTCTTGTGACAATGAGGAGACAATGCTGAGGTCTGAGGCCAAGGTAGAGAGGAGGAGGAATCTCAGCTCCTGTGGCGTCACGGAATTGCTGAGCGCACACCCTGAACTTCTTGTCATGTGACATAACGCACCGCCTTCGTGTAAAGCCACCGTGCATCAGTGCCTCTGTATGTGTGTGCATATGCGGCGGCTTGTGTGCAGATTCTCCGCTTAACATCGAAACAAGCCAAAGGTTACTCCCCCTCAGGGGTAAGGCTATGGAAAGGCAGCTCCGGGAAAGGAAGCTTCAGGATGAGGGGGCCAGGGGGCCTGCGCTGAGTCCCTAAACCCCAGGCCCACCCAGCTCCACGAAGATGGCATGGCGGGCGCCTGTAAGCTATGTCTCCTCCTTGTCACCAGGGACAGTTCAGGGTGGGCTTCAGGGCTGCTCACCAGCTGCCAGGTGTCACCGCCCGGGTCCCTCCCATGCCTTCTTCCTGGGCTGCAGGAGCCGCGAGTGAGCCGGGGCCTGTGGGGTCAGCCCTCTGGCCGACAGACTCTTTCCCACAGAACTTTGGGAAGGGACTGACTCAGCAGAGCTATTTCTGCTGTTTTCAGTCACTGGAGTCACTATCTTAATTTGTAAGACATAGTTTATGCTCCTTTTCGAAACTTGAGCCTGCCCCGGGAGTCCCTGGGGAGCTGCCAGGACAGATTTTGCACCGGCTCTGGCCCTCCCTTCCCTTGGAGGGGGAATGCGGGCCCGGCCTGGACAGGCAGTGTGAGGAAGTTCCAGCGACTGCTCCCACGTGGCTGCGTTCCGGAAGCTTCCTGGGCAGTCGGCTGCAGGCTCCATCAGGCCCCCTCTCGTTCCAGCCCCACTGAGGGCCCCTCGGGGACAGGCAGGAGTGACGAGGTCCCCAGAATTCAGCACTGCACCGATCCAGCCGGGCCACCCCTCTGGTCAAACGGCTCAGTGCAGCGGGTTCCCCAGGACTGCTCAACACGGACGCCCCTGGCTGTTGCATGGCTCGTGGGCTGCTGGGGAAGACGGGGCTGGAGCTCTTCTGTCTCCCCTGCTTTGATGCCTGCCCTTGTCAGGGGCCATCTGGGAGACCTCAGTGATCCCCCATAGACCCTGGCCACGGTCATATCTGGCCCCGACCCAGGTCAATTGGAAAGGTGATGGGGAAGAGAGGGTGGTGCGGGGAGCCTCCCGTAGTACAGATGAGAAATGGGGGCTTGATGGGTGAATGGGCTCGGCCCCGCCAGCACAGCCAGGCCTCCAGCCCAGGCCCAGCTCACGCCATGACACCTCCCTGGACCCAGAACGCTCCTGTTCGAGGCTGACACCATAACTTGGGAAGTCAGACCCTGTGTTTCCTCGTCTGCTTGTCCGCCGAGTATGCCCAGGCTGGGTGTGTGCAGGGGTGCACGGAGTCCTGGAGGTGGAGCCAAACAGTCAACAGATGGACACGCCCCCAACAGCATGAAAGGGGAGAAGGGGCACAGGGAGCTACGGGGTGGGGGAGGGGTGTGCTGTGGGCAGGGGGGATATAGGGTGGGGGAGGGGTGTGCTGCGTTGAGCTGTCCCCCAAATTCATGTCCACCTGGAACCTGTGATGTGACCTTATTTGGAAATAGTGTTTGCGCTTGTAACTAGTTAAATGCATGTCTTAAATGAGATCATGATAGATTAAGGTGGACCCTAAACCAGTGACTGGTGTCCTCATGAGAGACAGAAGAAACTCACACACACAAGGGGTGGGTGAAGACAGAGGTGAGATGGCAGATGCACCTGCAAGTCATGGAACACAAGGAGGGCCGGCCGCCACCAGAGGCTGGAGAGAGGCCGGGCAGACTCCTCAGAGCCTCCAGAGGGAACAAGCCCTGCCGCTGCCTTGATAGCAGAGTCCGTTGCTGTGGTTTAATCCACCCAGTCTGTGGTGCTTTGTCATGGCAGCCAGAGCCAACTAAGACAGCATTCGGACCGTCAGCTCTGGACCCCACCACAGTCCCGCAGGACTCCCAGCCTGTGGACCAGCGCTGGCCGATAGAGCTTTCTAGGATGTACCTTGGATCTGCACCGTACAACATGGAAGCCATCGGCCACATGTGTCTACTGGGCACCAGACATGTAGCCGGTACAGCTGAGGGTCTGAACGTTTAAAATGTCATCCAACTTTAATTTAACGTAAGTACCCACACAGGGGTTCATGGCTCTCCTATTGGACCAGCCACCCTGGAGTCCCCTGTGAGACACAGTTGTGCAGGGAAGTTAGTTCCCAGAACTTTGAGAGGTGCCCACGTGGGGAGGGCTGTTGGGTGGGAGCTCAGCCCTTGGGCCTCCCATTCTCCATGGCACTTGTGCCCATGCGTACCGGTCACTGGGACGCCCTGGGCACTCCCCACAGGCCAGCCTTTCCGCTCGTATCGGTGTCTTCAGGCCCAGGCAGGGTCCCAGACAGAGGGAGGAAGTCCTCGGCTGAGCTTTGTGGAGGCGATCTGGCTTTCCTGACATCCAATTTTTCTTTCTGCAGTTCACAATACCCCAGGGCTTCGCTGAAACCTCTGTCTTTACTTTGCAGGCTGCCCCAGATCCTAACGAGCATACGCTTCCCAGGGATTTGCAGAATTGTTTTAAATATAGACTCTACCACCAACCCCATAAAAAGTTTTATTGGTGGTAGTCATTCTTCAGCAGGCCGGTCATCGTGCGAGACTTCCTCCGAGGGTTACGTAAGCGTGAGTGTGCGGTTCTGGGAGTGGGAAGTGGCCCCTGTGTCGGTTCTGCAGGCCGCCAGGGTGCTGCGTACCAGTCATGCAATCACTGTAAAGTTAACACCTTTGACTTCATCAGGAAAAAGGAGGAGGTTCCAGATATGTGTGGCTTATGTAGAGGTTTGCAAACAGGATTTCAGCAATGACTTTTAGCTAGGCTTTCGTTGACCATGTCTTAGCAACTGAGGATAGGGCCTTTGGCCAGGGGCCTGGTGGGACTGTAGGACACGGGACAGAGGGGAGAGAGCATGCAGTTGGCATCTGAAGACCTGGGCTTGAGTTCAGGGTCTTCTGCCAGCCTGGTCCTCAGACACTAGAACACTCACCTGCATCTCACTAATTAAGGAAATAGGCTATGAGGGGGGTGATGACAGCGATGACAGTGATGTGGCAGTGGTGGTAAGACAGTTACAGGAATGACAGAGATGGTGATGGTGACAGAGGTGATGGTCGTGAGGAGGTGATGGCCATGGGAGGCGATGGTCATGAGGAAGTGATAGTCATGGGAAGTGGTGGGAGGTGGTGATTATGAGAGGTGGTGGTCATGAGGAAGTAATGGTCATGAGGAGGTGATGGTCATGAGGAAGTGATAGTCACAGGGGGTGGCAGTCATGGGAGGTGATATTTGTGGGAGGTGGTGATGGTTGTGGGAGGAGGTGATGGTTGTGGGAGGTGGTAATGCTTGTGGAAGGAGGTGATGGCCATGAGGAAGTGATGGTTATGGGAGGAGGTGATGGTCACAGGAGGTGATGTTTGTGGGAGGAGGTGATGGTTGTGGGATGTGATGGTTGTGGATGGAGGTGATGGTTGTGGGAGGAGTTGACGGTTGTGGGAGGAGGTGATGATGTGGGAGGAGGTGATGGTTGTGGGAGGAGCTGATGGTTGTGGGAGGAGCTGATGGTCACAGGAGGTAATGGTTGTGGGAGGAGCTGATGGTCACAGGAGGTAATGGTTGTGGGAGGAGGTGATGGTCACAGGAGGTGATGGTTGTGGGAGGAGGTGATGGTCACAGGAGGTGATGGTTGTGGGAGGAGGTGATGGTCACA
>NW_012117710.1:627997-635176 GCF_000951035.1 Colobus angolensis palliatus | reverse complement strand
AGGTGATGGTTGTGGGAGGAGGTGATGGTCACAGGAGGTGATGGTTGTGGGAGAAGGTGATGGTTGTAGGAGGAGGTGATGGATGTGGGAGGAGGTGATGGTCATGGGAGGTGATGGTTGTGGATGGAGGTGATGGTTGTGGGAGGTGGTGATGCTTGTGGGAGGAGGTGATAGCCATGAGGAGGTGATGGTTGTGGGAAGTGATGGATGTGGGAGGAGGTGATGGTTGTGGGAAGTGATGGTTGGGGAAGGTGGTGATGGTTGTGGAAGGGGGTGATGGTCATGAGAAGTGATGGCTGTGAGGAGGTGATGGCCGTGAGGAGGTAGGATAATCTTTGTAATACTCTAGACTTTCCTATATTTTTCCTGTGTCAGCAAGGGCCAGGGAGCCCCCGTCTAGTCTGAGGGGCCTGATATGTTTTTCCCTAACGTCACGTGGCTGGGAGACCTGGGGTCAGCTCTTGGTCTCCACCTTTAAAGACCTATTGTGACACCCTTGGCCTGAGGCTCAAGGTGGACTGACATTTGAGCTTGGCCTGAAGGGCCCCCTGCCTCACCTCTCTGTTGTGTAGGCAGCAGTGGTCAGCCCATTCTCCCCAAGGCCGGCCTCTGCCTCCCACTTTGTTTCATGATTTGAGGCTCAATGGAAAGAAGGATGACGATGAGGGAGGAGGGTGAGGGAGGAGGGCAAAGGAGGAGGGTGGGGGATGAGAATGAGGGTGAGGGATGAGGGTGAGGGAGGAGGGTGAGCGAAGGAGGGTGAGGGATAAGTGTGAGGGAGGAGAGTGAAGGAGGAGGGTGAGGGATGAGGTCAAGGGAGGAGGGTGAGGGTGGAGGGCGAGGGAGGAGGGTGAAGGAGAGTGAGGGAGGAGTGTGAGGGAAGAAGGTGAAGGAGGAGAGTGAGGGAGGAGTGTGAGGAAGGAGGGTGAAGGAGGAGGGTGAGGGATGAGGGTGAGAGATGAGGTTGAGGGATGAGGGTGAAGGGGGAGGGTGAGGTAGGAGGGTGAAGTAGGAGGGTGAGGGAGGAGGGTGAGGAAGAAGGGCAAGGGAGGAGGGCGAGGGAGGTGAGTGAGGGAGGAGGGTGAGGGAGGGGGGCGAGGGAGGAGGGTGAGGGAGGTGGGTGAGGGAGAAGGGTGAGGGAGGAGGGCGAAGGAGGTGGCTGAGGGAGGAGGGTGAAGGATGAGGGTGAGGAATGAAGGTGAGAGAGGAGGGTGAGGGAGAAGGGTGAGGCAGAGGCTGACATTCCTCAAGCATCTACCTGGCTTTCCCGGTAGTCTGTTGAGACAGAATTTCCATGTGGTCAAATCTGTGAACCCGCGGGTGTGGCTGCAGGGCCTCTTCCTCAGGTAAATACCTGGGCCACCACCTTTCCGGGTCAGGCAATAAAAGTCTTCCTAGTGCCCAGAAAGCTTTCTCTGCCCTTAGAACAGTCCCCACGTGGAGGATGCCGCTCTCCTGCTTTCCGTCAGCACCGGTTAGCATGGCCTGCTCCCGAACACCGCGGTGGAGGAATTCTGCAGGTGCACGCTTTCGGTTTGGGCCTTGTTCACTTGCCATAATCCTTTTGAGGTTAACCCATTTTGCATTTATCAATAGGTTAGTCTTTTTTAAATCGTTAGTGTACTGTTCCACTGTACACCAGTTTTTTCTTGTTGTTGTTGTTTAGAGATGGAGTCTCACTCTGTGGCCCAGGCTGGGGTGCAGTGGCACGATCTCGGCTCACCACAAGCTCCAACCTCCCGGGTTCAAACGATTCTTCTGCCTCAGCCTCCCGGGTACCTGGGATTTCAGGCGCCTGCCACCACGCCCAGCTAATTTTTTGTGTTTTTAGTAGAGCTGGACATTGGCCAGGCTGGTCTTGAACTCCTGACCTCAGGTGATCCGCCTGCCTCGGCCTCCCAAAGTGCTGGGATTACAGGCGTGAGCCACTGCGTGCCCGGCTGTACACCAGTTTTTAAGTCCATGCGCTTCCAGGTGGACGTTGGGATTTTGGACCCTTATAAACAGCAGATGTGGATACTCTTGCATGTCTGTTGGTGCTCCTGGGACACTTTACCTCTGACGTCTTTCATCTCTGTGGTGGCGGAGGCCACAGTCGGTCAGGATTGTGGGAGGGGCTAGGAGCCCCTTCATGCACCTGTGAGGGTCTCTGGCATGCAGCAGGGTCTCCGTGGTGGTCTGCTGAACCGATCCGTGTGTGTGCGTGATAATGTTATGTTACACGGCCCTGCGGTTCGCCTTTCAATAGCCCGGAGCACTCTATTGTCAGAAACGGCCAGGATTCCAGCATTCCGCAGAAGCAGGAGCAGGCTAGCCGGGAGATGGCCTCGAAACACGTGTTCGCAGCCAGCAGTGCACAGCTGTTTCCTCTTGTGGCGTCCGCAGCCTCAGACGATTGGTTTTATTAGAGGAGAGTTGTGTTTGCTACCGACCAGCAGCCCGGGCGGCCCTGGGGAGGCGGATGCCCGGAAACCCTCCTAGGCCCCGGTCCTGTTTCTTCTAGGCGTGTGGATGGTTAGGGCATTGGGCACTGGGTGGCTGGTCAGCCCAGCTCAGCACTGAGCCACACAGGGGTCTGCAAAGAGTCAATCCACCTGGTCTCCTGGGGACACACACGTGGGGGCCTCATTTGGTCACTGGGAGAACCAGGCCCACATCTGCCAGTCTCCTCTACACAGCTGAGCCTGAGGATGGATCTGCTGGAAACTCAGCCCCCTCTAGCCCCCCCAGGGCCAATGACCTGTGTCCACTCTGCAGGGACAGCCGCAGAGGAGGTAAGGCAGCCCCGAGGCGCCAGGGTAGGCAGGAGTGCTGGGACAGAGGGAGTGGCTTGGTTCCAGGCCCTGTCTCTCCGTTTCTAGTTGGGGCCCTTGGGCAAATTCCAGTTTCCCAGGCTCTGAGCCTCCATCTGCCTAAGACATGGTCATTCCTACTGTGCAGGGTGAGGTGAGCCCGGCATGTGGCAGGCCTGACACCTGGTAGGAGTGCAGCCGCTAGACCAGCCGTGGGTCCTCGCGGCCCGCAGAGGAGAGGGGCCACCCCGGAGACGTGGGCTCTGTGCTGCCGAGGGCGTGGCTGTTGTTTTGGGGATGAGCCCCTCCTGGTGGCTTCAAGCCCAGCTCCTAGTGCTTGGCTCAGCAGCGTAGCTGGGGCAGTTTCAGCTCAGATGTGCAGCTGTTTTTGAAGAAGATGCTTGTGGGTGCCGCCCTGCCCCCCACAACCCCACAGTACCAGGGGCCGTTTGGTGTACCTTCCAGGGCAGGGTGGGGTGAAGGTGGACTGTTTGGTGGGGCTGGGGGCACCAGATGGACATGGTTTCCTCCGATGTTGGGGTCAACATTGGCTTCAAGTGCCTGTTTCAAATATTTAACTCAGAAGTGGATTTTAGAACGTGTATCGGCTTTCCTGGTGGTGTGAACCCTGCTCAGGAAGCTGGATTTGAACACTGTCTGGGTTTGGCGTTGGCCCTCAGGGCCTGGCGTCCTTCCCCAGCGCTGGGACCCAGGCTCTGCCAAGCTGTGAAGCCCTGTGGTCTTGTGGCTCCGGGGAACCGAGACCCGGCAGCCGGGGACGCGGCAGCACCTGCCTGCCTGGACACAGCCATGCCTGCCGAAATCCTCCATTTCATGCTCCCTCCCCAGCTGCGGACACCAGCAGAGGGTGTTCCTCAGGAATCGCCCCCGCTATGCCCACCACAGCTGCTGTGCACCTGGCTTGATGGGAAACTGTGAAATGAGATTTTCTCAGGATTCTTTTTTTGGGGGGGCCGGGATGGGGAAGGGCTGGGAGGAACCTCCTGTGACACAGTGAAACCCCCCAGTGGAAGGATTTACTGCATAAATACTGCACGAATGCTCTGGCCATTAAATCACTGTAGGAGAATGTGTCAGGGCGCTTTGCTGCTCTCCTCTCTCCACGCTGGCACCGGCTGGGCCTCGCCCCAGGCTGGCTGGCCCGGAAGCCGGCCTCCCATGGAAAATCCTCCTGCTCACTCCCCTGGGTTCGGGAATCCTCCTGGAGGGCATCTGGCAGGGAACGAGTCCTTCCTTACAGCGTTCTGTGTTCTCCCAGCTGCCCGCAGTGGGGCCGGGGCCACGGAACATTCGCTGCCCTTCCTGGAGCCCCCACTTGGCTGGGCGGGAGGGCACAGGCCCCACCGAGTGGGTGAGCAGGAAGAGCAGAGTGCTGGGCCCGGCGTGGGCGTGATCTTGGGCCACCCCATCCCCTTTCTGGGCTTTCGTGGGTTCCGCGTCTTCCCGGCAAGTCTTGTGCTGTGTGAGGCAGCGTCGTGATCCTGCTGGGACGAGGTCAGGGGTGTAACGGGCAACGGGGTTCAAACCTGCAGACACCCCGCAACAAAAACAGCACCCCCATTTCAACCACGTGGCCGCCTCCCTGGGCCCTTCTGGGCTGGCCTGGCCCGGGGTTGCCTGGGGGCCGTTTTGCCAGAGCAGGACCCCACTATATCAGGGCCAGGCCAGGGGGTGCCTCCCCTGACGGCTTTTCCTCCGGCTTGTGGGACTCACCAGGATGCAGCTTTGGGAACTGCGCCGAGGAGGTGGGGGCTCTGGCCCGGGTCTCAGGCTGCAGCAGCCATCAGATGTGTTTCTCAAGGGCCAGGTCCACCCCACCCTCCCAGGAAGCCCCCAGGCCTTAGCGTGCTCCTGGAGGGGTGGGCGGCCGGGGCTCTCTCACCCATCCCCGGAAGCCCAGCTGGTCTCCTGCATCCCAGGGCAGAACCGTCGGCCTCATCGGACATCACGAAGGGTCCTTCCTGGCAACTGCAGGCCCAGGCCAGGAAGGTACCTGGATCGGGTGAGCACCGCCCACAGCCACCCTGTCCACCGGGCGTCACGCGTGCGCAGAGCTGAGGGGCCGGCTCCCTCCCACCGCGGGCTGGGCTCTCAGCTCCTGGCAGCAGACAGACTTCAGCTACTTGAAGCCAAAAAACCATAGATGGAGGGTGGGCCCCAGACTCTCTGGATAGGGCTTGAACAAACCCTGGATACCCTGCTGGGGGTTCCCTAGGCCACAGGGCCACAGCCCACAGCCGGCGCCCAGCCTGGACATGCCCGTGGACCTCGGGAGGGGGCCTTGGGCCACAGCCTTCCCCAGAACCAGGTTTTTGCACCCACCTCCCCGTAAGGGCCTGTCTGGTTGGAAGAGCTGGAAGGAGCCGCCTCTCTAGTGCGAAGGAGGCTGGGGAAGCCCTCGTTTCATCCTGGGGACCCCCGCGGTCATTAGGCAGGACATCCCAAGCCTAGGGAGGGTGTCCTGCAAAGAAACAAACTTGTCCTCTGCTGAGTGTCTGACCACTGCCAGCCTGTCCCCGGATCTGCTCAGGTCGGTCCGCTGCTGGGGAGCTGGGCCTGCTGGGGAGCCGGCCTCCGAGTGCGGGGACCTGGAACAGGTCAGTGCCTCCCGTCTGGGCTGGTCCGGGCTCCAGGCCTCTTTGCTCACACCTCACACGCTCCCCTTCCTGGAATCCCTTTCCCATGTGTGGACCCAGCTCCCTGCAGGGAGTGCCTGCGCCCCAAGTGTCTGCAGGGAGCCCGTGTGCCATGTCCTCCCCTGGCCGTGTCTCATGTCTCAGAGGGGCTGGCACACGGAAAGTGATGCCTATGTGCCCACTGAGGTTAGGCACACAGCTGGGGTGGCGGCGTGGGGGCTGGACCCCGGGTCCCCCCCGACCCCGGCTCTGCCCCGCTTCCTCACCCTTGGGCCTCTTGGCTCAAGCAAGGGCAGGACTGGGTCCATGCTGAGCTGGCAGGACAAGGGCCGTCCTCTGTCCTCTGGTCAGCACAGGGCAGGCGGCGGGCAGAGACCGGAGGTGGCCCGGGGAGGAAATGTTGAAATTTGCAGCCAGGCAGGAAATGGACAGATTGTTGAGGAGGAGTTGGAATGCCATCTGGAATGCCGCCCCCTCGGTGCCCCCCGTTCAAGCCCAGAGTCAGGAAGTGCCTGGTGTCTTGGCTGGAGGAGCTTGTGCCCCCGCTGGGAGGGTGCCTGCCCAGTGCTACCTCCGGTTCCCAGCTAGCGGCATTGAGGGGGAAGTTTGGAAACGGACAGGGGGCCGCAGGGCAGAGGAGAAACTGGGAACTGGAGCCAGGACAGTGAGGTGCTCCCTCTGCTACTGCCCGCGTGGGGCTCCCTCTGGGCTGCCCTGCTGGTGAATGAGGAGCTTGAGAACTGGGTCACGATGTGCATGGGATTCTGCACGCTCTTTCACACTTTGCACACAGCCTTCTCCACATTCAATGCTCTTCCCCAGTAGAAAACTCCTATTCAGTCTTCAAAACCCAGCTCTGGCAGCAGCTCCTTGATCAAGCTGTCCCTGAAGCTCCCCACCCTCACAGGTGCTTTGTCCCCACCCATCCAGTTTTACAGGCCAGATCCATGCCTTGGGACCACCCACCCACTCTGTCTTTCCGACTAGGCTGAGGGGTCTCTGTGGACAGAGGACCTGTCTGACTCCCTGTGTCCCCACACTCCAGCACCCAGTGGGACACACGGTTGGACCCCGGTGTTCGCTGGGCTTGAAAGTGCAGCTCTTGAAATTTCAGCAAACTTGCCCTTGGCCACCCTGGAGATGGCTGTTGGGGTCAGGGCACACTTCCCGGCCTCCGGGGATCTGTGTGGACTCAGCCTTCACTGTACACAGTGGCTGTTTCTGACATCACCCTCCCTTTGAGTGGGAGGTGCTTGAAACCCCAGCCTAGAAGTCAGGAAGCCTGCATTTAAATCCTGGCTCTGCCGCCCTGTGCTCTTAATTTTGGCTCCCGAGCCTCGGTTTCCCCTTCTGTAAATGGGCCTGATAGGCCAACCTCAGAGCAATGTGGAGACCTGGAGATGGAGAGGGTGGTTCAGAGCCCGGCCCTGCAGGCACCCGGCCATGTAAGCTGTTATCATCCATCCCTCACAGGCGCTCTCGGCCCTGGAGAAGGGAGGGCCCCAGCAGCTGCGGACCTCCAGGCCGGAGTGGCCCCCCTCGCAGGATTCCTCTGTCCCCGACGGGGAGGTAATTAGCATTCCAGCCCTGGAAGGACAGTGAGCTCCTTGGAGTGGCCCATACATGAAAGGGTGCCCAGCGGTTTTGTCAGGCCAACTCCTTCCGCCTCCTCCTGCCTGCCCCACCGTGGCTGAGCCCACGCCCAGAGGAGACGATGCCTTCTGGGGAGC
>NW_012117710.1:626117-626902 GCF_000951035.1 Colobus angolensis palliatus | reverse complement strand
GAGACTGGCCAATGGGAATCACTGATCCTGTTGAGACTGGCCAATGGGAAGCACTGATCCTGTTGAGACTGGCCAATGGGAAGCACTGATCCTGTAGAGGCTGGCCAATGGCAGCACTGAGTCAGAGACTGGAAGGTGGGAGGCAGAGAGGTGAGGGTATTTCTTCCTCTGCTCTCTCTGCATCTTGGTTTCCCACCATAGCCGTGTGTCTCTAGGATGCATCTCTTGCTGACTGATGCTCTTACTAAGGTAATGGCTTCCTGCTGCTGCGGGCCCTGGGCTTGTCACTTCTGGATGCTCCCTGAGCTGCCCAGGCAGCATGGAGTCTTTTCTGTAAACTCCCCCACCCCAGCTGAGCCAGTCTCTGCTCCCTGCTGGGCTTGGGTCACACCAGGTGATGCCCTGGTTGGAGCCCTGGGTGCAGCGTCTGGGGACAGGGGTTCCTGGCCAGGTGAGAAACCAAGGCACAGCACAGCAAGCCCACAGGAAGCCTCCGGATCGTGGGGGATGGGGGTGGCCACTCACACACACAGGCTCTGCTCCTGATGGCCAGGTCTCCAGTGTCTGGGGACAGCTAGGCCTGTGGGAGCCCCATCCCTACTGTCCAGGATCGGCCCATTGGATCCCCATCCCTACTGTCCAGGTTCAGCCCACAGAAAGCCCCATTCCTACTGTCCAGGCTCAGCCCATGGGATCCCCATCCCTACTGTCCAGGCTCGGCCCATGGGAGCCCCGTCCCTACAGTTCAGGCTGAACCCAAGGAAGCCTCATCCCTACCGTCCAGG
>NW_012117710.1:619404-625342 GCF_000951035.1 Colobus angolensis palliatus | reverse complement strand
GGGATCCCCATCCCTACTGTCCAGGCTCGGCCCATGGGAGCCCCGTCCCTACAGTTCAGGCTGAACCCAAGGAAGCCTCATCCCTACCGTCCAGGCTCAGCCCACGGGATCCCCATCCCTACTGTCCAGGCTCGGCCCATGGGAGCCCCATCCCTACTGTCCAGACTCAGCCCATGGGAGCCCCATCCCTATTGTCCAGACTCAGCCCATGGGAGCCCCGTCCCTACAGTTCAGGCTGAACCCAAGGAAGCCCCATCCCTACTGTCCAGGCTCAGCCCACAGGAACCCCGTCCCTGCTGTCCAGGCTCAACCCAGGGAAGCCACATCCCTACCGTCCAGGCTCAGCCCACAGGAGCCCCGTCCCTACTGTCCAGGTTCAGCCCATGGGATCCTCATCCCTACTGTCCAGGCTTCACCCACAGGAGCCCCGTCCCTGCTGTCCAGGCTCAGCACACGGGATCCCCATCCCCACCATCCAGGCTTGGTCCAGGGAACCCCCGTCCCTACCATCCAGGCTTGGCACAGGGGACCCCCGTCACCACTGTCCAGGCTTGGTCCAGGGACCCCCCCCATCCCCACTCTCTGGGCTCGGCACAGGGGATCCCCATCCCCACTCTCTGGGCTCGGCCCGGGGGACCCCCATCCCCACTGTCCAGGCTCAGTCCAGGTCCCCCATCCCTACTGCCCAGGGGACCCCCAGCCTTAGCGTCCAGCAGGGAGGGCGGGATGTGCGCTCACAATTCCTGACGTTCACCGCCGGCCATGAGATGCGAGTTAAGGAAACATTTATTTTAAATGTAAACTGAGAGCAGCAGAATTCCTGGATGGGCTCTGTGGCTGCAGCCTGTGGACCTGAAGCCAGGCGGTATAAATAGGAACAGTTGTCGCTGCTCTTAACCCAGAGGGGCCCCCGTGGATGGTGGGGCCTAGGGGAGGGCCGTACAGGCAGCGACGTCCCCGCGGGGCAGGGTCAGACTCCGACCTGTGGCCCTCTCGACCTCACCCTCACACCCCTGGGAGTCGGCGGGAGGACAAGGTCCCACTGCTGTCCCCAACCCCTCATCCGAGGGCTGGTGCTGAGTCCGTTCTACCCGCCTTCAGTTCGGGAGTGCCCAGCAGCACCCAAGGCCCCTTGTGCTCCCTCTGCCTCTTCGAGGAGACGATTCCCACCCCGCACTGGGAGTCCAACATCAACACAGCGCCCCCACTGCCACCCTTCCTTTGTGGATCCCGGAGGCCTGGGGGCCCCGGCGTTGTGGTGGGAGGCCTGGGGGTCCTGCCATTGCATCGCTGACTCTCCCTGAACTCTCTCCTGCTCTGGTCTCTCCCTTCCCAGTGGATCCAGCGTCATCAGAAACAAAAGCCAAGAATGCTGAGGGCCCCCCCCGGGGCCAGTGACAGCGGCTGGCCGGGTGCCAGGAATCACCACAGGCGAGTCGGGGAGCTGGCGGGCGGCCAGGAAGTGTCCCTACGGCTGCCTGGTGGGCGTGTGGGCGGCCGGGCGGGCGGGCAGCCCAGGGAACAGGCTCCTTCCGGGGGAGCCCACCGGGAAGCAAGGTCACCCTCAGACCCCAGCCCGGCCATGCACGTGTGGGCGTAGGGGTGGGGGGCAGAGGGAGCCCCACTCAGAGGTGGGGAAGCTGAGGCTCAGCGGGGAGCAGCAACTACCTGTGATACTCACAATGGCCCCTGTGCTCCCGGGGACAGGGTCACAGCTGTCCCCACGGCGTGAGTCCAGCCCAGGCCTGGCACAGGGAGGAGGGAAGGGCCAGGTGCTGTGAGAACCCCGTGTGGTGAAGCTGCCCATGGCCTCGGGTTTAGGTGGAGGCTGCCCATTGTACCCACGTGGAGACGGGCCCCAGTGATGCTCCAGGACGGGAACCTGGCTCTGGGCTCAGACCGCTCCTGACTTGTGGGCTTCCCACCTGTCCGGGCAGGGCCTGTGTGGGCTGGGGGAGGTCAGGACAGGCAGAGCTGGGCTGGCTGGGCCCCCGAGGTCACACTGAGGACAGGGTGGATGCTGACCTGGGGCCCGCATCTTGGCCAAGCTGGGCCAGTGGAGAAGGCCCTGGTGGAGGCGTCCACCCCTCCTGGGTCCCCAGGGCACCTCCCCATCTGCAGCCCAGCGGACATGCAGTTCTGCCCCAACACAGGGGCTGTAACCTCGGCGCTTGGACGGACTCAGGATAGACGCCAGCCGACCCACACCTCACTGAGGGCCGGGTGACGAGGCCTCTCCACCAGGAAGGCCTCCCTGCTCTGGCTGTGTGGCGCAGGCTCAGCAGCCCCCGGCAAAATTTTGTGGGTGCTGTGGGTGCCGTCTGGGGGGAGACGCCTGGTGCTGCTGTGACCTGGGGCAGCTCCTGGGAATGGAAACACTGCCCAGGATGTCGGCCTCCTTCTTACAGACAGGGAAACTGAGGCCTGCCTGCAGCTGTGACAAGAGGGCTCCAGAGGGACCCATGCATGAAGGTGGGGGCCTGGCCACCCCAGCTGGCTGAGCTCCCACTTCATCGGCTCCGCAAGCCCAAGGCCCAACCAGGTGCAGGAATACTTACCCCATCCTCAGCTGGCCGTGTGGATGCACGGGGAGAATTCTGACTTGGAGTCTGCATAGAGTCAGAACCAGGATCTGCCACCAACTTGGGGAGCCTCTTCCCCTACCTGGGCTTGTTTGCTCAGCTGTTGGGGGCAAGAGACCCCTCGCCCCCCGGCGTGGGAAGGCTGGAGGATCCAGGGATCTCCCAGACCTGTCACAGCAGCTCAGGACAGCGGCATCAGGACCAAGAGGGTGGTGGGCGCTCCTGTGTTGGGTGGGCGTGCTGAGGCGGTGGCGTTCTCCTTTCTTCCTCCCCACAAGAGCCTGAGGAGCACTTGCCTGCGGGGTCTGGAGATGCAAGACAAGCATCGTTTGACTCAGGGAACAGCAATGCCAGCCGGGAGTGCCCGTCCATGGCGGGACAAGCATCGTTTGACTCAGGGACCAGCAATGCCGGCCAGGAGCGCCCGTCCATGACGGGACAAGCATCGTTTGACTCAGGGACCAGCAATGCCAGCCAGGAGCGCCCGTCCATGGCGGGACAAGCATCGTTTGATCCAGGGAACAGCAATGCCAGCTGGGAGCACCCGTTCATGGGAAGATGCTGGAGACTCGACGTGACTCCCGGTCCTCCTGCCCCATCAGGACCTCAGAGGACCCTGGAGTATGTGCCCATCCGACCCCAGGCCCTCACCTTCCATAACAAACTCAAAAAACAGGACCAAACCATACAATAAAAACATGGCATTTTAACAGCGGGGGAGCTTAACGTGGACTGAAGGGGTAGGCTGCCCGGGGACGGATTCCGGGCCTTTCCTTACTAGCCACACGACCTTGGGGATGCTGCGTCTCCCTGTCCTCGATTTCTCTGGCTGTGGAATGGGGAGATCACAGAACCTCTGTCAAGGTCCCTGCGAGTGTGTTCGTAGATACAAACCCTTAGAACAACGTCTGGCGTTAGAGAAAGTGATCAATAATCAGGTGTCATCATTGAAGGTGAGGCATGGAGTGCGTGTCTGCTGGAACGAAAGCAGGTTCGTTCTGGATTCAGGCTGCTTGTGAGTTTGTTTTGTGATCTGGACAGTCCAGGCCTCTGGGGCCTTTCCCCAGGGCTCCAACCAGACGATGGTGGACATGGCACAGGGCAGAGGGTGCTGGCCGGCCTCAGTGTGGCAGGAAGACCTTCTACCCAGAGGATGGGGACGCCTGAGCCACGCCATATCCTGCCGGGAGAGCATGGCCAGTGCTAACGCAGCTTCTCTACGGAACGGTGCCCACCTGGGCCCCAGCCCCAACTCAGGTCCTCATGTTTCCAAGCCACAGCCAGAAGCCCACCTGCAGAGGGTTGAAAGCACGGACCCCCTCCTGGCCTGCCCTCTTCCCTCTGCCAAGGCATTTCCCAAAGCCCCAGTGCCTCCCTGCGGGTGGGAATTCCCCCTCCAACCCCCGGCTCGCTGGGGCCCTGGGCCGTCTGCAGGAGGGACCTCTGACACCCTCGTTGTCTTTCTGGGGCCCAGGGAGGGGCCAGCTCAGCAAGGAAAGATCGAGGGGGTGGACAGAGCTGCCAGGCCTCCTCCCTCTTGCTGACCCTTGACGAGGCCTGAATGGCCTCAGAGGGTGGGCCCTGCTGGCTCAGGCCCTGGGGATATTAGCAGTGATCTCCGCAGACTCTTTGCTCCCTTGGCAAATTCCATGCAACCCCACCCAACCCTTGGAGGTGGAGGCTGAGGACCAGTCCCGTTTTACAGATGCAAACACTGAGGTGCAGAGGCGTGAGGCGGCTGTCTGAGGCCACACTGTGCACAGCGGAGCTGGGGCGAGGCTCTGCGTCCCGACTGCCTCGGGTGGCTGCGTGGCCTGGGACAAGTCCTGGAAGCTCTGCACTCGGGGTCCTGGCTGCCAAGAGTGAGGATGGTCCCTCCCTCGCTGGGGCATGGGGCCGGGAGCCACAGGAATGCAGTCTCCCCCGTCGAAGGCCAGAAGTCCGTTTTCTGAGTGCACAGGGTTGCCTCCCTTGGGGTTCCGGGCAGGGTCTGTCCCTCCCCCGCCTCCCTGCGGCTTCACAGGCTCCTTCCCTGAGCCATTCTCACAGGCTCCAGGGGCTGCCCCCAGCAGAGCCTGGTCTTCCGGACGTTCTTCAAGTCTCCGGTGGGCTTCAAAGGCCCGGGAGCCATTGCCCTCTGTCCTTCCCTGGCGTGGTTTCTGGGCATGACGGGGGTGGCAGGCGGCTCTTTGGGGCTATTTTGGGATCACCGCAAATCTCGCCTTCCTGTGAATGGGGAACTTTTCCTCCAACGTGGCTGAGGAGGGGGTGACGTCACTCCCAAATTACAAGGGAGTGGGGCCCGGTGGGGAAGGGTGTGACCCCGCCCTCTGCTCTTCGGGCCGGAGGCCTCGGGGCGGTCACCTGTGCTGGGCTCTGCACACGACGCTGCCCCCAGAGACCTCGGGGCCGCTCCGGCTTCAGTGCGCGTCTGGGAAAATCAGAAACTGGCAGAATGTTTGTTTGTTTCTTTGTGGCGGGCGGGGTGGGGGCAGCTGGATGCAGCTCTGATTCCAGAGAAATGACCGAACCTGCCCTGGTCACTTCCAGGGAGGCCCCAGCCACCCTCGCCTAGCAGCCCCGTGGGGAGGGGGTTCACCGGCCCCTCAGGGGAGGGCGGAGGGGCAGGTCCCATTTCCAGCCCTGCTAGGGTAACTCAAGCTCTTCATTAGTTCCCTGGCTGCTGAGTGATGCTGTGAAGGCACCTCCGGCCCAACTGACCCTCCTCCAGGGCCGAACAAAGCGCTCAGAGACCTCATTCAGCTCTCCTGGGGCAGCCACGCCCCACTGGGAATAGAGAGGAGACGAGAGAGAGGGAAAGAGATGGAGACAGAGGGAGGGGGAGAGAGAGGGAGAGAGACAGAGAGAGAGAGAGAGAGACAGAGACAGAGGGAGACAGAGAGAGATAGAGACAGAGAGACAGAGGGAGGGGGAGAGAGAGGGAGAGAGACAGAGAGAGAGAGAGAGAGACAGAGACAGAGGGAGACAGAGAGAGATAGAGACAGAGAGACAGAGGGAGGGGGAGAGAGAGGGAGAGAGACAGAGAGAGAGAGAGAGAGACAGAGACAGAGGGAGACAGAGAGAGATAGAGACAGAGAGACAGAGGGAGGGGGAGAGAAAGGGAGGGAGGGAGAGAGAGAGAGAGAGAGGGAGGAGACAGAGACGGAGAGAGGGGAGAGAGACAGAAGAGAGATAAACAGAGAGAGAGGGAGGAGAGACACACAGAGAGAGGAGAGAGCATAAGAGAGAGACAGAGGGATAGAGGGGAAAGACAGAGGGAGGGAGAGAGAAGGAGGGAGGGGGAGAGACAGAGGGAGGGGGAGAGACGGAGAGATGGGGAGAGAAGGAGGGAGGGG
>NW_012117710.1:617825-618428 GCF_000951035.1 Colobus angolensis palliatus | reverse complement strand
GGGAAGCTGCCCTTGCCAGGCCCCTGCATGCAGGTGGGTGGGGGCGTTGGGGGAGGAAAGCTTGTCGGCCGATGGCACAGCCATGCTGTGTGGGCTCCGCTCCCCAGCTGGGCCCTGCGGGAGGGGCTGGGGGTGGCCACCCTGTGGGCTCCATGCAGGTTGTGGGGTGGGCAGAGCAGGGTCTCAGACAGAGCAGAAGGGTGCCTGGGGCCAGGGAGGGACCACGTGAGGGTTCTAGACTCTGGCCACAGAGCCCAGGCGGAGCTGCTTTAGGGAGAACAAGGGTTTAGAAGGAAGGGAGGGGGGCTTTGGTTTTGTTTTATCTTTTATATTTTATTTGCTTTTTAATTTTCTTTTATAGACAGGATCTCACTCTGTCGAACAGGCTGGAGTGCAGCCCACTGCAGCCTCAACCTCCTGGGCTCAAGCCATCCTCCTGCCTCAGCCTCTGGAAGAGCTGGGACTACAGGTCCTTGCCGCCACATCCAGCTAATTTTAACATTTCTTTATAGACAGCATCTCATTCTGTCATCCAGGCTGGAGTACGGTGGTGTGATCACAGCTCATTGCAGCCTCGAACTCCTGGGCTCCAGCGATCCTCCC
>NW_012117710.1:607110-613290 GCF_000951035.1 Colobus angolensis palliatus | reverse complement strand
GGTGCAGAAGTAGCTGCTTGGTCCCCAGTGTGCCAGTTTGGGGGACACAGAAAATGGGAGGGTGACAGGAAGCTTCCCGCCAGGCTGTGCTTTCTCCCTTCTGTAGTTTTCCTTCCTTCCTTCCTCCCTTCCTTCCTTCCTTCCTCCCTTCCTTCCTTCCTTCCTTTCCTCCTTCCTTTCATCCTCCTTTCCTTTTTCCTCCCTTCCCTTCCCTTCCCTTCCCTTCCCTTCTTCCCTTCCCTTCTCACTCTGTCGCCCAGGCTGGAGTGCAGTGGTGCAATCTCAGCTCACCGCAACCTCTGCCTTCTGGGTTCAAACCATTCTCCTTCCTCAGCCTCCCGAGTAGCTGGGATGACAGGCCCGCACCACCATGTCCAGCTAATTTTGTATTTTTAGTAGAGATGGGGTTTCACCATGTTGGACAGGCTGGTCTTGAACTCTTGACCTCGAGTGATCTGCCCGCCTCGGCCTCCCAAAGTGCTGGGATTACAGGTGTGAGCCATCATGCTCAGCCCCTTCCATAGTATCCTCATCTGAAAAATGAGGAAGTCCAGTTTGGTGCTGTCTGATGGAAATAAAATCTGAGCTGCAGGCATAATTTTACATTTTCTAGTAGCCACAATAAAAGTAAAAAGAAACAGGTGAAATCAGTTTTAGTAATGTATTTACCAAGCCCAATATAGCCAAAATGGTATCATTTCAACCTGTAATCAATACAAAATTTGATAATGAGATACTGTCATTCTTTTCCAATACAAAGTTTTCAAAATTTGGTGTATATTTCACACTTACAGAACATCTGAATTTGTACATGACATTCTCATCGGAAATACTCTACCTACATTAAGATTTCATAAAACTTATAGTTGAAAAGAGGATCACTTAGCTGGGTTGCCTGAACTATACTCAAAACATTTACTAATCCATTAAAATGCCAACATAAAAAATTAATATTCACACTTCCATAGATAAAATTGCTTCAGTTTAAAATTCTTCGACTTGCTATTTTTTTTGAGCATGTTTTCATATAATTCAAGGACACTGGAATTTTCCTTTTCTGTTATTCATTTATTTGGGCCATTTTAAAAAATAATGTTTGCCTTTTTCTTTATTTGTAGAAACTATTAATACATCAGAGTTATTAATCCAAACCCAAGTTTGGCCATGACACGACTTGAAAATGTTTTCCCATTTTGTCATTCATCTGTTTAATTTCTTATCTTTTTTGTAAAAGCAAAAGTTGTTTTTAATTTTATTTAATTAATTACTTAATTTTGAGACAGAGCCTCACTCTGTCGCCCAGGCTGGAGTGCAATGGCACAATCTCGGCTCACTGCAACCTCTGCCTCAAGCGATTCTCGTGCCTCAGCCTCCTGAGTAGCTGGGATTACAGGCATGTGCCACCACGCTCGGCTAATTTTTGTATTTTTAGTAGAGACGGGGTTTCACCATGTTAGCCAGGATAGTCTCGATCTCCTGACCTCGTGATTCACCCGTCTCGGCCTCCCAAAGTGCTGGGATTACAGGCTTGAGCCACCGCGCCCAGCCAGGTGTTTTTTAAATATAGAGAATATAGCAAAGCCCATTCTTGTTTCCTTCTAGGCCTTCATGCTTTGCTCATCCATTTCAAACGCTTTTTATTTGGAAATGGTTAGAGATTCCCAGGAAGTTGTGAAAATGGCACAGGAGGTCCCTCCTCCCCCAGTGGTGGCGTCTTGGGAGCTAGAGGCTGAGTCACAGCCAGGAAATCGTCACTGGGATGACTGCGCAGTTCTGTGCCGTTTTTCACCACGGAATCCAGACACAGAGCTGTCCCCTAGCACAGAGGACCCCTCGTTGTGGTTTCATGTCATTTTGTGTTTCTGTGTCTGATCCATTCACATTAGATCTCTGATAATTCACATATATTTCTGGTGTAAGGTGTAGGAAATTAATCTACGTTAACCTTTTTCTGCTGTGACTACCATCTCATTTCAGTATCACATTTCTTTCTTCTTTTTAACTTTTTTTTTTTTGAAAAACAGCTTTATTGAGTTGAAATTGTCAAACAACAAGCTGCACATACTTAAAGAACATAATTTGATATATTTTGACCTAAGCGTACACTGTGAAACCATCACTGAAATCAAGGTCAGGCAAGGTGCGGCGGCTCACGCCTGTCATCCCAGTGCTTTGGGAGGCTGAGGCAGGAGGATTACATGGGACCAGGAGTTTGAGTCCAGCAACATAGTGAGACTCCATCTCTACAAAAAATAAAAAAAGGAAAAAATCAGCTGGCTGTGGTGGCATGGACCATGGGTGTCAGCTACTTGGGAGGCTGAGGTGGGAGAATCCCTGGGGCCCAGGAGGTCGAGGCTGCAGTGAGCCGTGATCTTGCCACTGCACTTCAGCTTGGGTGACAGAGCGAGGCCCTATCTCAAAAAAAAAAAAAACCCAAAAGAGCAACAAACACAATAGCAACAAAAACAAGCCCAGCAGGCCACACGGGCTGGGGCGCCAGGGTCAGGGAAGGAACCTGGGCCTGGGCTCCCCGGCGACAGCACCCAGTCCTCGGGAGGCAGCTCCTCGGTGCCCAGCCCTGCACTGGATGATGTGGGGCCCTCACTGACATCCAGGGAACCATGCCAGCCACGCGGGCACACACACCGTTGGCGCCAGGTGAGGCATTTGTCGCTGCTGGGCCAGTGCAGTCTGGGTCCTTGGCTGGTGCAGGGCAGGGGGTATAGGACTGGGAGGTCTTGAGGAAGGCGTGATCCACCTGAAACTGCCCAATGGAACAATCCGGCTGGGTGGGCCAGACAGAGGGCGTCTGAGCCCAGGGCACCAGGGGCGGAGGACAAGAGAGTTGGCATGGCCCAGGGCTGCACGTGGAGCGCTCCCTGCCTCACCGAGGGCCACGGGGAGCCATGCAGGGTCCTGGGACGGGGAGAGGCAGGTGGAGGCTGACCCCAAGCCCCACTCAGGGCTCACATCGGAGGGCACTGTCGACCGGGAGGTCAGGCAAACCCCAGAACGTGGGATTTATTTTTCTTACGAAGCTTCTGCAGCCAGGGCTGAGCCAGGCTCTGACTTACCTCCCTGCACATCCAGGCCCACGAGGCAGGGACATGGGAGGCCCCTGCTCTGTTCCTGTGCTGGGGCCATTCCTGTCATCCTGGGGCCTCCCCCTCTGCCTGTGGAATCCAACCACTTCCGGTTCCCCTGGCCAGGGTGTCCCTTTGCTCCCCTGGGACAAGAGAATCCGCTCTATTGAAGTGTCCTCCCTCCCTCCATTTCTTCCTCCTCCCCCTCCCTCTCCCTCCTCCCTCCTTCCTCCTTCTTCCTTTCCTTCTCCTCCCTCTCTCCCTCCTCCCTCTTCTCTCCCTGCTCCCTCCTGCCTCTTCTTTCCCTCCTCCTTCTCTCCCTCCTCCTTCTTTTCTCCATCTCTCCATTCTCCCTCCCCTCCCCCTTCTCCCCCTCTCCATCTTTTCCTCTTCCCTCTCCCTCCCCACTCCTTTCTCCTCTCCCCTCCCTCCCTTTCTGTTCCTTCCCAAATGCTCAGGTCACTCATTCCTGCATCCCTGAGCAGATTGCAGCAAATGCTCAGGGCACTTTGCCTCTGGGCAGATTGCAGGCTCTGGCTGCATGCTCTGTTGGGCTCTGGGATGCCGCTGTGGCCATGAGGGAGGTGGGGCCTCAACAAGTCCGGACCTGTGGGGAAGGCGCAGGCTGGGGGCTGCAGAGAGTGGGGTGGGGCCTCAGGGGCCTCTTGAGGGGACATCTGAGCCAAGAACTGGAGGATGAGGGTGGGGTCTAGGGCAGTGACCAGGACTGCATGCCAGGCAGGGGTTGGGGGAATGGGGACCAGATGTTAGAGCGTTTAGCAGGCCGGGGAAGGGTGAGGGTCTTACTCTGAGTCCAAAAGGACCCACTGGAGAACCTGAAAGGTCACTGTGCGTGCTGAGTAGGGAGAGGGACCCAAGGGGACAGGGTAAGGGCACGAAGGGTGACAGAGTGCTGGCTCGTGGGCCAGGCTGTCTCTCCCTGGCACAGGCCTGCCTCGCCCCTGCAGCATGTCATGGGTGCACTGGCCACTCTGGCCATGGCGCGTGCAGGGCAGCGGGAGAACCACGGCCACTGTCGGACTTGCTTGTCTCTTGGAGACTCCAGGCCAGCTGGAGATTGGGGTGCCCCCAGCCCACCTCAGCTGACCCCAACCTCTCCCCAAACAAGCAGCTGCTGCCTGGAGGCACGGGGCCTCGCTCCCTGCTGGAAGTGGAGTGTGTGTGTGGTTAGGTGGAGTCAGGACCCCGGGGACCCTGGCTGGGGGCCATGCCCCTTGAATTCCGGGGGTCTCAGGAAGAAGCACTGAGCCCATTTCTGGGGATCCAGACTCAAGGTTGAGCTCGCAGAGGGAGAAACACTCGTAACTCAGAGGAGGCCTCTTGCTGGGGAGCCAGCGACTGCATTTTGAAGAAAGGAAAGGGAGAAACTTGGAAAGGCCTCAGTGCCTCTGGGGCTTGCTTCTCAAGAATTGGCAGCAAGGCTAAAGACACATCCGGTTTATAGCTCCCGCTGTCCACGCCACCTCTGCAGAGCTGGGCCCCGAGGCTGTGAGGCCGGGGAGGCCCTCCTGGGTCAGGACGGACGGTTCTGACTCTGGCTCTGTGAGTGCAGGGAAGCTTGGGGCGGGGCTCCAGCCCCTGCATCAGGGTGGAGGGCCCAGACCCTTTGGTATCTGGGACCTGGGAAGCTTTGAGCTGACCCTTAGCTGATGGCCCAGGCTTCATGGGGTTCCATGTCTCCGCGTGTGTCTCTCCCTCATGCAAAGGGTACTGAATATCCCTGGAACGTCACAGGGCTCTGGCAGGTGCAGCCTCCTGGTGTGGAAGTGGGTGGAAGGAAAGGGGAGATGTTTCTCAGAGCCCACCAGTGGAGTCAAAGATCCTGTTTCAAAGGCCCAGGGAGGGTAAGAGCTGCCTTGGGGCCACCCTAGATCCTAACTCAGTGGCCAAGAAGGTAGGTGGTGGCTGCAGGATGGACAAGGTAGGCAGTGGCTGCAGAATGGACCACAGGCTCTGCCGTGTAAACAGGATAAGAGTCCCCAGCAGGCTGTGCTGTGCAAACAGGATGACAGTCCCCAGCAGAGCCCCTGCAGGCTGCTGTGTGCCCACTCCCGTGGCACAGGGAGCACGCAGTGGGTGCCTAGGGAGCAGCAGGGAGTTCTCCCCTGTCCCTGGAGCCATTAGGAGAGTGTGGAGGGACGGGAGGTGTCCATCAGGGGAGTGTGGAGGGACGGGAGGTGTCCATCCGGAGAGTGTGGAGGGACGGGAGGTGTCCATCAGGAGAGTGTGGAGGGATGGGAGGTGTCCATCTGGAGAGTGTGGAGGGATGGGAGGTGTCCAGCTCACCTGGGCTCTTTTCCCTCAAGGAGAATCTGCTCAATTTAGATACCGAAAGCGGGTTGGGTGGGGGTGGGATTTGGGGAACTGACTTTCCCAACTGCAAAGAAGGGCCTGGGACTCCTCAGAGAAACAGAGGCTAAGAGCCCAGGCTGAGAAACCTCTCCTCCAGCTGCCCAGCAGAAGGGCTAGAGCCCATGTGGGCTATGCCAGCCTGTCCACATTCACCCACCCATCCATCCATCCATTGATCCATCCATCCATCCTCCCATCACCGTCCACCCACCCACCTATCCACTCATCCATTCACCCACCCACCTTCCCATCCATCCATCCCCCCATTCATCTATTCACCCACCCACCCATCTACCCATTCACGTACTCATCCATTCACCCATCTACAATCCTCCATCCACCATCCATCTATTCACCATATATCCTCTATCCTCCATCCATCCATCCATCCATCCGTCCATCCATCCACCATCTATCCACCATTCATCCTCCATTTTCCATCCATCCATGCATCCATGCATCAATCCATCCACCATCCATCCTCCATCTGCTATCCATCCACCATCCACCCATCCATCCATCCACCATCCATCATCCCTCCACCATTTACCATCCATCTATCCATTCATCATCCACCCATCCATCCATGCATCCATGCATCCATCTATCCATCCATCCATCTATATATGCATCCACCATCCACCATCCATCCAACATTCATCCTCCATTCTCATCCACCCATCCATCCATCCACCATCCACCATCCATCCAACATTCATCCTCC
>NW_012117710.1:583979-605090 GCF_000951035.1 Colobus angolensis palliatus | reverse complement strand
CCTGGGTGCCCACGTGTTTATGAACCAGTCCTTGTGGTGGTGGACATCCATGTCACACAGGCCATGCTCCAGCTTCCTGGGTGCCCACGTGTTTACGAACCAGTCCTTGTGGTGGTAGGCATCCATGTCACACAAGCCACACTCCAGCTTCCCAGGTGCCCATGTGTTTATAAACTGGTCTCATCATGGTGGTGGGCGCCCACGTCACACCGGCCACGCTCCAGCTTCCCGGGTGCCCACGTGTTTATGAACCAGCAGTGAGATGGACGTGTCTCCCAGGGCCAGCCAGACCTTCTCCAGCTCTTCCTACCTTGTTATGTGCTGCGGCCTGGATACGCTGGAGCTTTTAAGTAGAGTAGTTCCACTCTAGCATTTGATTCTGTTACAAATGGAATGGCATCCTCCAAATTCATAGGTGGAAGCTGTATCCCCATGTGACTATATCTGGAGACAAGGCCTTTAAGGAGGTAATAAGTCTGAATGATCCCATAAGGTTGGGGCCCTAATCCTAATCCTGTAGGACCAGTGTTCTTACGGGAGGAGGAAGAGACACCAGGGATCCCTGCTGTCTGTGCACAGAGGAGAGGCCGTGTGAGGGTCTGGGGGAAGGCTGCCGTCTAGAAGTTGAGGAGAGAGGCCTCTGGAGAAACCAGCTGTGCTGGCTCCTTGATCCAGCCTTCAGAGCTGTGAGAAATAAATGCCTGTTGTTTATGACCCTCAGTTTATGGTTTCTGTCATGACAGCTGCCGTACCCTAAAATACTTTCCAAACTCCATGACAATGTGGGCCCCATTTCCCATTACCACTCAGGAGTAGGAGAATGAGAAAAGAGGGCTGGCAGGGGCTGGGGATGGGCGTTCTGGGACACTGGGTCCTAGCTGGCTTTGGACCAGTCTCTTTGGTCTCCCCACTGTAAGAAGGGGACCTTGGGCCCAATGGTCTCTACACGATTCTCCACACCAGAAGTTCTCTGGCGTCTTGGGTCTGGGGCCACTGCTCAGTGCAGGGAGGGCTTGGTCTTGGTAAGGGCAGCAGTATACTCTCAGAGCCCAGGACAAGGCCTGGTGCGTGAGCTGGGCCTTGGACCAGAAAGAAGGATTATTCTGACCCCAGCCTCCTCTTCACCTTGCCTTCTGCAGTGATCGTGGCCAACACCCAGGGCTCCAGTCCATTCCTGGGGCTTGGGGGCATGGGGACCCACAGAGAATGCCCAACTGGCTCAAATGAGGGTTATTTCTGCATGACCACTGTCCCTGAGATGGTCGCCCCCGGAGTGTGCAGAGGACACTCTCAGTACCGCCAAGTTCCAGCCTGCCCGGCAGGAGTCCCCAGGATAGTCACCCTTGCCTTCATCCTGAGATGTCTCCACCTCAGGGCCAGGCTCCAGCCCCCGAGAGCCCCTGGTGGCTCAGCCTCTTCCCCACAGCCCTGCCCTCCGTGAGGATGCTTTCGGCCTTTGGTGCTGTCTGTGTTACACATTGATAGGGCTGTGCTCTGGGCCTGGACCTAAGGGGGTCAGGAGCAATGTCTGGACTTCCTGCCACCCTCAAGGTGCATAGACAAGTATGTGTGTGTGTTCAGGATGATGTGTGTGTTCAGGATGGTGTGTGTGAAGGGAGCTTAGTGGAAACTCCTTGCAAATAAACCTCTGAGATCCTACAGACCACAGGGGGATGCCAGCAATGGCCTGAGCCCACTTCTCAGTCTACAGATGGAGAAACTGAGGCTCAAAGAAGGCTCTGGCCTCTAGGTATGCCCTTGATTTCTGACCCTTAAGAGAGGCGGAGACACAGAGGGTCCCGTATCAGTCAATGCCCTTCATAGGGAGAGAGACAGACACAGACACAGGGAGATTGATTTACGGAGCTGGCCCATGTGACGGTCCAGGCTGATGACTCTGAAATCTGCAGGGCAGCCCGCAGGAGGGCAGGCTGGGAGCCTGGGCAAGATTTGATGTCGCAGTCTTGGGGCTGAGGTCCTTCTCCAGGAAGCCTCAGCATTCATCCTCAACTGCAGCTGAGGCCCAGCCACGTCTTGGAGGGTGACCTGCGGCACTCACAATTAGCCGATTGTGCGTGTCGATCACATCTGCAGCACGGCCACAGCGACATCTGGACGGGGCTTGACTGCACCGCTGGGCACCATGGCCAGCCGAGTGGACATGGGGGAGTGTCCATCTCCATGCCCACGCTGTTGTCCTCTGCTGACCATTGTGGTGGCAGTGCCAGCTGACTTCCAGCCATTGGCATCTGCAAACTGCAGCCAAGGGCTCTCCAGAGATCTAGAGGCCCTGGGAGCAGCCTGCGACCTCTGACCCAGCTCTCATGACCCTTGGGTTGGATGATTCTGAGGGTCCCGTGCTGGCCCCCTCACTGGAGCAGTCCCCCATAGTGGTGACAGCAGCCCTTCCCTGCCTCAGCCCTCATTCCTGCAAAAGTTTCCTGGGATGGCCTCCCCATAAACCTGTTTCTGGCTGACCCCAAGTTAAGACAGCCCTGAGGGAGAGGGGTGTGTGGAAGGTGTGGGAGGAGAGGGAGCTCCTGGGGTCAGGGACCATCCCTGGCTCCGACACAAGGGCTGCCTGGGCCCCTCCAGGGAAGGGGAGCCTCCCTCAGTCTCACAGCTTTGGGACACTCCAGATGACCTGGAGCCAGCCGCCTGCCGGGTGGAACGTGGGGCCAGCCTCTCCTGGTCTCTGAGCTCAGGGCTCTGTGCATCCATGGCTCCGAGCTAGGTCCAGCAGAGGAGAGTTTCCAAGCCTCAAGCTCAGACTGTCTCGTAGATGAACGAGTCAACATGACTCAGTGAAGGCAGGTGGGGCATGGCCCCAACTTTGCCACCTGAGGCGACCTGGATCCTGAGGCCGGCAGCCCGCAGGACCAGGGAGGAAGGGTGACGGGAACATGCAGAGTAGCGATCTCTGGGAGCACCTGCCAGGTCCTCCTGCCGTCCTGGCCAGCAGGGGCTGCGGGGACACAGAGGGAACTTGGGAAATGAGGTCGTGGGGGCAGCGCCTGCCCCACGCACTCACTCTTCCTGGCCCTTGGTGGGTGCTCAGGGTTGGGCTCTGGACTCAGTCACTCTGGGGCTGGCTTCACTTCCATGCAGCTGGGGCTGGACAGAGAGGAGGACACCCCCTTCTCAGCAAGCCTCTGTCCGGGCGTGTGATTCTCAGAAGGAGCTGGGCTCTGCTTGGAGCAGGCTGGTGAGTGTCCGTCTCGCAAGGCACCTTTCAGTCTGACCCAGGCCTCTGCCAGTGGCCAGTCTCACGTGGACCCCCGTTCCCTTCTGTGTGTGGCAGAAGCGGCCAGGCATTTGGAGCAAAGCTGCTTTCCTCTCAGAGCCTGACAGTGATGGATAAGCCGGGGCTCTGGGTCACTGCTGGGTGAGGGGTGAGCCTGCTTCACGCGGGCCCCGGAGAAGCTGGACGCCGTCCCTGGACTGAAGGAGGAAGTTCCGGGGGGAGCGCCTGGGCAGGTGGACGCTTCTGCTGAATCTGGCGTTTCTGTGGTTATTTCAGTGAGCGACTGGTGTGTCTCTTTCCTCACCCCGGGTCCTGCTGAGAAAGAAAAGGCGCCTCATACAGCTGCGTCTGCCAATGGCCAGGTGGCCGCCGCCACCAGCCTCAGCGTGTGCCCATGGTGAGGCCTCCTGGAAATGGCTGGACTGGGCAGTGCGGTTTAAAGAAAAACCCCAGAGAAGAAAGCATCCATTCCCTACCCCCATGTCCTTGCAGCCTGCCCCAGAGGTCACCTGCCTCTGGAATTTGATTCTTCCCAGGGGTAACCCATTCTCCCTCCTCTCACTCATTAGCCCCTGCAGGGCCAGGGCTTTCCTCCTCAGTCCTCCTCTCCTCAGCAGTAAAACAAGGCGGCCATACTAGGTCAGAGCTGCCCGGCAGCCTATGCCTGGTTTTAAATCTGCTTGTGCCGCCTGAAAACGTGTAAAAAAAAAGTAATATTTAGTTTTGAGCCTATATTTTAACTCCATCACCCAAACATTGCCATTGCAATGTGTAGTCAATGTAGAAATTGCTGGTGAGAGTCAGTCATGAGTTGTCGCTGACTCCCTCCCAGCTGTGGCTGACCGGGACACGCCCCAGGTGCTCCGTGGATGCAGGGGCCTGGGGGCCCTGTGGCTGGCACAGCTCTCCACCTTCCGTGATAAACCTTGCACCTTTAATGGGCCTGGCTCAGTCTCCGAGTGAGTGCAATGGAGGCCCCAGGTCAGAGAGAAGTGGAGATCCCCGGGCTGGAGATAGAGACGGGAGGGCCTGGATGGGGCAGGATGGGGCCATGGGGAGGGGTCGCCATGATGCAGACTGTGGGGCCCTCGGTCTGTGCACATTGGGCTGCCTGAGGCCTGGAGGTCGGCACTGGGGTGGATCTGGCCTCTGGTTCTGCCTTGTCCACTGGGCCACGTGGTCTGGGCAAGCCAGGGTCTCCAGGGGCTGGGGGGTCCCCCTCACCCACTCTCAGGCACGGCCCCGACTAGAGCAGGCCATGGTGGCAGAAAAGGGCGTCCACGCTCTCAGACTATAGGGACTTGCATGGCAGCAGGCTCCCCGCAGACCACTGAGGGTGCTGAGACCCGGGTAGGTGGGAAAAGCTGGGCCAAGCCCGGCTCCACCCCTGGGTGCTGCTGCCTCCGGCCTTACTTCCCTCTGGCCGACCTTGGCTGTTGGGGGTGGTATCACCGCACGGATGGGCACAGGGGCCTCCAGGGCCTCACATGCCGGACGTGACCAGCAGAGACGGTCCCTGCAGCCTTGGCCCTGGGATGTCTGTGTCGGGAACAGGTGGCTTAGTGGGGCCTGGCTGTGGCCTCCTCTGCGTCCAGGCCTCCCGCCGCCCTGGCCCCTTGGTCCTCATTCTGGGGCGCGTGGGCCAAGCTCCCTGTGATCCCTTCTAATGGGCAGCCCCTCCGGGAGCCCTTTCATCGGATCCGCAGAGTGTTTCACAAACACTGACTCATTCACCTCCCACGGCCTCAGAGGTAACTCGGTCCATTTGGTAGGAGGGAAACTGAGCCACCTCACTGTTCAGGATTCACTGCCGGGCCACCCAGCAACCCATCCCGGCCTCCTGCCCTCGAGACCCCAGATGCAGGAATTTGGCTCGGAGGAGCAAGGGGGCCCCCTGCCAGAGGGCCAGGTGGAAGGGCCAGGCCAGGCTCCGAGCTGAGACGGCTCCGCTGTGCATCACAACGAGGCAGCGGCTGCTGTTCCACACTGGGCTGTGCCATTGCCAGACACTTGCTCACTCATGCCGCTTTGTGTGTGTGCAGCTGAACTCTCACTCGAATCACACAAGTCTTCCAAGTAAGTTCCGCTCTCCCCCCTTTTATAGACAAGGACACAGATCTTCGAATTCGGCTCTGTCGGCCCAGGTAGTGCAGAGACTAAGCCTGAGAGCTACTGAGATCAGGCCTGTCTGGCCCCCCAGGGTCAAGCTTTTCATTGCGCGTACGCCGTCACCACAGAGGGGCATCTTGTTTACGAACTGCCAAGCACGAGGTGAGGGTGTGTAGTCAGGATCCACGGGGAACAGGCATAAGCAGAGGAGTGAGGTGGGATTGTCCAAAGAGGAAGGTGATTGTGGTTGCTGAATATTACCGTTCCTTCCTCTCAGTTTCCATCTCAGCGAAACTGTAATCAGACTTCGTTACAGCTTAGACGGCGTTTAAAGGGAAACACACGGGGCCAGCGATCCCTGTGCCTGTTAGTTCCTGCTTTGGGACCTCCTGCCAGCCGAGCGGGCCTTTCTGAGCTGGGGAGCATGCCCGTTCTCGCCTGCCCACCTGCGTCTGCTTTGATAACCCGGACATTATCCCGGCGCTCCCCGAGCCTGCCTGTCAGTCAAGTCCTTTGTGAAGTCACTTTCATTCAGACACTTCTGCTGCTCCAACTCAGGGTAAAAACGTGTCTTCTGTGTGACATGGAGGGAGGTGGAAATTACTATGTGCATAGAAAACTGTAGGTTACACAAATAACCTGTCACCGGAGATCAGCAGCCGAGCTTTAAATCAACTCAGGGGCAGCCAGGGCCTTCGTGTGCCCTGGGGCCACTCTCCCTGCACGGGGGCGCATTGCAAAATTCCGCCTCCCTCCTGGTGGCGGCTGCGCAGAGCTTCCGTCTGAAGCTTGTCTAACAATGTGGACATTCTTCCCCCGCTCTCTTCAGCAGGTCCCGTGGCCCAGGAAGGTGGGGGAGGACCTGGCCAATCTCTCCAGAGCCCGCAGGATGCACAGCAGAGCTCAGAAGGGCAGCTTCTGATTCCTCGAGTAGCAGCGTTTGATTTTCTGTCACCGCTGACTCCCAACAGCTGCTTTTCCCCCTCCAGGTGCTGCTGGTCTCCAGCCAGCATGCGCCAGATTCGGGGGGACAGCAGCTTGAGCTCATAAAGATACAATGATAATCGTAAGGAACAAAGCAGAGGCCGGGCGCGGTGGCTCCTGCCTATAATCCCAGCACTTCGGGAGGCCGAGGCTGGCGGATCACGAGGTCAGGAGATCGAGACCATCCTGGCTAACACGGTGAAACCCTGTCTCTACTAAAATTACAAAAGATTAGCCGGGCGAGGTGGCGGGCGCCCGTAGTCCTAGTTACTCCGGAGGCTGAGGCAGGAGAATGGCGTGAACCCGGGAGGCGGAGCTTGCAGTGAGCGGAGATCCGGCCACTGCACTCCAGCCTGGACGACAGAGCAACGTACTGTTTAAAAATAAAATGAAATAAAATAAAATAATAAGGAGCATAACAGAGGCAGATGCCGTTTGGTTGGTGAGTCCCTGGCTGAGCCTTGAGGGACATCACATTCAATTCTTGCCGTCCCAGGAAGCAGGTCTCGGTGTCCCAGGGAAGTGCCTGGGGAAAGGGCAGCCGGCCTGAGCTACACCCCAGCCAAGGGTACAGGAGGCTTGGAAATAGTTTTCTGAGACCTGGCCTGGCCCGAGATGGCTCAGCACTAAGCCGGACATCCAGTTTCCTGTTCAGAAGACTGGCCCCTCAGTCATGCAGGGGGTGGGGGCAGCGCTTCTGTGTTTGGGGAGGAGAGATTTGGAAATCCATTTAAATGAAAAGCCACTGAGGGAGACAACATGCACTGGGGCCGTGTGAGGCCTTCTGAGGTGGGTCACTGGGTCTGGGGTTCACTGTGTGGGAGGCCCCTCAGCAGCCGGTGCCAGGGCTGTGGGCGTCAGAGGGTGCGGTGCCAGACCCTGCCGGTGGGATCCACCGCCCCGTTTTACAGGTAACTCGGGAAAGTTGCCGGCACCAGGCTGTACGCCTCCCCTCCCGCACACGGAGCCCCCGCGGGGTAGGCTGCTGAGGTTTGTTCAATGAACTTGGACACTCTCTGTGCCCCACGCCTTGGCCACCTGGGCCGGGGGGAATGGGTGAGCTGGGGTGGTCCCAGGGCGTCTGGGGAGGCCTCTCCCAGCCCAGTGCAGGGCCCGGCTCTCCTACCTGGCTGGCCTGCACAGGCAGCAGCTGTCATTGGAAAATATGTTACCCGGCAGCCTGAGGCCTGGAGTCGGGGCCTGTGTGCCTGGGCGAGGGCGGCCGCTCTGCTCTCCAGGGTCATTTCTCTGGTGGGGTTAAGCTCCTAGAAACGGGGACCCACGTGCCTCCTGTGGAAGGGAGGGTCTGGGTCACCCCGGAGGTTCTGCTGAGTGGGGCCCGGCCCGTTCTTTAGCCACCAGGCCTCAGCCACCAGCGCTGGTCTGGGAGCTGCTGTGTCACCTGCAGGTGTCACTCAGCACAGATCCCAGGGGAGCCAGATGCGGGGGTCACAGCCACTGGCTCTGAGCCAGGTTCCTGGGCAGGGGGAGGGAAGCAGCGCTCGGGGACTGACTGTGGCTGAGGTCCTGTGTCCACAAGGCACAGCTGGGAAGCGGGGCACTGATTTGCCCAGAACCACCAAGGCCATGCTCAGATTTTTCCACGCCCGACGCCCGCAGCCTCCTGCAGAGAGGCTGCCCCCTTCCAGTTCCTTGCCACTCCCCAAGGATGCCAAGAAACCCACCAGGAAGGTGCCACAACTGTGGCTCCTGCCGACCTGCGGGTGACCCAGGCAGTCCCTCCATCGTCCATCTGGATGGCTTACGTGCCCAGGACAGGGTGACCCAGGAGGAAGGAGGGCCTAGTGTTTCACTGCAAGGAGGGCGCTGGGGTCCTCCAGACAGGGTGAGGTCCTCCAGGTCCTCCAGATGGAGGCAGGCACCCACATCCTGTCACCCCTGCTGGGACCCCCTTCTTCCCCCCGGCACCCAGCCCAGGCCCTTCCTTCCTTTTTCAAATTAAAATAAAAAAATTCTTTTTTGAGGCAGGATCTTGCTCTGTCGCTCAGGCTGGAGCGCAGTGGTGCGATCATAGCTCACTGCAGCCTCGCCCTCCCTGGCTCAAGGGATCCTCTTGCCTCAGCCTCCCGAGCAGCCGGGACTACAGGGCATGCCACCACACCTGGCTAATTCTTCTATTTTTTGTAGAGACGGGGTTTCCCTATGTTGTCCATGCTGGTCTTGAACTTCTGGGCTCAAGCGATCCTCCTGCCTCAGCCTCCCAAAGTGCTGACTTCACAGGCGTGAGCCACCACACCCATCCCCTTCCTTCCCTTTTCCCTTCCTCACCTTCACTTCCTGAGCTGGACGCCGCAGCATCTGAGGAACTGTGAAGTGCTGTGCATGGGGACGTCCCCCACGGTTTTTCTTGGTGGGTTTTATGAAGTCAGTGAGAAGGATAGCGGTTGTCAGGTGACTGCCCCAGCACTGCAGGATCCAGGTCGAGCCCCGGTACGGGGCCGAACCCCACCCCCGGCCCAAGGAGCCCCTGGGATCCTGCCCGGAGCCCCTGCCTGGGACTAGGGCAGCCGTGGCCTGGCGGCCTGGGTGGGCATGTTCTCCACACTTTCAGGAGGAGGCGGCTGGAGTTATTGGCCCCATTTTTAACCTGAGAGGTTTGGAGTGGTTACGTGGCTTGCCTGGGGTCACACTGCTGGAAATGACAAGGGGCGGGGAGTGGGGACCTGACGTGGGGTCTGTGCGGGGTCCTCTCCCCACGTCCCACCTCCCCCTGTGCTGGCAAGGCAGGCTGAGGAAGAGCCGGCTTCCGTGGGGCGACAAGGCTATGCCCCTCAGAGACCCTTCCTCTGGGTTTGTCGTGTGGCTACTTGGATTTGTGTCTTTGGAACAAGGGTGGGGGCACTACGGCCTTGGGAGGGGCTCCAGAGGGCCCGAAGATTCTGGGAGGAAGAGAGGAGGCTTTGCCCCAAGATGCAAGATGAGGGGGGCAAAGAGGCAGGGAGAGATGGCAACCCCAGGAGGCTGTGCTCAGGTACCAGCTGCAGAGGCGCTCAGGAAGCCCGCGGAGCCACAGACAGACCAGGCTGCATCCTAGCAGAGGGCATTAGCAAGGACTCTTCAGATCCGAGTGCTGGAGACCCGCTCAAATTGATTGAGGTCAAGTGGGTATTTACAAGGTGGGCATTGCTGGCTCCTACCAGAAAGTGCAGGGTGGTGGGTTTCAGGTATGGCTGGATTCAGGTGCTCCAACAGCACGATCAGGGCGTGGACTCTCCCACCTCTGGTTCTGCTTTTCTCCACCTGGGCTCCATTCCCAGGCAGGTTCCCCACACTCTGGTGGCCTTGCAGGGAGGGGCCTCTTTCTGAGCGTCCTAGTCCCAGAGCCTGAGTGACCTGGCCTGGGTCGCTGTCCAACTCTGGGACAATCACCGGGATTGGGGCCAGCCCTGGGTGGAGGGCCCACTGGGAGCCCATGGGTGGGAGAGTCCCCAGTCACACTGACTGAGATCCAGGACTTTCCCAAAGGAAAACCAGAGTCTTAGCTGGAAGGGAAGATTGAAGTTTGGTCAGCAAACACCACAGAGAGCTGAGTACCCTTCTGTTTACCTCCCATGATGGGGAGTTCATCACATCTGAGGACGCCTCTTGCTTACCTCCCGTGACGGGGAGCTCATCACGTCTGAGGACCCCTCTTGCTTACCTCCTGTGACGGGGAGCTCATCACATCCGAAGACCCCTCTTGCTTACCTCCCATGATGGGGAGCTCATCACGTCTGAGGACCCCTCTTGCTTACCTCCTGTGACGGGGAGCTCATCACATCCGAGGACACCTCTTGATTACCTCCCATGACAGGGAGCTCATCACATCTGAGGAAACTTGTTCATGGAGTCCCTGAAGGGTGACGGCCACCCTGTGGCCGGTGGGGGCAGCCAGCACTCACTCCCTTTGCAAACCCAGCAGTCTGTGCTCAGCCCCACCCTGCAGAATGAATGATGCTTCCCGGCCACAAGAACTCCCCGGGCCCCAGGTGAGAGAAGCTCTGGGAAATGCAGGAAGAAGATGGTCTTGGGCCTTTGTGCCTTTCTGGGAGGACCCACACCTCCCACACCGCTTGGTCTGGGTGCCCGTGCAGGTCACGGCTCATGTGTGGCCTCCTGTGTCCCAAGGCTGAGCCGCACCGCCACCCACACACACCTGCCTATGATGGGTGCCCCGGCCAGTCTCCTGGTGCAGGCCCAGCCCACTGTCCCCCGTCCCTAGGACACCCCCACCTCCAGCTTCCCATACGCACAGCCTGAGGGCTCACAGTGGCCCAGCCCCAGGATGGCAGGGCCTTGCTCTCAAGCCAGTGCTGGCCCCGCCGTCCATCTTCCAGCTCTGAACTCCCAGTCTGCCAGCCCCGGAACCTCAGCCCTAGCCCCCGTCTCCCAGCCCACCGAGTGCTGGCCACAGCCCCCACACCCTGCCTCCACCCCACAGCTGCTCCCAGGGGCCTGCATCCCTTTTCAATTCCCCAGCTCTCTCTGGGTCCCAGGCCCAGGCCTTTCTTTCCCCAGGACCACGGGACCAGGCGAGGCTGCCCAGTCTGGGGGAGCGGGCGCCGGCCTCCCTGGAAGGCCACAAGGCACTCAAGCTCGGGGCCAGAGATGTGTCTGGAAGCTGCTGGGGACAGGGCCAAGGCTGTCCAGCCCAGCTGCTCCTTTGTTCCAGCCCCTGCCCCCCACATCCCCGGCCACGGGGCTGGCCTCAGCAGCACTCTCCGGCCAGCTCTAGGCTGGAGAGGAACATCCATTGTGGCCCCAAGACCTCACCCAACCTCACGGCAGCTGCCCAGCCCCACCTCCTCTTCCTTTGGTTGGGACATTTGCTGACCGTGGCCTTTTCGGTCCAAGGTGGGTGGCCACAGGGAGCAGAGGGTCGGAGGTACAAAGCCCAAAGGCCCCCAGGACCCAGGCAAGCTGAAGCCCTCAGACAGCCGGTGTCCAGCCTCTTCTTTGCTTTCAGATAAGAACTTAAAAGAGAAAACATCCTACTGAAAAGAAGCTCGGCTTTTCCCCGCTGCTGGCTGAGTGGGTTTCCTAAGAGCAAGTATTTCGTCCACCCAGCAGCGCTTTTCAGCGAGGAGCATCTCCGTCTCCATGGAGGGCAGCCTGGAATGGGGGAACGTGGTCAGGCTGCCATTGCCGTGGCCTGTGTGGCTCCGAGTGGGCTGGCGACCGTGACCACTGGCTCCAAGGAAGAAAGAGCCCAGATGGGGAGTGTCTGCCAGTACCTGTGGTGCAAATGCTCCCACCGGGGCTGGCTTCGAGCTGCCAAGGGGACACACTGCAGGCTGGGGTGGGCACCCTGCGGTGACCCCAAGTGACCTGGCCTCGGACAGACATAACACACGACCGACCTCAGGAGCCTGGAGGAGCGTACAGAGCCACACCGCGAGAGGCAGGGGCGAGTGCTGTGTTCAGCGCTTCTGTATGTAGTGACTCCTCTGTTTGTGAGTTCTTATGATTTAATTTGTTTTTGAGATAGGGTTTTGCTCCATCACTCAGGCTGGAGGGCTGTGGTGCAACCACAGCTCACTGCAGCCTCAACCTCCTGGGCTCAACCTCCTGTCTCAGCTTCCTGAGGAGCAGGGACCGCAGGTACACGCCACTGCATCCAGTTTATTGATTGATTTATTTTTGAGATGGAGTCTCGCTCTGTCGCCCAGGCTGGAGTGCAGTGGCGCGATCTTGGCTTGGTGCAAGCTCTGCCTCCCGAGTTCACGCTATTCTCCTGCCTCAGCCTCCCGAGTAGCTGGGACTACAGGCGCCCGCCACCACACTTGGCTAAGTTTTTTGTATTTTTAGTAAAGATGGGGTTTCACCGTGTTAGCCAGGATGGTCTCGATCTCCTGACCTTGTGATCCACCCACCTCAGCCCCCCAAAGTGCTGGGATTACAGGCGTGAGCCGCTGCGCCCACCCAATTTATTTTATTTAATTTTATTTATTTATTTTTGAGATAGAGTCTTGCTCTGTCGCCCAGGCTGGAGTGCAGTGGCGCGATCTCAGCTCACTGCAAGCTCCACCTCCCGGGTACACGCCATTCTCCTGCCTCAGCCTCCCGAGTACCTGGGAATACAGGCGCCCGCCACCACGCCTGGCTAATTTTTTTGTATTTTTAGTAGAGACGGGGTTTCATCATGTTAGCCAGGATGGTCTCGATCTCCTGACCTTGTGATCCGATTTATTTCTTTATCTGTAGAGATGAGGTCTTGCTGTGTTGCCCAGGCTGGTCTCTCACTCCTGTCCTCCAGTGATGCCCCCTCCTCCGTCTTCTGGCGTGCTGGGATTGTAGCACAAGCCCCGACACCCGGCTGATTTCATTTTAATAGTGCTGCGTATAATGGGCCAGCTCACCCGATTCCAGGACATGAAGGCTCAGCTCTTATGAGCTGGCTCAGCACACCACCTGTGAGATGGCTCCAATTCACACCAGACCTCAACAAGACCGAGGCTTTGGTCTGAGCCTGAAGGCCCCACCCTTAGCCCCAAGCAAGAGGGGTCCTGTGTTCCCCTCCAGTTCAGCTGAGGCCTGAGCTGCCTTTGCGACCCCATCCTGAGTACCCCAAGGCCCTGGGATTCCTGCAGCTCCTGCGCCAAAGGTCCCACGAGCACTCCGTGTCTTCCTCTTCCACGTCCTCTGCCTGCGGTGCTGTGCTCGGTGTGGGGGCAGCCAAGGGCACTCCATGCAGGATGTGGACGCAGCATGGCCACTCGGACTGCGGGCCCAGCAAGAGCCCGAAGCCCCTTCCCATGAGGGTGAAGCCGGAGGCGACGGAGGGAGGCAGGGGGTGTGGCCGCGTTTTGTCAGGAAGCAGAGATTTCTAACCTTGAGTCTGAACGTCCAGGCTGGTGTGAAGTCTGTCAAGGCGGGAGCATGGAGCGCACTCTGCAAGTTCCACGGGGCGTCAGCCGGGGCGGTGGTATTTAACGCCAGGACCTGCAGTGCGTGGGCCTCGCTTGAGCTCCAGGCCCTGCCTGCCTTAGGGCATCCGCCGGGTGGGCTGTATTTAAATGCTTGCACATGTGATGCCTGGGCCTTGACAGAGCTCCAGGGCCTGCCCACGATGGTGCAGCCGCGTTCTGGGTGAAAACACACCCGGTGAAGGCTGGAGGAGGGAAGAGTGAGCTTTCCCTGCCTGGGAGTCTCTGAGGGGTCCAGACTGAGGGTTGGGGGTGCAGGAGGGGAGGCCCCAGGGCTCAGTGGATCCCAGGGTGTTCCCAGCGGGGTTCAGTGGGTTTTGTTGAGGAATTTGGACTCTGCTCCAGGGGTAATGGGAGCCAACAGGCCGGGGTACCTCCTCCCTCCTCCCCGCGATCCGGGTGCCCAGAGGAGCCAGGCAGCGTGGCTGAGGCCCCACAGGTGTGCGGGAGGGAGTGCAGAGCAGGGCACCCTGGTGCCTGAGGACAGAGGGTGCTTCCTTCCTGGGGCAGCAGCCTCCCTGCAAGAAGGCGGCTCTCCAGGGCTGCCTGGAACGCATCACCGCCAGCTTGCAATCTGCACCCTGTGATTTATTTATATGGGGTTGAAATACTGCAGGGATCCCATGCTGCTGCATCAGGATTGGGCCCACGTAGGAAGCCTAATGCACGGCGAACCATTCGCCTTACGTGAAAAATGCACCATGGCGTCAGAAAGCCACTAGGAAGTTTCGAGATGTCCGTGCTGTGGTCCTCACACGGCCCGACTGGCTGTCAACGCCCCGGTCCTGCCGCCCGTGTTGCCAGTGGATGATCCAGGCGTCCCTCGTGCGAGGTGCCTTGGAGAGCCTGCAGACACCAGGCCTCTCGCCAGGGAGTGAGGGAAAGGTCTTCCCCTGGGACCCATGAATTTCACCTTCACCCACAGGCCACGGGGAACCCGTCTGGTGCAAGGCGCTCAGCGCACCACCAAGAGCCTTTTAAAAAGGCTTTGGGCAACACGGAGGAAGAAAACCCAGTTTTAAACGCCAGATGTGGCTTGTGGGAACTTCCTAGGGTAGCACGTCCAGTGGGAGTGTCTGTGGAGATGGGAACGCCCGTGTCTGTGTGAGCCACGTGGTGGTCACTGGTCATACGTGGTGGGAACGCCCGTGTCTGCGTGAGCCACACGGTGGTCACTGGTCACATGTGGCTGCTGAGCCCTTGAAGTGTGGCCCATGTAATTGAGGAAGTGCGGCCTGTGCAATTGAGGAGCCGGCTTTTAAATTTTATTTAATTTTAATGAATTTAAATGTAAACATAAATAGCTACCATATTATACCGTGTCTAGGTTGATGACAATATTGTCTTTTTTTTTTTTGGCTTTTTAAAGTGGTTATATCATTATTATTATTTAATTACATTAATTTATTTTTGAGACAGGGTCTTGCTGTGTCACCCAGGCTGCAGTGCAGTGGGGCAGTCACAGCTCACTGCAGCTTCAACTTTCCATGCTCAAGCCATCCTCCCGCCTCAGCCTCCCGAGTGCCTGGGACTACAGGCACGTGCCACCACGCATGGCAAATTTTTTATTGTTGGTAGACACGAGGTCTCACTCTGCTGCCTGGGCTGGCCTTGAACTCCTAGGCTCAATTCATCTTCCCATCTTGGCTTCTTGCAGTGTTGGGATTGCAGGTGTAGGCCACCTGTGCCAGGTCTATGTTTTATTTGTAAACATAAGCGGTACAGGTGCAGTTTTGTTACATGGAAACACTGTGTAGTGGTGACATCGGGGCTGTCCGTGTGGCCACCACCAGACCGTGTACATTGTACCCACCAGGAACTTTCTCATCCCTCGCCCCGCCCTCCCGAGTCTCCGTGAATGAGTGCTCCCCACTCTGTGTCCACCCACGGGCACCCATCATTCAGCTCCCACCTGTAAAAGTGAGGACACATGCTCTGTGTCCCATTTCTGAATTGTTTGACTCGGTACTATGTTCTCCTGTTCCATTCACGTTCCTGCAAAAGGCACCATTTTACACTTTTTCGTGGCTGAATAGTACCCCATCGTACATGTGCACGGCATTCTCCTTCTCCAGCCGTCTGTTGGTGGAGCCCGAGGCTGATTCCGTGTCTTTGCTATTGCAAACGGTGCCATGATGAACGAACACATGCAGGTGTCTTTTTGATGTAATCATTTCCTGAGTAGCTGCCCAGCAGTGGGATTGCTGGATGAGTTGTTTTTAGTTCTTTGATAAATCTCTTTACTGGGGCAGTGGGATTGCTGATGAGTTCTCTGTTTTTAGGTCTTTGATAAATCTTCGGGCTCCACAGGGGCTGACAATATTCCCAGGGAGGGTTTGGGAGACGCAGGTGTGTGTACTTCTCAGAACTCAGCTCACGGGACCGTTAAGACCTGTGAATTCCACTGTAAATTCTACCTAAAACAAGAGAACTGTTGACAGATATTGGACTCTAGTTAATACTTCTGAAATATTTGTGTGGAAATATAACGATGTCTACAACTTCCTGTGAAACGCGTCCAATAAAGTGAGATGGGTTGACGGACGGGTGGAGGGACGGAGCGGTGAATGGGTCTACGGTGAAGACAATGAGCCCATGTTAATCGTAGAATCCAGGCGGAGGTGCCGGGCTCCATAATAAAATGCTGAAGAAGTTCCAAATACAGTCAGCGATGGAGTGTTCTTTTATTACGCTGGGCGGGTCATGGTGTAAATTTCCCCCATTAGGAGAATCACAGAGCAATGGGAGGGGGTGGTGGGCAGTGGAGCTGCCTCTTGCCAGCTCCTGGGAGTCACCACACTCTTTTCTGCAGGGCCATGTTCGGCGACATCACAGGGGCAACGTGAAGGCGGCTGTGGCGGCAGCATTTACACCATGGGAAGTGGCAGTCCCTGCGGGTCAGGGTCTTCCTAGGTTGCTGACTGTTAGACGTTTGCCGGCACAGCACGGGGAGTGGCAGGGAGGCCGCTATCCCCCAGGGAGCATCCCTGAGGACAGGGCAGCATCGACGCAGCTGTGCTGCCTGCACCCGGCACAAGTCCTGGCCCAGAGTGAGTGCCTGGCCTTCGTGTGTGGACTTGCTTTGGAAACAGGATGGGTGCAGGACAGCGAGTGCTGGTGGAGCGTGGAGGGGAGGAGAGGGTGGATCCAGACACCTCTTAATTTCCAAGCCTGGAACTGAGGGGCTCCTCCTTTTGCCTTCTCCACCCCCACAGGGGCCGTGCTTGTTCCTGGGGTGGCTCAGTGTGGCTTCTGAGCCCCAAACCCACCGGCTGGATGGTCCACGAAGGGCCACTCATTCATCAGACGGCTCAGGGCCATTCACAAATCAGGTCGCCACCTTCTAGAGTTTGTCTCCTCCTCAGCAGGCCCAGCAAGAGCGTTTCTCGGCTATGCAGGTACAGAGGCAGGTGGCCAAACTCCGGCCCCATGAGGGGACTTCCCCACCTGGTCTGAGGGTCCAGTCCCTCCCCGTGTCCTCACATGAGCAGCGGCAGGACGATCTCTGCCTCCAGGGACCAACCTCCCTCCCGCAGAGCATTTAGAACAAGTCCTGGGCGTGGGAATGCATCCCTGGGCTTAGTTCCCGAGCGGCCTGGGAGGGGAGTGGCCCCGTCTGCCTTGACCAGAGGCCCAGTGGCTTCAGTCCACACTATTGCACACGTGCACACACACACCCTTGCACACCCTCCCACACGCACACTTGCACAACCCTCGCATGCACCCTCCCACACTCTCTCACACAGGCACACACCCTCGTGCACACATGCACACGTGCACACCCTTGCACACATGCACACACTTACACACGCATGCACACGCACATGCACACGTGCACACCCTTGCACACGCATGCACACGCACACACATATGCATACACGGCACGTGACATGTTTAGATAAAATGTGTTCGTGGCCGTTCTGTTCTGCAACTTGTTCATCGTACCATTTCGACTCTTGCTGTCCTGCTGTCCACACGCGGATGTGCCCTGACGCTGTGTCCTCTGCTGTGGGGTGTCCCACGGTGCTCCACACCCCTTGCCTGGTCCCCAGGTGTGCGGCCCCCATGCTGTCCACCTGCAGGCTCCTGCTGGATGACAGGCACCTGTATCTCAGAGGCGTCCGCACAGCCCCCGCCCAGGGCGGAGGCCTCTTTCTTGCATCTGCGCAGGGCTGGCTGCTGCTGGGCGCTGGTGCCGTCCGCCGGGTGGGCTGGAGCAGCTTCGAGCTGGGTCTGACGTGCGCATCATTGCCGGTGTGTGAGGTCAGGTGTCTGGTCACTGACGGCCGGCCTCCCTGTGTGTCCTTCTCTGGGAATCGCCTCTCCTGCCCTTTGAGAGAAGCATGCCTTCCATGTTACACAAATGTTCCTCCTGCTCCAGCCCTGCCCTCGCCAGCAGCAGGACACAGGCCGGTGCTGAATAAGCCCTTGTTGGCCGGGGCTGGGCACACAGTGAAAAGGGTTTGTGAACCGAGCCAGGGCCGAGAAGAAAGCAGCGGCCGCCCCTGGGGAGCGGGGACTGGGCCGGGGGCTCTGTGCCAGGGCACACTGATGTGCCAGGGCACACTGAGTCACGGGGCAGGGGAAGGTCCAAGGGGCCGCTCCCATCCCGTGGACGGCCTCGCAGGCCAGCGTGTCTACCCTTGCGGGGCCTCAGTTTCCCAGTGGGCAGGTTCCCCTCTGTTGTCCTGGGGTCAGGCTGGCTCACCTGCCCTGAGGGACATCCCCTGGGGCCTGCCCTGCCCAACTCCCTGCCAACCAGATGCCCCCACTGTGGGGATATTTTCCACCAGTGGGAGGCCAGATGTGGAGGTGGGGTGCTGCTTCCACGCCCTAAGGGTGTTCCCCGTCCCTGACCCCCTTCCCCAAAGTCAAGGAGCAGCATCCAGATACACAGGGTCCACGCGGGAATGGACGGGCCCTGCCCACCCGGTGGCTGAACGCCCTCAGTGGAATTGCCTTCTGCTGACAGCAGGTGCTGACATGCACCCAGGTTCCCTGACACCATCTGTCAGCGGCCCCAGTGCAAGGACCAGGCTCTGGCACAGACAACTTGCCTCCTCCCAGGCCCCCCTTCTCCTCTCCCAGTCCGGAGCCCATGAGCCCACCAGGGAGGAGGGAAGAGGAAGGAGGGAGGAGGGAGATGGCTGACCTCCATTTCCTGGGGTGAATCCCGGCTGGAGCAGAGCTTTGGTGGGGCAGAGGCCTTTCTGTCTCCAGCCCATGTGCCCACCCCAGCCCAGCCCCCTCCTTCTGAGGCCCCTGGGGTAGGATGTCCAGTGCCAGCTGCCCACGGGGCTGCAGGTCTGGGCTGCTTCTCCTGGAACTCAGGGTCTTGCAGCTGTGCTGGAGAGAGCTGAGCCTGAGCCCCACGGGCCCGGGAAGGGCAGAGCACATTCCTGGGCTCCATGCCCAGGGCTCCTTCCCCAGGGCCCTCCACATGCCTGATCCTAAGGGCGGTGTAGACAGCGAGAAAGGAAGTGTGTTCTCTGGGGGGCTGGAGTGTGGGCATGGTGTCACTGGCCATGGTGCATGCCAGGAGGAGGTTGAGGGGAGTCCTGCAAGGCGGGCTGGGCAGGGGTGGGCAGCTCCCGATTCTGGATCTCTTTGGCCTGCAGGTGATGGAAACTCAGTCAATCTCAGCGAGAACGCTCGGGTCACAGGGCTGCAAAGTCTGGGGGAACATGCAGCTTCAGGTCCGGCCTGATCCAGGGACTTGGATGCTGAGCCACGGTTGCACTCTGCCTCCCTCTCTGTCCTGCTGCCCTCTGGGATGGCCTCTGCTGCGGGGAGGCACCCACATTCCATGTGCAAAGTAGGTGTGACCTCCGTCACAGCTGCCGGGCTTAAGGATGCGCGGCTCTCCCGGTGTTTCTGGAGGACATCCCGGGCAGCACAGGTGGGTTCCCAGGGCCTCCTGCTCACCGTTGGCCGTTGCTGGTCCTCTGGTAGGCCGGATCTGCAGAGGTGCCCACCTGAGATGGAGCAGGGTTGGTCCTCCTAGACTCAAGGATGAGGGGTCGAGGAGGGTCCAAGAGGGAAGTGGGGGGCCAGGCAGGGGGTGCGTTCGGGGCCCAGAGTGGCCACACAGCCCCCATGGGGCCATCTCCGCAGAGTTTGTGGGACCTCATCTTAGTCCCTCTGGCTGCTGGAACAGAAGACTGTGCACTAGGCAGCTCATAAGCAGCAGAAATTCACCACTCACAGCTCCAGAAGCTGGAAGTGGAGACCCGGGCGCCGGCAGGTTCAGCGTCTGCTGAGGGCTTCCTGGGGCATAGACAGCGTCTTCTGGCTGCGTCCTCACACGGGAAAGGGGTGAGGAAGCTCTTGAAGCCCCCTTTTGTAAGGGCACTCACCCATCCACGGGGCTTCACCCCATCCCCTCCCAAGGCCCCGCCCCGGACACCAGCAGCTTAGGGGTGAGGATTTCAGAGCAGGATCTTGAGGCACATTCAGTCCATAGCCCCCTAGGACCCTCGGTGGGTGGTCCCCATGGCCTTCTTGGGGGTGAGCGGGCTTGTTCCTCGGCTTGTCGTGGGGGCCACAGTGCGGTGCCTGAAGTCTCCTGCAGATCTCGTCAGAGAAGAGAGAAACGCCCCCACCCCCTCGTGCTTCTCCTAAAATTCTAGGAGGGTCCGGAGGGCCCTTAATCCCAGCCTGAAACCTGGGCTGGGCGTCCCATCCCGGGCGCCATCCCCCTCGCCCTGAAAGCTCCCAGCAGCCTCCGTGGGTGCCCCTTCCTCACCAGGCCCGGGGCGCCTGGCCCTCTGGGAACGCTGGGTCTTGGGGTGGACACGATGCTTTCTTATTCCCCTGAGGACTAGCCGGCCTGAGCAGGGGGTGCGGTGTGTAGGGCAAGGATCCCCTGGAGCCAACGCCCAGGCTCCATCGATGCTGGGAGTGTTGGGGGAATCTCGGGGGTCTCTGTCTGATGCTGGGAGTGTTGTGGAGTCTCGGGGGTCTCCGTCCAATGCTGGGAGTGTTGGGGAGTCTTGGGGTCTCCATCGATGCTGGGAGTGTTGGGGAGTCTCGGTCTCCGGCCTCAGCAACTGCATCCGTCACATGGGAAGGAAACCGAGTGCCTGGTTCCTGGGTTCCTGAGCCTCGGATGAGCTCAGATTTACAAAGAGCTGGAAGAGGCCTGGCCCCCGGCAGAAGCCCAGCAGGTGTTTGTCCAACAGGGTCAGGCGATGCAGCCCCCGAAGCCGGCAGGCCTTCCCCTCTGGGCAGGTGGCAAGGAGCTGCCTCCATTCACAAAGCTCCAAGCTCTCCTTTTCCTTCCCCCACGCACGAGCTTAGTTGAGCAGAGGGAGAGGGGGTGTCAGGCACGCAGCCCCTTGTGGGAGCTTCCCTTGCCCCGCAGGCTGCGCAGTGTCTGAGAAGGACTCCTCTGCCATGGGCAGGAGGCGTGCCCAGCACCCAGACCCTGCCCTGACCAGCTGTCCTGCACCCACATCCGCCTCCAGGACCCTGCAGCCTGTGGAGAGAAGCCCTTGGCCGTGGTGGGGTCCTGAGCTCCCTCATTACCCCCCACAGGGGCTCAGCTTTCCTTTCCCGGACCACCTTTCCCAGAATTAACTGTTTTTGGCATGGGGTCCCTTCCCCACGACTCGCCTCAGGCTCCCACCGTCACCCCCCAGGAATTCTTCAGCTTTTGTGTTGAAAAGACCTCAAAGAAGCCTGTAATCCCAGCACTTTGGGAGGCCGAGACGGGCGGATCACGAGGTCAGGAGATCGACACCATCCTGGCTAACACAGTGAAACCCTGTCTCTACTAAAAAATACAAAAAACTAGCCGGGCGAGGTGGCGGGCGCCTGTAGTCCCAGCTACTCGGGAGGCTGAGGCAG
>NW_012117710.1:578508-582964 GCF_000951035.1 Colobus angolensis palliatus | reverse complement strand
GATGGTGTCGATCTCCTGACCTCGTGATCCGCCCGTCTCGGCCTCCCAAAGTGCTGGGATTACAGGCTTGAGCCACCGCACCCGGCCTTGGTGTTTCTTAATGGAGACGGGGAGCTGTTCTTGGGCCAGGCTGCATTACGAGGCCCCCGCTGCCTTCACTGTGGAGTCACTGAGGTTGGAGGGGTGGGACAGGGGAGAGTGGGCAGATGACTTGTGCCCAGGGCTGCTGCTCCCCACAGCCCCTTCAGAGAAGCCCCTGCACTGTCCCCCTGCCTCAGGGGCCTGGGCGGGTGCTCCTGGGGGAGGGCCGGGGTACAGACGCTGGCACAGACCTTCCGCCACCGTGAACTGCTCCGGGCCCCGCCCTGGCCATGTGTGTCCCCCACTCCTTTTGAAGGGGGCAGGCCAGCCTGGAGCTGGCTGGAGGCCGTGGCTCCTGGGTTCCTCTGTGTCAGGTTTTTCGCCATGTCGGGCAGCACTTCCAAAGCAGAAACTCAGGACAAACACCAAGGACTCCAGAGTATCCTGCAGGAGCTTGGGAAACGGTGAGTTTTTGAGGGGTGGAAGCCCAGCCTGCCCTCAGAAGTAGCTGCTGAGATAGTGGCCTCCTCTACCAGCCACTAGCAGGGACCCAGGAAGCACCCTCCATCTTTGGAGCTGCAGTGAGGAGTGGGCAGCGGCCCCTGGGCGGGGGGCACTGACCATAGACCCAGACAGTGGTGGGCAGTCCATCTGTGTTGACGGGGCCCGGTGTCAGGCCCTGAGGTCCTCAGGTACCCACCAGTATTGACACTGCTGGTCTCATCAAAGAGGATGCCCTGGCCTTCCGGAGGGAGGGCCCAGGGATAGGTCTCTGGGGGTTCCTGCAACTCTCATCTCTGTCCTTCGAAAGCCATCAGAGATGACCAGGCCTGGGGCCACCAGGGGTGACTGGGGGGAGCTGGGACTGTGAAGGCTGCGAAGGCTTTGCCTGTCCTGGGCGGGGCTGCACCTTCAGTCCCAGGGCCCGGACACCCCAGGCTTGTCCATGGGATGGTGATGGGAAGGGCTGTCTTGGGGCTACTGAAAGTTAAAACAGGAACTGACGTGGAGAGAGCCCCCGGGCCTCCAGCTTCCAGAGTCAGCTCCCGCAGCCCCTCCCAGGCCACGCGCCTGGCCCAGAGCCTTCCCGCTCACTCCTGGCTGCCCCTCCAGGCCTGGACTTGAGCTTCAGAGAGGGGCAGGATTCCAGGGAGATGGAGCCAAGGGTTCTCTGGACAAAATGGAGTTGCCTCTGGCCAACTGGGATGCGATTCCAAAAAAACATCCTGCTCTCCTGGCCATCCTGGCTGGACTGCCCACATGGCCTCCTACAGACTGGGGGTGGGGAGGGGAGGTGTCAGCAAGGACCTTTCCTGCCAAGACCAGAAGAGGCCAAACAGGCAGAGAGAGCACTTCTGTCCTGGAATCAAGGATTGAGGCCAAGGCTGAAAGCCAGCTCAGCCCAAGGTCACACCAAGGTGAAGGAGGGGAGCTGCTGTGTGCTCATCCCCGAAATGGGAAGAAAAACCAAGTATTTTTTGCTAAATCTCAGTAAAATAATTATTAACAATAATAAGCCCATGACACATTGACATAAATAACATTTTTAAAGAAATAACTATTTTCTCCAAAGTACAAAGTAAATAACATTTTTTGCATTTTTGCAAATTTCTCTAACGTTTGAACTTGCAAGAGAGCAGTTGGATTCTTGTCCTTGTGTTTGCATTAGACCAATGAGAAAATGAGAGCCAAAAGGACAAATGACAGTTTAGTATTATTCATATGCATGTGATGGTTTGGACACCATGGATTCCCCTGAAGGGGTCTCGGGATGCCTCAAGGGTCCCCAGGTTACACTTTGAGAACTGATAATGTAAGATATTTGATTAACACCAAAGAAGGCAGGAAAGAAGAAGAAAAAACTCAGAAGAACAAACATACGTATGATACAGATAGGAAACAAGTAGCAAAATGGCACACTTAAATCCAACTATTTTGATGTTTACAATAAACGTAAATGGACTAAACCCTCCTGCTTTGCCAGCCCTTTGGGGAAGGGAAGCAGCTCTAACGGTGGAATGTTAGACATGCTGGTGTGTGGCTGGAGACAACATCTTTAGGAAAGCATGTTTTTCCCCACTGTTTTTTACCTCAAATATTGTGAGCCCTTATATGCTGGGCCCTGTACAGGCCTTGGGGAGATGAAGATGATTCGAACATGGTCTCCACTCGAGGCCTCATGGTCTAGGGGATGGTAAGCTGGGCTCAGAGACCCTCTTCCTTCCAAGCACTAGTGATATTTGTTCAATATCTTCCCCATGCATCTTGCTTAGTCTCTTTGCAACCACACTGAGAGCTGGACCTCTGGATTTTTATCCCGTCTCAGACAGCGCACAGGTGTGAAAACAGGCTCACCTGGATCATCAACCAGCATTCGATGAGGTTCTAACTCAGTAGAGGTGGGTCACAGGGTTTGTCTAGAGCATCTCACAGGCTCTATTTTATAGGTGAAAGAACTGAGGCCCGGGGTGGCGGGTGAGAGATCCAAAAGGGGAGGCTGAACGGAGGCAGCGAGCTCAGGCCCTCCCAGCTTGAGGACACCGCCTGTCTCACATGTGAGTCCTCAGGATGCTGTTTTGCAAGTGTCTCATCAATCAGAATGCCAGGTTGTTAGAAGACTGTGGCTTGGGAAGGGTGTAACCCTCCTGAGTCAGTGTCTAACCCTAACCTGGCCGAGAGCCTCGGCTCACTCACCTCCTAGGTTTGTGGCTGAATTCAGCGGCTGGGCCTGTTTCCTCATCTGTAGAATGGGCATAGGCAGCCTATCAGATGACTGCTGGGAGGATCCTGGGAGCAGAGGAGGGTCCAGGATGGGGACCAGGACTGCTGGGCAAGGTTGGACTCCGAGACCAGCCTGCACCTGGTGGACAGATCAGGGCTGAGGCTCAGGGGATGCTGGGTGAGGACTTTATGGATTCTCACACAATGACCTTTGCAGCCTGGGTTGTGGTTCAGTCCTTGGAGCCAGTCTGAGGCCCGCATCACTGCAGGGTTCTACTTCAGCAGTGGCCACTGGCTGCATCTGAAACCAGAGGCACCCGCCCAGCACAGGGGATTCCTGTTGATTTCAGGTTGGCTCAGGAGCCTGGGGAGCAAACCCCAGGAGCTTTGACTTGCCACAAAGACAGCTGAGGAAGCCAGGAGCTGGGGGGCCACGGGGAGCTGACAGGCCCCACGGGACCCCACTCCTCCCTCTTCCCGCCCCGCGGCACCACCCAGGGTCTTGCACTCCCAGAACAACCCATTCTGCGGTTTCCCAGAAACCCTGGAGATGGTCTCTGCGGTCTGGTCCCCTGGGCAGTGACCTGCCACTACGATGGACGCCACACCACGGAGAAAGGCGGCTCCAGTGGGGAATCTGGCTTGGCGCCCGGCGGGCCATCTCAGTAGTCAACCTAAATTAGGACTTTTCATCAGCTACTTCTTCCAACCAAAACGATTTTTTTTTTTTGGAGACAGGGTCTGGCTCTGTCACCCAGGCTGGAGTGCAATGGTGTGATCTTGGTTCACGGCAGCCTCAACCTCCTGGGCTTGAGTGATCTTTGCACCTCAGCCTCCTGAATAGCTGGGACTACAGGTGCACACCAGCACACCCAGCTAAGTTTTCTATTTTTTACAGAGATGGGGTCTCACTATATTGTCCCAGCCATAAAATGATTTTGATCATCATTTTCCTTTTCCCTTTAGTGTTCACTACCCTCTAGGGGCCAGACCTCAGTTCTAATATCCTTTACACCTTTTTTTTTTTTTTAAATAAAACATCACATGAGAAAGTGGGCAAGAACTCTCCAAGCAGGCGTGGGTTTTGAAGCCCTTGGCTTCGAAGGGGTGAGGGTGACCCTGTGGGGGCTTTGCCAGGACGCAGGGGTGGATGGGGGCCAGCACAGGGCAGGCGCCCAGGAATCCACAGTCCTTGCCCAGCATGAGGCCCTGTTCCAGGGGGAGAGGAGATCTCCATTTTCAGGTTGCTCCCTCCCTCCCAGCCTCAGTGTCTCAGCGACGCTCGTGGGGTCAGGACCACTCCAGTCACGTATGCTTTCCCTGCCTGGCTACAAAGTGACCCGGGGTCTCCTCTGTCTGTGGAAAGTGGCAAATCAGTTCCTTTCACACCAGGGCTCCGGCCAGAGGTGACAGGTGGGAGCCCCACCCGTGTTTCACACATGGGGTGCTGGGTGGCCCAGGTGCTTCACAGTGATGATGAGATGATGGTGACAGTGACAACACTGGGGTAGGAGGAAGAGGAGGAGGAAGGGGAGTAGGGGGAGGAGGAGGGGAGGAAGGAGGAAGGGAGATGGAGAGGAGGGAGGAGAAGGCGGAGGAGGGAGGAGGAGGAAGAGAGGAAGGGGGAAGACAAAAGGAGGAGGAGGGGAAAGAA
>NW_012117710.1:573662-578184 GCF_000951035.1 Colobus angolensis palliatus | reverse complement strand
AGGAGGGGGGAGAGGAGGAGGGGTCTTCAGTGGTTGAAAATACAGGCCTCCCAGAGCCAAAGGCAGCCTCTGTGGGCTCCACTTCCCAGCCGAGGAAACCGAGGCATGGAGAGGTGACCGGACGTACCTGTGTTGATGTTGCTGAAAGGGGTGAGGGTGGGACCCCGCCCAGGCTGGGGACCCCTTTACTGCTGCTGGACAAGTTCGAGGAGCATTTCAGCCGTCTGGCGAGGGTGCGTTCTCAAGGTTGCCGGGACTTTGAACGGCTGGGGTGTCAGGAAAGGCCTGAGCACTGAGGCTTCGAGCTCCTCTTCTCCGGCGTGGCATGGCCGTGGGAGACACTCACAGGGGCCACGGCCTCTGCTTGGCAGTTGGAGACGTGGATGAGCAGAACATGGGGCTGTGAATGAAAAATACCACGGAACGAACTCTGAGCGCTTGTGGAGGAGCTCTTTCAAAACAAGGCGTCGGGCCGGGCGCGGCGGCTCATGCCTGTAATCCCAGGACTTTGGGAGGCCGAGGCGGGTGGATCACGAGGTCAGGAGATCGAGACCATCCTGGCTAACACGGTGAAATCCCATCTCTACTAAAAATACCAAAAATTAGCAGGGCGAGGTGGCGGCGCCTATAGTCCCAGCTACTTGGGAGGCTGAGGCAGAATGGCGTGAACCCGGGAGGCGGAGCTTGCAGTGAGCTGAGATCGGGCCACTGCACTCCAGCCTGGGTGACACAGTGAGAGACTCCATCTCAAAAAACAAACAAACAAAAACAAAAACAAAAAAACAAGGTATCAGGGTTGCCACCCAAGAGCTTCTTCCAATCCTCCTCCCTCCTGGACCCCTTGGCAGACTGCAGGCTTCGAGCACCTGGCTGTGGTTTATTTATTTATGTATTTGAGACAGAGTTTCGCTCTTGTTGCCCAGGCGGGAGTGCAATGGCACACTCTCGGCTCAGGACAACCTCTGCCTCCCGGGTCCCGGTTCAAGCGATTCTCCTGCTTCAGCCTCCTGAGTAGCTGGGATCACAGGCGCTGCCACCACGCCCAGCTAAGTTTCATATTTTTAGTAGAGACGGGGTTTCTCCATGTTGGCCAGGCTGGTCTCAAACTCTTGACCTCATGATCTGCCCGCCTCGGTCTCCCAAAGTGCAAGGATTACAGACGTGAGCCACTGCGCCTGGCCTGGCTGTCATTTAGAGCAGAGCTGTTAACCACTCTCCTGCTGATGCAGGCCAATGGATTCATCTAGAGTATGTCTGCACGCTACAGAGAAGGTCAGAGAGAAAATAAGGAAGTAGCTGTGATTTTGACTTAAAAACAGCCTTGGTGTTCCAAATATTCCCCCAAGTCCCCGCTGAATTCTGGGGTGGCAGGAGCTGTTTTGGTAGCTTGGAGAGCAGGTTACAGGCAAAGCTTGGCCTGCAGAGACCTCGCTGTGACAGGCAGGGTCACGTCTCCCTGAACCACATGTCTCCGGGGGATGTAGGAGCCCTTTGGGGGATCCGTGTCCTGCCTCAGCCGAGTTTCACCTACCGGGTGCAGCATGGCGTGGTGTGTGTGTGTGGTGTGGTGTGATGTCGTGTGGATTGCCACGCTGAGCCTGGCACAGGCCCTGCGTTAGCTGTCACCTCTCTGAGCCTCCATTTGGTCACCTGAAGGGCTTGCCCAAAGACTGTCTGAGGAGTTCGCCTGTTCTGAAGCTCTCTGTGTCTGTCCTGCAGCAGAATGCGATGATTTTCAGTGACCGCACCTAGGCAGGCCTCTGCAGGAGGCCTCCTCGCTGCAGGAGCAGCTGCCCGGGGCCTCGTTCCTCCAGGAAGTGGACGTGTGCGTTCAGCCTCCCGCCTGTTTCTGCTGCTGGGCTGCTGCGTGACCGAGGCGGCTCTCCGAACGTGCGCTCACCTCTGAGCACGTTCCAGAACCTCCTTCACACAGACGCGGCTGCAAATACTCATTTAATTGGTCTCCACCTGCCCCATGCTGGGGCCCCTCCCTGATCACCTGCTATGGTCCTCTAGCACCCACTGTGGGTGTCCATCCTGGACGGCTGGGTGGGTGAACCCTCAGCGGCTGGAGAGGCTGCCCTGGGTGTGCGGGCCCTGGAGGTGGGTCTGCTGGCTGGGCCTTTGCAAGGTGTGGTTCAGAGCTGGGGCTGCAGGGAGGGCTACGGGGAGGACCCCTCCAATCCTTCACAGTGGTGACGATGACAGCAGGCTGTCTGCAGAACAGAGCCACAGACCCTGGTGGGGTCTGCCCTGCATGCATGCTGCTGCTTGCTGCAGTGAGGCCTGCGTACTCTGCCCCACTGCCACACATACCACGTGGCCGTCTCCTTCACAAGGTCTGTGTCTGTGTCTTCCCTGCAGGATGCCCTGTCCTTGTGCCAGCCGGCCCACCGGCCCCCTCCTGCTCTCCAAGGTGGTGGAGACATGAAACGCCACAGGCATCCCCGCCACCTGCCGCAGGTCTGTGTCTCCACACATGGTGCCCTGTCCTGGGATATGCGGCTGCCCCTGCAGGAGTCACACCCTGCATGGCCCGGCTTGTCTTTTCCCTGCTAGGCAGCCAAAGCTATGTCGAAGGCCTGTGGCACAGCCCAGTGCCCTCAGATCTGGTGGCTCTGTGTCCTGCCGGCACCTGCGGTGGAAAGCAGGGTTTGCTGAGGCGGGGAGGCGGCTGCCTGGGCAAGGTGTGGCCCGGTGTGAGCTGGGAATGTCCACCCAAGTGTCCGCTCGGGGGCCAGAGGGTCAGTGCATTGCTGCTGTAGCCTGACCACAGCCTCGTCCTCCCCCAGATTCATCCCTCCCTCCATTCCCCGCTTTCCTGCCCCGGCCTGCCCCTCCCTCCTCTTCACCCACTTCCCTCCTGAGCTTGCACCCATGCTTCTGGGGTCACACTGCTAACAACCCCCTCCCCGGGCAACCACAGGCCCAGGCGTCCCAGGCTCTGGGAGCTGAGTGGGGCCAAGGTCCCCAGCTGTGCACAGAACACGGATTTCTGGTGTCCCAAGGAGCTCCTACAGGAAACCGTGGGACAAGCCTGGTTCAACGTGAATTCTGGGTGCATTTCTGTGTGGCCGAGTCACGCCTCACACACGCTAAAGCACCACGCCTCAAAAGTTCTGAATCTGGAAGACTAAACACAGCCAGGGAGTGGGGCTGAGCAGGCCGGGTGTCATTCTTGGGGGCAGAGGAAGGGGGTCTTTGGAGGCCAGGGAGGGGAAAGCCAGTTGCGGCTCTGTCCCCCTAGGCCTCCTGCCGGTCCCCAGCCCTCCTAGGATGTCACCTGCAGCCCTGCAGACAAGTGCCTTGAAAATCCCAAACCAGAGGCAGCCAAGTATGAAACCAGCTCCCAGAGATGGAAAAGAGGACAGGCCCCACTCCTGTTTTATCCGATGCCAAAGGGGAGATCGCTTGACATTTGAGAAAACAGCGTGTGCGGCTTACACACCCACTCCTGGGAAGGCACTCACGCGTTCATCCGTGATGAGGCTCCGTTAGGGAGGGGGAGGCTGGAGGGTCCAGATAACTACAGGGTCCCACAGCCGAGGTCCTGGCAGGGCGGGTGGGGCCAGGGCGAGGTGGGCCAGGCAGGGAGCAGGCAGGCAGAGTGAGCTGACTGAGGCTGTGGGGGCTAATCCCAGATAACTGCCCTTTGGACACTTGGGGACGGAGCCGTCTCCTTTTTCTTTGCACTGAGCGCGGTCTGAATGATCCTGAGAATACCTTGGTCTTCCAAGGTCCCGCACACATTCTGGGCCCTGGGAGAGCTGGGCCTCAGCGGTCCATCTGGAAACCTGATCAGGCCCTAATCATCTGGTGGGGATTAGCTGGCCCGGCGGCTCCTTCTCCAGGTGAGGGCTCCCTCAACCCTGCCAGGGCCACCCTCCTGGCAGCAGGGCGGCCATTGAGCCTGGATTAGTTGAGGTAAAGGGATTCATCTTGGGGCCTTCAAAGGCTTCAGGTCTCCCCGTGCCCCCTCCAGCACAGAGGGAAGGCCCTGGATACGCCCCATGTCTCATGTCCGGGTGGACAGACCCTGGAAGGGATGTGGGAGGAGGCAGTACAACAGAGGACGCGAAGTCTGGCCTGAGCTGCTGCCAGCAAACCCGGGGTCACGTGGTGCATCGAACCCTAGATAAGGGGCAGCTCCCCTCCCTCGCCCATGTGTGGTGCAGAGCAGGGCCTGGCAGTGCCTCCTTTTGACTCTCCAGGGGCTCCCACAGCCCTTCTTCCTGCCTAGTGCCTCCCTCACCCTTCCTGTTCCAGCTGCAGGCGCCGTCCTCTGCCTGCCTCCCTGGCCAAAGCCTTTTCCCCAGGCGGGAGCATCCTCCCTTCATCCCCACAGCTGCCGGTGCTGCAGATAGGAGCTCCAGGGTCCCCTCCCTACAGGGGACTCCCCCACCCCCACTGCTGTCCCCACCCCTCACGTTCCAGCTGCAGGCGCCGTCCTCTGCCTGCCTCCCTGGCCAAAGCCTTTTCCCCAGGCGGGAGCATCCTCCCTTCATCCCCACAGCTGCCGGTG
>NW_012117710.1:571386-573382 GCF_000951035.1 Colobus angolensis palliatus | reverse complement strand
TGGATGGGTGGATAGATGAGTGGATTGATGGGTGAGTGGATGGATGGATGGATGGATGGATGGGTGAATAGATGGATAAATGGACAGACGGGTGGCTGGATGGGTGGATAGATGAGTGGATTGATGGGTAGGTGGATGGATGGATGGACGCATGGGTGAATAGATGGATGGATGGATGGATGGATGGATGAATAGATGGATAAATGGACAGAGGGGTGAGTGGATGGGTGGATAGATGAGTGGATTGATGGGTGGCTGGATGGATGGATGGATGAATGGATGAATAAATGGATAAATGGACAGACGGGTGGGTGGATGGGTGAATAGATGGACGAATGCATAGATGGGTAAGTGAATGGGTGGATAGATGAGTGGATGGATGGTGGGTGGATGGATTGATGGGTGAATAAATGGATAAATGGACAGGCGGGTGGGTGGATGGTGGATGGATGGGTTGTGGATAGATGGATGGATGACTGGATAGATGGATGGGTGGGTAGGTGGATAGATGGGTGGATGGATGGTGGATGGTGGATGGTGGGTGGATGGTGGATGGATGGGTTATGGATAGATGTGTGGATGAATGGATGGATGTATGAATGGGTAGGTGGATAGATGGGTGGATGGATGAGTGAATGATGGATAAATGGACAGATGCATGGGTGGATGGGTGGATGGATGGGTTGTGAATAGATGGGTGGGTGAATGGATAGATGGATGGGTGAGTGGGTGGATAGATGGGTGGATGGATGGGTTGTGGATAGATGGGATTGATGGGTTATGAATAGATGGGTGGGTGGATGGTGGATGAATGGGTGGGTGGATAGTGGATGGATGGGTTGTGGATAGATGGGTGGATGAATGGATGGATGGGTGGGTGGGTGGATAGATGGATGGATGGGTGGGTGGGTGGATGGTGGATGGTGGATGGATGGTTGGGTGGACGGATGAGTAGATGGATGGACGAATGTTTGGCAGTTTTTCTGAGACCTGATTAGCAGGGAGGAAGGAGACCTGAGCTTCAGCTGTGCTTCTGTTGGTAACAAGCCCTGGGCCACTGGGGTCAGGAGGTTTCTTCTTTCTGACCACAGTTGCCTCGGCTGCCACCCTCGGTTCATACAGTGAGTCCCCTTCTCATTAGCTCCTTGCTGGTTGCCCTCCGTGAAGCAGAGGGTGCAGTTGTCTGGTTTTTGAGGAGAGACGAAGAGGCTCAGGGAGGGGCAGCCACAGCCCTGGGTGTAGGGGAGTGGTCCTGATGCGGTATCCTTCCCACCCCCCAATCTTGTGCCCACTCTGCACCCATCCAGGTCAGTAGGGTGGGTGCGGGCACCAGGAGTGTACAACCTTATTCTTGTGATTGTCAGGACCCTTTGTGAAAATTCATATTTCAGAATGTGGGAGGAGAATCTCTCTATTTCTCTCTCTGTGTCTCCCTCTCTTTATTTTTATGGTAAAAACACATGTCATAAAATTTACTACCCTAGTAAGTGTATGGTTGAGTAGTGTTAACTGTATTGATGTGATTAGGCAACAGATTTCCAGAACTTTCTCACCTTCCAAAACTGAACTCTTAATTAAACATTAAACATGGACTCCCCATTCCTCTCACCCCAGCCTCTGGCACCCACCATTCCACTTTCTGTCTCTATTATGCGAATTTCTCTAGTACCTGATATAAGTGGAATTAGACGGTATTTGTCCTTTGGTGTCTGGCTTATCTCACTGAATATGACGTCTTCAAGGCCTGTCCAGGCTGTAGCAGGCGTCGGAACTTCCTTCCTGTTTAAGGCTGAAAAATTTTCCACTGTGTGGATGGACGACATTGTGCCTCCCCACTCATGCCTTGATGGACGCTGGGATTACATTGTGAATCATGCTGCTGTGAACAGGGGTCTCCAACCGTCTCTCCCAGATCAGGGGTGTCCGACCGTCTCTCCAAGATCAGGGCTGTCCGACCGTCTCTCCAAGACCAGGGCTGCCCGACCGCCTCTCCAAG
>NW_012117710.1:553625-571101 GCF_000951035.1 Colobus angolensis palliatus | reverse complement strand
CCGCCTCTCCAAGACCAGGGCTGTCCGACCGCCTCTCCAAGACCAGGGCTGTCCGACCGCCTCTCCAAGACCAGGGCTGTCCGACCGCCTCTCCACGGTCCTGCCTTTGATTCTGTGGGGTGTGTCCCCAGCAGAGCAATTCCTGGATCGTGTGGAATCTTATCTATGGAGCTTGCAATATCTAACTGTGGTTCTGATTTTCATTTCCCCACTGACGAGAGGTGTTGAACATCTTTTCAGACGGTGGTGGCCATTTGTCTGTCTTCTTTGGAGAAATGTCTACCCAAGCCCTTGGCCCATTTTTTAAAATCAGGTTGTTTGGTGTTGTCGGTGTTGCTGAGTTGTAAGAGTTCTTCATTTATTCTGGAGATTCACCCCTTATCAGATAGATGGTTTGCAAATATTTTCTCCCACTCTGTGGGTTTCCTTCTTCACTCTGTTGATTGCTTCCGTTGCTGTGCAGAGACTCTCAGGTTTGATGCAATTCCATTTGTCTATTTTTGGTTTCCTTGCCTGTGCTTTGGGGTGAGAAACTCTCTCCTTATCTGACTTCTATGGAGGGTGGCTGAGGATCCAGCTGGCTCTTCCCTCCTCCATGAGGGGCTTGCTAACAGCCAGACACTTAATTAGTTGGCACATTAGGTGTTTCCAAAATACCTTGCTTTCTGTTTTGATCTTTGGAAAACCTCGACGTTCAAAGGAAGCCTCCATACACTGCTCTGTCTGAGGGCTTGTTGGAGAAGGTTTGACCACACCAGGGACGGGAGGACCCCCGTGCTGGGTCTGGTTCTTCCTGCACCAGAGGAGTCAGGCCCAGGGCCGGTCATGCAAAAGTTTCTCCACCCCCAGCTGTTGGCAAAGGCAGGTTGGGTGAGTACCAGGGTGGTCTGGAGGTGGGAGGGAGAGTTGGGGGTGGCCCGCTGCCCAAGGGGTTTCTGGTGAGGGGGTGGAGGCTCGGCGGCTGGCCAGGCCAGGCCCTTCCCCTGGAGCTGCAGGTCCTCATTCTTTCAAAACACCAGCTGGTAGTCCAGCCCTTACCCTCTCCTGCTGGGTTCCAGAGACTCTGACAGCTGGCTCCTGCCTCGTTTTTGGTACCGGGCCCCCCTGAGCATGGGAGCACGCGGGCTTCAAAGCTGTCTGAACTTCAGCTTCACAGAGGGACAGGCACAGACTCAGAGACAGATGCTCTGCGGTGGGGGGGGGGTGGGGCTTGGACTCAGAGGGGAACAGCCCCTTCATGGAGGGTGTGGGGGTTCAGGCCCAGGGCCTGAGAGGCAGGAAGCGGAAGCAAGTCTGGAGCTCCTGCAATGCCTCGGAGAGCTGGGCGTCCCGCAGACTGCCCTCACTTCCCTCAGCAGATGGGTTTCCCTGTCACCGCTCAGGGAGCTGCACTCAGGTCGATGGTGTGGTCCTGGGGTGGTGACGGGGTGTGGCCACGGCAGGTGCAGCTCCAGGAGGATGCTGTGGGCCAGGGGGCCGTGTGGCCTTCACCCTGGACATACGTGGCTCCCAGTCTAAGGCAGAGCCTGCTTTTTAATTCTGTGGTTTTGAATATCCGCGTATCTCACGCATGTGGAAAACTGCACACATCGCAGGTGCACAGCACAATCCTTTCGCTACAAAGTGAGCCTGTCCGAGGAGTCAGCACCACTCCGGGAAACAGAACACAGCCAGCACCCAGAGCCTGCCTGTCCCTTCCCTGACTCAGAGTGGTGGTCATGCCCACTTCTACCCATTGATTACTTTTGCGAGGCTTTTGATTTCATTCATTTGCTTGGCAGTTTTTTCTGGAAGTGGAATTTGTACCGTTCAGCTGGTTTCAACATAAGCCTACGAAGGCAGAACATGTATGTTCCCCCATCCCCCTGAGGTTCCTGGCGAACTGTCCCCATCACCGGCCCTCCCAAAGCAACACTGAGCTGAGTTTTAGCTTGGCCAGTTTTGTGTGTGCTGGGATTTCACGTCTCCACACCTGGCCCTTCATACAGGGTGCTGCTTCTGGGACTCATTGTTGATGCGTCGCTGCTGGCTTCCTTCTCTCGCTGAGTGGTGATTCCGTCTTGCGTTCTATCCCATGTATGAACTCGTTCTCCTGTTGGGTAATTTCATCCTGTGCCCATCTAGTGTATGAACTCGTTCTCCTGTTGGGTAATTTCTCCTGTGCCCATCTAGTGTATGACCTCGTTCTCCTGTTGGATAATTTCATCCTGTGCCCATCTAGTGTATGACCTCGTTCTCCTGTTGGGAATTTCATCCTGTGCCCATCTAGTGTATGACCTCGTTCTCCTGTTGGGAATTTCATCCTGTGCCCATCTAGTGTATGAACATGTTCTCCTGTTGGGTAATTTCTCCTGTGCCCATCTAGTGTATGAACTGGTTCTCCTGTTGGGAATTTCATCCTGTGCCCATCTAGTGTATGACCTCGTTCTCCTGTTGGGTAATTTCTCCTGTGTCCATCTAGTGTATGACTTTGTTCTCCTGTTGGATAATTTCATGCTGTGCCTATCTAGTGTATGAACTCGTTCTCCTGTTGTCAGACATGTGTATTTTTTCCTGGCTTTGGCTCCTGTAAGCAAAGCTGATGCAGGACGGGTGAGTCCCACCGTGGAACTTAGCCTGTGAGGGTTGATGGCTCCACCTAGGAAAGAATTCAAGGGTCAGCCGGTGGTAGGGAGAAGAAAGCAGCTTTATGGAAGTGCCCATGTTGCCACTTTGTGGCGGCTTCTGCAGAGCAGGGCTACCCCACAGGTAGAGAGCAGGAGCTCAGGGCAGTTTTGCAGCCATGTTTATATCCACGTTTAATGTCACCCAGAGTAAAACGCCGTTTATGTGGACATTTCTAGGGAGGGGGTTGTAACTTTTGGGTCTTGGGTCATTGCCATGGACAAGCACGGTCTCTCCCAGGTGTTGCCCTCATGATGGTAAATTGACATGGTGCATTGGTGGAGGTTTCTTCGGCAAAGCTGCTTCTGCTCTGGCCGGTTTTAGCTAGTCCTCAATCAGGTCCAGTGTCTGAGGGCTGCCTCCTACCTCAAAGCTGGTATAAACCTTCTCCTGCAGCTGTTTTTGTGGCTGTCTGTCCTCGTGTGTCTTGGACAGATATCCAGGAGTGAGATCGATGGGCTGGGGCTGACGCATATTGGACTTTTTAGGGAACCATCACACGGTGCGTTCTGTACTCCCCGAGGCCTTTTTCCTGAGCCGTCCAACTCAGTGTGGCCCTGAGGCCGGCATCACAGGGAGCTGGCGTCCTGGGAAGCTCACTGTGTCTGTCTCCTCTGCAGGCGTGAGGACCCGCTTCCTCCAGTGGCACTGTGACGTCTTGAACGTTTCTGGGCCTCCCCACCCCTCCCCACCCCCATCCCTGCCAGCCACTGCTGTCCCCCTTAAACTGCTCAGATGTTCCCACATCAACGTTTCCAAGTCCCTCAGTGGGAGGGAGTGTGCACGGGGCCCCAAGGACGGTGTTCCAGGATTCAGAGAGTGAGGCCCGTAACCCTGCCCACCCTTGTCCACCCTGCAGGCCTGCCCTGCCCATGTACCTGTGAATGGAACTGTTTCACCATCGTCCTCTACAGAGAGGGAAAATGAGGCCTAGAGAGGCTGCGAGACTTGCTCCCGGCCACGGAGGTGGCAGAATGCACCTGTCTGCCCTGCACGTGTCCTGGGGAGGCCACCACTGCCCCCTCAACATTGCTTTGCTCATTCTGTGGGGTTTTTTTGGCAAAGAGTGTCTGACCCATTCTCCTTTACCCCAAGCATGAGACCTTGGCGTAGACTTGGCCAGAGCTCTCCATATCCCTGGCAGGAGGGTCAGGCTGGGGTAGGTGGAGTATGGACAGAAGCCTCATGCCCATGCTCTCTGCTGAGCCCAGGAGAGCTCGGCCTTGGACTTGCCGTCCTCACTGTGCTGATGGGGGCACTTGGGATGTGGCTGGGCTGGAGGTGGCCTTGCTGCACCCGGTGGGGCTGTGACAGGGGGTTCTAGGTCGACCTCACTTCCGGTTCCCCCACCCCTTCTTTGCAGAGGCTGGGCACCTGCTCCAGGGGCTGATGCTGCCTTGGTCAGCCCATCTGTTTCCTGCTCCTTCAAGACGGCTGTGCCACCCTGGCCCTGGGAGCAGAAGCCCCTCGTCTCCCACCCCTACAGCCCCTCAGTGCCATGTTGGGTCCCACCCTGAGCTGCCCACTTGAGATTTGTGCACTTCATGTAAGTTGCATGTCAAGAAACACAGAAACACAGCAGAGCATACCACGTCTGTGCTGTTAAATGTCATCATTCACATGGGGCTGGAGCAGACGGAATCGTTGGCTCACCTGATGGCTTCTCGTGGAGGCCACGCACGGATGGGCCTGCTGCCGTTTCTCTTCCTTTGTCCCTGGCTCAGTCCTCTGCCTCCTCCTCGCAGGCCTGCACTCCCTGGAGAAGCCCCCTCCCCTAATACACCTGGGTGGGGTTTAGCCGCTTCCCCCACACGCCCTCCCCACGTTCTCACAGCTGTGGCCTGATCTGCAGCCACAGCCCTGGTGGTGGGTAGGTTTAGCTCACTACTTCTGTCTCCCTGCCCTATCTGCTCCCCCTGGCCAGGGCCCTGACGCCTCTATCAGTCTACACTTGCCCTGAGGACCGTTCCGTTACACACGTATAACAGGAGAAAAGGAGGGAAATTAAATGAGGGAGAAAACTCTCAGTCACACAGTGGATTGATCGTTTACTGAGCACCTACTATGTAGCAAGTACTGCTCTAGGTGCTGAGAAGATGGGAGGAAATGGCATAGGCGTAACGCTCAGCCCTGAGATCATTGAGTTACAGAAAACTAGAGCAACCATATTTCTCCTAAACAACTAAATGTATGTGTGAGAACTTGTGTCACCAAGATGCATTGACAAGAGGACCAGATTTACCCTCCTATCAGAAACAATCTGAAAACAGACAAAATATATGAAATCATGGTCTTCAAGAAACTGGGCATCAGAAAGTGAAGGGTGGTGATCCTGGAGAGAAGGGAAGCAATGAGACAAGCCCTGAAGAACCCTTGTCTTCTGTACTCACTGCTTGGGGACAGTTTCTGGGCTGTGAGGCAGGGATCGGGAAATGAGATGGAGCCCAGCAGACCCCCTGTGTGGTGGAGATACAGCAGAGAGTGTGGGGAGACCACAGTGGCTGAGTTCTTAGGACACATAATTGCATGAAGGGAAACTCCATAAAACTGTGTATGGTCCTTAAATATTTAAGAGAGGACTGATTGGTGCTTGGGTGTTCAAGGCAAGGGGAAGAAAACCTACCTGAAATCATTAGAGGAAACAGTATGTAGCACGTACAGAGTCAGGAATTGAGGCTGTTTTTATCTGCCAAACTGGAACATCTTAGGATTGATGGAATGGGAGAGATTATTCAGAAGGTCTAGCCTCAAGTATGGACCATGTTACCGACAAAGCAAATTTTATAATGTGTGGCACCCAACAAAAATAGCAGCCATATAAAGACATAGGAAATCTGACTCCTGAAGAAAGAAAAATCAATCAATTGAAACTGACTCAGAGCTGACATGGCTGTTACAATTAGCAGACAAAGACATTAGAATTGTTACCAGCATGTTATTCCACATGTGCAAAGTTAAATAGGGGTATAGAAAATATAGGAAAAACAATCAAATCAAACTTTTAGAGATGAAAAAAAAACCACAATGTCTGAGATGAAAAACTCATTGCAGTGAAAAAGCAATGAAGCAAACTTGAAGATGTGTCAATAGAAACTATCCAAAATCAAACACACAGAGAAAGAAGTTTAAACATGAACAAAGCATCAGTGAGCTTTGGGACAATACATAATATACGTGGCTTAATAGAAGTATAAGTGGAGTTCCTGAAGGAAAGGATAGGGAGAAGGGGACAAAAAATATGTGAAACAATAATGACTGAAAAGTTTCCAAATTTGATAAAAGGTAGAAATCCACAGATCCAAGAAGGCAGTAACATATAAGTGCAAGAAACACAAAGAAAAGCACACCAATGTACGTTATAAATTGCTCAAAACTGGTAATAAATAGAAAATCTTAAAAGCAGCCAGAGAGAAAGCTATGATGCTCCACGTGCAGAGACAGCAAAATGTGAGGGTGATGGCAGATTTCCCGTCGGAAATGATACAAGCTAGAAAAGAGTAGAATGGTGTCTTTAAACTACTGATAGAGAAAAACCTTGTAAGTCTAGAATTTTATACCCAATAATAATATCTTTTTTTTTTTAAAGGTGAAGTAAAGACTATTCAGACATGCAAAAGCTGAGAGAATCCATCACCACAGCAGACTTGCATAATAAGAACGCCTTTAGGCAAATGTGTGTGTATGTGTGTGTGTGTGTGTGTGTGTCTGTAGATCACATACACACACACAAAGTACCACAAATGGTAAACACAGGGTAAATCTGTAAGATTTACTCTTTTTTATGTTTAGAGTCATGATCTCACTCTGTCACTCAGGCTGGAGTGCAGTGGTGAAATCATGGTTCACTGCAGCCTCGAACTCCTGGTTTCTAGTGCTCCTCCTGCCTCAGCCTCTGGAGTTGCTGGGGTTACAGGCATGAGCCACCACACCGAGTTCTAGATTTACTCTTATTATTTAAGTCTCCTTAAAAGGTAATTGGGCTTTAGAAATGGCAGTGTGAGGAGGTTGGCAAAACCTCTTCCCCAGACAGACATCTGTTAGACTAATCAAAATAAACAAAGACAATCGTTTGAAGTCTCTGGAGACTGATCAAAAGGCTCACAGAAAAATTGAGCAGCATTTATTCAATAAAATCTGTGAAATTTGCCAAGCATGATAGAAGGCCTTGGCATCTGAGCCATGGGTTGCACACATCCCACTGGCTCTGCTGCAAAGGAGCTATTCCAGAAGGCTTGGTGGCTTAGTGCAAAGCTTCCACCTTTTCCAGCTCCCTGAAATGGAAGAGCCATTCCATGGGTGTATCCAATGGCCAGAGACTATTAGTAGAGAATTCTGTTCTGTTCTGTTCTGCAACGTGCTGCAGAAGAGCTATACTGAGCAGGCAGCTGGACGAAACTATCTTTTCCCCCATCCCAGCAACTGCTTCATAGAAAAGATCGAGGCAGAGAAGATAACACAACACTCCTCCTCCCCCAGGCTCCGTGCTGCAGAGGAGCTATCCTGGTGGGTTCAGCAGCAGTGTAGCAGCTCCCATCTCCTGGCGTCCTAGAGTGGAATAGCTACTTGGGGTGTATTTGGTAACCAGTGAACACTGGGAATCCCATCCTCCTTGGCTCTGTGCTGCTGAAGATATGTCCTGTGTGGTGGAGGCAGCCAGGTGGTACATCTGTTACTGCTCCTGCCTTTCCTAAACCCTCGCTCCATAGTGAGATCCAGTGGGGTGACTGGTGAAGAGCGAGGTCCCCACTTCCCAGCTCTCAGTGCTCCACGGCACAGAGCTTCTGCCCATGGGAGGGTCATAGCAAGCTTCAAAGCAACACCTTTTCCGGCCAAGTGATTCTACTTTGTTTGGATCAGATTATGGGCTGTGGAGCAACAATGCTCCAGGGCATTGCTCAAAACAATAGAGCAATCAGATGGTATCAACGTGGGGTGATGCCAATAGAGGCAGAAAAACAGAAGTTTATTATGGAAAGCGGCAGAGACTCCAGCTAACACCATCATCCCTGGCGGTCCATTAGACTGTGTGCACGCCTAAGACTGCACTCTCTGAGGAGTGACGGGAGGAGCACCGGAACCTCTAGTCCCTGCCTGAATGTGGGGTAAAGTCATACACTCTCTGTGAGTGGTTTCCAACCACAGATAGATCCGACAGCGAAGGGTTGGGGGACCTTATAGGCTTAAGAACAAACTCTGACCAATTAGTGGCTGACCACCAAATTGTGTTAAATAGAGGGATGACACTTAGGATTGGCTGAAAGATAAAAATGAGGGGAAAAGTGTGAGCAGGATGCATACTGCAGGAGACATGACTTCACAGAATTATTTCAGTCAAACCACTAAACAAACAAACAGGTGAACAAACAAATAACAATGATGATAAGCCCGTGGTTGGCAGATGAGGATTCAGACTTGCTACAATATCATGTTACCTTAAGTGTTCAATTTTCAACAAAATATTAAGATGTGCAAAGAAACAGAAAAGTGTGATTCATACACAGGGGAAAAAAAAACAGGCAACAGAAGTCACCTTCACAGGGGCCCAGATGTTGAGCTTAGTGGACAAAGACTTAAAAGAAGCTATTGAAAACATGAAAGAACTAAAGAAAACCAAACAAAAGAATGTCAAAGAACTAAAGGAAACCATGTTGAAAGAATAAGACAAAGGCATGATGATAATGAGTCATAAAATAGAGACTATAAAAAAGGATGAATTACAAAAAGAATCAAATGGAAATTCTGGGGTTTATAGTACAATAGCTTAAATAAAAAATCCGGGCCGGGCGCGGTGGCTCAAGCCTGTAATCCCAGCACTTTGGGAGGCCGAGAAGGGCGGATCACGAGGTCAGGAGATCGAGACCATCCTGGCTAACACAGTGACACCCCGTCTCTACTAAAAAAATACAAAAAACTAGCCGGGCGAGGTGGCGGGCGCCTGTAGTCCCAGCTACTCGGGAGGCTGAGGCAGGAGAATGGCGTAAGCCCGGGAGGCGGAGCTTGCAGTGAGCTGAGATCCGGCCACTGCACTCCAGCCCGGGTGACAGAGCAAGACTCCGTCTCAAAAAAAAAAAAAAAAATCCACTCGAGGGGCTCCACAGTAGATTTGAACTAGAAGAATCATTGAATTGAGATAGATCAATAGAGATCATATCACCTGAAGAAAAGAAAGAAGAATGAAGAAAAATGAACAGAGCCAAGGGGTAGTGAGGGACACCGTTAAGCACACCAACATGTGCATTTGCATAATAGAAATATAGAAGGAGAGAAGGAAAATATTTGAAGAAATAATGACTGAAAACTTCCCAAATTTGATGGATGACAACTATCTCCTTCCAAGAAGTTCAACAAGCTCCAAATAGGATAAAAGCAAACAGATCCACACCCAGACGTATCACAGCCAAAATGTTGAAATCCAGAGATTAAGAGAAAAGTCCTGAAAGCAGCAAGAAAAAAATGACTCTTTGTGTGCAAAGGAACCTTGAGAAAATTAACAGCAGACTTCTCGTCTGAAACAATGGAGGCCAGAGGCAGTGAGATGGCAATTCAAAGTGCTAGAAAAAAAAAACAAAACAAAGCAAAAAACCCTGCTGACCAAGAATTCTATAGCCAGGGAAATGATTTTTCAAAAACGGAGGTGAAATAAAGATATTCCTAGTAAACAAACAAGCAACCAGAAAACAACAAGCAAATTTATTGCTAGCAGACCTAACAGAAATAGTCAAGGAGGCTTCTTAAGTGAAAAGGAGGGGCATCTGAGAAACTCCCTTGAGTATTTCAAATTCAAATTCAAATTCACACCAAAACACAAAGAGTGCCGGTGAAAGTGATCATAAAAGATAGAATAATTTCACATTTCTTCTCCTAACTGATTTAAAAAATGGTTGCAATAAAACAATATCTTTACAATTTTACTATTGGACCTATAACATACAGAAATGTAATATATTTGACAGTGACAACACGAGGAGCCTGGAAGACATGAAGCTGTATCAGAGTGAGGCAATGGTGCTCAGAGGTGACTGGAATCCACAGGATGAAACAAAGAGAACCAGACGTGGCAAATAAGGAAGCTAACATGTATGTCTTAAAAACCTCCGTAAATGTATTTTCTCCTCTTTGCTTCTTTGAAAGGCAAGCAATCATTATTTTAATTTTAAAAAAAAATTTTGCTTTTTTAAAGACAGAGTCTCACTGTCACCCAGGCTGGAGTGCAGTGGTGTGATCACAGCTCACTGCAGCCTTGATCTCCCAGGCTCAAGTGATCCTCCCACCTCAGCCTCCTGAGAAGCTGGGATCACAGGCATGTGTCACTAAACCTGGCTGATTTTTGTTTGTTTTTTTTTTTTCAGAGATGAGGTCTTGCTATGTTGCCCAGGTTGGCATGAAATCATCTAAAGCAATAATTGTATAACCTGTTGGGCATAGATGTAACAATAAGAGCACAAAAGGGTGATAGAATGGACTTATATAGTAGTAAAATTTCTAGATCTTGCTGGAAATACATGACTACGAATCTGAAGTAAAAGTTATAAATTGTTAGCCCTAGAGAAACTCCTACAAAAGTGAAAATGACTGTAAAAGATAGTATAATTTCATGTTTCTTCCCCAAACTGATTTAAAAACAATTGCAATAAAGCAATATGTATACAGTTTTACTGTTGGAACTGTAACATATAGAAATACAATATATTTGATGTATATAAAAATGTATAGATAGATAAAAATAATCTAAGGAATTAAAATGACATTGTCAAAAATTTCCACTAAATACAAAAGGAAGAAGTAAAGGAGGAGCAGAGGAGCAAATATTAATGAGACATAGAAAACAGAAAGTAAAATGGCAGGCGCAAATCCAACCATATCAGTAGTAACACTAAACGTAAATAGGTTAAACAATCCAATCAAAAGCAGAGATCATCCAAGTGGATTAAAAGGAAAAAGATCCAGCTCTATACTGTCCACAGGAGACACACTTTAGGTTCAAAGGCACAAATACATTGAAAGTAAAAAAGGACAGAAAATCATGTACCATGCCAAGAGCAGCCATGAGAAAGTCATGGTGCTTTTATTGACACCAAACCACATGGACTTCAGGACAAAAACTGTGACTAGAAACAATGCCTGAAATATTCACTCTCGGGCCCTTTGCAGAAAGGTTCGCTGACCCTGCAGTGAATGCCTGTGTTAGCAGAGAGAAAAGGAGTTGAGTCAGTGGCCTCAGCTTCCACATGGGGAAACTAGAAAAAGGGCAAATTAAACATGAAGAAAGAAAAAGAGCAAAATAAAGATCAGAGTGAAACCAAGAAGTGGGAAACAGAAGAGCAGTGGCGAAAACAAATGAAACAAAAGCTAGCTCTTTGAGAAGATTAGGAACATTTATATGAACATCGAGATAGACTGGTCGGAAAAGAGAGAAGACACAAATTATCAATATCAAAAATGCAAGGTGATGCTATCCTAGGTATTAAAAAGGATAATAGGAAGAATAAGAACCACCTTGTGTCATAAATTCAGTAACTTAGAAGAAATGGGTAAATTCTTTGAAGCACATGAACTGCTAAATCTCACTCAAGAAGAAATAACCTAAATAACTGTCTATCTATCGAAGATGTTGAACTTGCAAATAAAATCCTTAAATTCATATAACATCACAAAGATCCTGGATCAGCTCAAACAACTTCACAAAAGAAAAACAAAGCTGGAAGGGGGACATTACATGATTTCAGAGCTTATTATAAAGTTACAGTAATCCAGACAAGGTGTCAAGATAGACAAATAGGTTGGTGGTGCAGAATAAAGCCCAGAAACAGATTCCCATGTATGCGACATCTGATCATCAACAAAGGTGCAAACGCAATTCCATGAAGCATGATCAGGCTTTTCAAACCAGGGATGCTGGAGCAATCAGGTATCTGTTTATTGATCGATGCAAGAGAACTTTGATCATCCATATCTATACAAGAAGTAACTCAAAATAGATTATAGACCTAAATGTAAAACCTAAAGCCATAAAACCTCTAGAGGAAAAAGTTTCCTGACACAGACTTAGGCACAGATATTTTAGATATGACATCAAAAGCACAAACCATAGACAGTAAAAATGGATAAATTAGCTTCATCAAAAGTGAAACCCTCTGGGCATGGTGGCTTATGTGTAGAATCCCAGCACTTTGGGAGACTGACGCAGGAGGATCACTTGAGTCCAGGAGTTTGAGATCAGCCCGGACAACATAATTTAAAAAATTAATTAGCTGGGTGTGGTGGCCTGTGCCTGTAGTCCCAGCTACTCAGGGGACTGAGATGGGAGGACTGCTTGAGTCTGGGAGTTCAAGCTTGCGGTGAGCCATGATTGCACCACTACACTCCAGCCTGGATGACAGAATGAGACTCTGTCTTTAAAAAAAAAAAAAAAAAAAAAAAAAAAGGGCGCGCGGTGGCTCACAGCTTTGATCCCAGCACTTTGGGAGGCTGAGGTGGGCGGATCACAAGGTCAGGCGATCGAGACCATCTTGGCTAACACGGTGAAACCCCACCTCTACTAAAAAATACAAAAAAATTAGCTGGGCATGTTGGCGGGCGCCTGTAGTCCCAGCTACTCAGGAGGCTGAGGCAGAAGAATAGTGTAAACCCAGGAGGAGGAACTTGCAGTGAGCCGAGATCTCGCCACTACACTCCAGCCTGGGCGACAGGGCGAGACTCCGTCTCAAAAAAAAAAAAGAGTAATGGCTCTGTTCTGTTACTTTTCAACGGGCTCTGTTAAGAGAGTGAAAAGGAAAGTCACAGCCTGGAACAAAACCTTTGCAAGTCACATATCAGATAAAGGACTTGTATTGAAAGTATGTAAAATCTCTCAAAACTTGATAATAAAAATACAAACAACCTCACAGAAAAGAAGATACAGAGATGGCAAATAAACACACGGAAAGATGGCCAGTGTCACTGGGTACTTGGTGAATAAAAATCGAAGCCACAGTGAGATACCACCACACATTTATTAGAGTGGTTAAACAGAATGACCATACCAAGCATTCATGAGTAGATGGAGAAATAATCTCTCAGACATTGTTGGTGAAAATGTAAAAACAAACAAACAAACAAACAAAAAACACTTTGGCACCTGTAATTCCAGCACTCTGGGAGGCCAAGGCGGGTGAATCACCTAAGGTCAGGAGTTCCAGACCAGCCTGGCCAACATGGTGAAACCCCATCTCTACTAAAGATATAAAAATTAACCAGGCCTGGTGGTGCAAACCTGCAATCCCAGCTACTTGGGAGGCTGAGGCAGGAAAATCGCTTGAACCCGGGAGGCAGAGGTTGCAGTGAGCCAAGGTTGCATGATTGCACTCTAGCCTGGGCAATAAGAGCGAGACTCCATCTCAAAAAAAATAAAATAAAAATAAAAAATAAAAAAAACACTTTGGGAGAGTTTTGAGGCCTACTATGTGATCTCACTATTCTACTTCTAGATATTCACCCAAGAGAAATGAAAGCTTATGTTCATACAAAGACTTGTGCACAAATGTTTGCAGCAACTTTCTTTGCAGTAGTCTGAAACTGGAAGTAACTCAAATACCCACCAACAGGTGAATGTATAACAAGTTCTAATATGTTTACACGATGGAAGGGTACTCAGCAGTAGAGGAATGAGCTAAAGACACACACAGCCACATGGAGGAATCTTTAAGTAATTACATTGGTGAAAAGAAGCCAGGCAGGCCCAGCTACTGAGGAGGCTGAGGCAGGAGGATCACTTGAGCCCAGGAGGTCGAGGCTGCAGTGAGCCATGATAACATCACTGCATTCCAGCCTGGATGACGGAGTGAGACCTTGTCTCAAAACAAAACAAAACACAGCAAACTAAAAAAAAAAGATGTCATATGATATGACTCTGTTTATAGAATTCTAGGAAATGCAAACTAGCCTGGGACAATAGATACATTCATTATTTCGTTGTAATGGTTTCGAAGGAATTCATACATATGTCCAAATGTATCAGTTTTACCCTAAATATGCACAGTTTATTTTATGATAATTATACCACTATAAAGTTTTGTTTTTGTTGTTTTTGTTTGTTTGTTGTTTGTTTTGTTTTCCTTTTGAGACAGGTTCTGGCTCTGTGGCCCACGGTGGAATCGTAGCTCATGCAACCTCCACCTCCTGGGCTCAAGCCATCCTCCCACCTCAGCCTCCTGAGTAGCTGGGACCCCAGGCACGAGCCACCACGGCCCCTAATTTTTGTGCTTTTTGTAGAGTTCGGGTCTCACTTTGTTGCCCAGGCTGGTGGTGAACGCTAGAGCTCAAGCCATCCACTCACCTCCGCCTCCCGAAGTGCTGGGATTACCATACCTGCCCTAAAGTTGTTTTTAAGAATGTAATAAATCCTTAAAACTCACCACTTCCTAATCATTTTGCCACGTTTTGGTATCGCATGTGCGTGGGCTTGCTGACTTTCTCTGTGAGGGGCCAGACAGTAAAGATTTTGTGCTTTTGGGCCATCGATCTCCTTCACAACCTCGCAACCCCATGCCTGTGGTGAGACAGCAGCCACAGACGATGCTCCAGCCAGTGGGCGTCACGGTGTTCTGGCAGAACCTCGTGTTGCGACGTAGGCCTGTATCTGGTCTGGCCTTGGGCCCCGGTTTGCATGCCCCCGATGCGCGTTCTGCAGGGTGAAAGCGTCCACGGCGGCTGCTGCACCCTTCTTCCCAAATCCGAACACTGCAGCTGGTGGATGTCCACATTGTGAGCTCAGGTCGCCTCGTGACTAGGCTTTAGCCGATCCTGGCTCGCTGGAAGCATCTGTTCTCGCTGTGGACTCTGTCATGGGGCCTGACCGCACACGGGGTTCCTGCCACAGGACTTACCCAACCTCTTCCCACACTGGGTAGGCAGAGCTCCGGGGGCCCAGGTGCCAAGCCCAGGCGGCCCGAGGGGTGCAGAGAGGCGCTGGGAAGGGAGCCCCAGGCACACAGGTGGTGAGGCCAGGGTCCCTCCCTGTCGTCACCCAACTCATCCCTCCGGGGGGCTAAGGTCCCTGCCAGGTGCACGGCCGCCTCCCTGCCTGGCTCCAGGACAGCCCCCTCAGGTCTCTGTGGCGAGAACGGCCCAGAGGTGAGTCAGAGCCCTGGTCTCAGGCTCAGGGCTGCCAGCTCAGGCGGGAGGCCCGGGACCCTGCCAGGGGCAGTGTGCAGGTGCCCCCGGGCGCTGGAGACTCACTCCCCATCCTCGTCACACCCTCCATCTGGGCCCCTGCAGGGATGCTCATCAGACAACACGCATTCCACAGCGGCGAGCGCAGGCCTGGCCTCCTGCGGCAGCACCCGGGCCTGTCCTTACATGCGGTGGCAGCAGGATCCTAGCAGCTGGCCGCCGCTCCCTGCGTCTGCTGGGCCGCCCTGCCTGTCTGCTTCTGCACACACAGCCCCGCGCCTGGTGGCTTCAGCATCCGTAGCTGGCCTGGGTGAGTCTGGGAGTGGAGCCCACACACCCCACATCTGAAGCCGGCCTTGATGAGCCAGGAGGTGGAGTGCAGCCCTCAGAAACAGGGACAGAGCCTGCCCCCAGGAGCCCGCACCCTCCCCTAGGGCTGGGGGCTGCCGGGAGATGGTCAGCTCCGGTCAGCACTTCCCTAGCCACTTCCCTCAGGGCTCCTCAGGACACCACTCTGGGCAGGGACACCAGCTGCACGACACTCACCACCTTCCACGACTCCCCTGGGCTGACGCTTGCTCAGGCCTCCCCGTCAGGCCCTGCGCTGACCGCCCGACCCTGCCCTTCAGGCCCTGAGCTGCTGGTGGTTCTGGGCCCACCGTCCTCCATGCAGGCCCCTCCCCAAGGAAGGCCTCGGAATAGGCCCAGGCTGCATGCAGCACCCCAGCCCTCTCAGAAGGGATCTGTGTGTCTCTGGAGCTCCTGGAGGCCCCGGCTCTCACCCGCTTGCAGGATGGGTGTGAATGTCTATACGTCTCGCTGGTGTGTCCCCATCTCAACCCTGGCCCCAGTCACTCGGTGAAAGTCACTCTGCCAGGACCGCCAGCCCCTTGCAGTCCCCCCAGACCAGGGTCCGGGAGGCCGCTACACCCTCTCCTCGGTCAGCCTGGACCCAGGCTCTGACCTTGGCCTTCCTGCAAGATTCTGGCTCTACCTCCTGGACAGCCAATTCCTGTTTTGAGAGGAAAAAACTCCCCTCTGAAGTCTGGTTCAGAAAGGCCTCATGCAGTTAGACAAATCCTCAGAGAAACAAGGGCTTTAGCTTAGTTCCTGAGACACGGGTCCCACAGCGGGGAGGGAGGAGGAGAGCCGGGGAGGGGCCTTCCCTCTGAGAGTCCTGCAGAGGCGCCTTCTCAGAGGGCCTGCCTGCGGGAAGGTGAGGACCTCCTCGCTCGGCCGGGCCCACCCCTCTGGCCTCTCTCCCACTCTCCTGCACCCAGTGGACCGTTCCTTGGGGCTTTGCACACGTGAGCCCGTCGCCTCCCGGCCAGGCCCTCCCTGCCCACCTGGCCCCACCCTGCTGTGATTTCATCCTCACATCTGCCCGTTATTCCCCTTCCTCCCACTCTCCCGCCCTCACGCCTTCCACCTTGTGCCTCCCTTCCTGGTCTGTCTCTCCCTGCTTGTGCCCGGGAGAAAGATCTTGGCAGGTGTTCCTCAAACAAATGAATGAGCCCCAGGCTCTCTTCTCTCTTCTACCTTCGGTCCCTGACCCTCAAATGGACTGCAGGTTGGGTGGCTCCAGCACCCAGCACATCTGGGGCAGGTGGGGCCGTGGGGCTGGAACCTGGTCCCCTGTCCCTCGGCTGTGGGAAGGCCAGAGCAAAGGCTTGGGGCTCACGGCTGCTGTCCATAGGAAGCCTGGCCTGGGCTCCAGTGAGGAAGAACTTGCGAATGTGGGGGTCGTGCAGCACAGGGGTCCACTTCCTGCTGCGTGGCGAGGTGAGCTCCACATGTAAGCAGGAGCTAAGACAGTGCCGATGTCAGGGCAGGGCTGACCCACGTCACGGACTCTAACCCCCCACATATCTGACAACACACTAGACAACGAAAAAAGACAGGGCGTCGAGGGAATCCTGTCCCTTCTGACTGTCCTGAGACGCGGCCACTGACTGTGCTGTGAGTTTCGGCAAAGCCAGAGAGATGCCCCTGACCAGAACTCAGGGCAGAGGGCGGGGTCAGCTCTTTACGGGGCTGAGAGGCTGGCAGGGGCGGGCTTGGGATCTCGCAGAGTCTGGTGGGCCTTGGGGAGGAGTTGGGTTTACGCTTTTAACCCTGGGTCTTCCTCGCTAACTGCACACTTTGATTTCAGGCAATACACTCCTGGACCTGGCTCCTTCAGGATGCAGGGACCTGTCTCTCGGGATACTCTCACTGACGGGGGTCCCGTGTAGCAGGCGTCCAGTGAGCATCTGTTAGAGAATGAAGAAGGGGTTGGTGCATGGCTGGAGGTTAGGGCAGGGTTGCAGGGCCTCCTGGAGGGGAACAGCCTGAGACTCACCAGCTGAGGAGTCAGCCCGTCAGAGAAGAGCACAGGCCCCAGCCCCAGGCAGAGAACTTGACCTGCAGGGAGCCCCAGTCAGGGTTACTCCAGTCGCTACTGCCGCGTGACAGACATCCCCAGGCTAGGGGATTGAAAGAGCAGCTGCTGCTCTGGCTCCCATTCTGACTCAACATCCAGAGTGGGCTGGGTGTGGTGGCTCACGCCTGTAACCCCAGCACTTTGGGAGGCCGAGACAGGCGGATAATGGGGTCAGGAGATCGAGACCATCCTGGCTAACACAGTGAAACCCCGTCTCTACTAAAAATACAAAAAATTAGC
>NW_012117710.1:535929-553463 GCF_000951035.1 Colobus angolensis palliatus | reverse complement strand
CTCCAGCCTGGGGGCAGAGAGAGACTCCGTCTCAAAAAAAAAACAAACAAAAAAAATCCCGAGTGGACCCTAGCCCGGGCGGCAGCTGCAGCGTTGCTCTCTGAGTGATTACTTTGAAAACAGGGTGTGCAGACGAGGGCAATGCCAGAGGCCTGGAGGCTCCCCACTCGTGGTGCGTTTTGGAAGCAGCCATTTCCGTTTCCTCTCAGATCTCTAGACCCAGCAGCTGATCCCAGCTCCCCGGGCGGACACAGCCCTCATCTTCTGGGTGATGTGGCTGCAGCATCCCCATGCTGAAGCCAGAGGCCAGGATTTGAGAGGCCAGGCCAGGGATGGAAGAGCGGGGCCTCTCTGTGTCCGGCTCCCTCCTGGCTCTCTGCCTGGGAGCAGGCTGGAGTGGGTGGTGGGGAGCACTTCACAGGGAGGCGGGGAATCTGCCTGCAAGGTCGATGGGGCAGGAGGTCAGCCCTGGCGATGGCCTCTCGATCTGCTGGACTGCTGCAATTCCCTGCTGCTGCAGCCAGATGCTGAGGAGCACCTGGTGTCCCCCGGGCTGTGCGCTGAGGCGCATGGGTTACCAGGGATTCCTGCATCCCCGTTGTCCAGTCTCAGGATGGGGCCTGGTCAGAACTCACAGCCCAAATGCCAGCAGCAGCCTCGTGAGCTGCCCTCACTTCTCCCGTGAAGAGCAGAGGCTGGTGATGCTTCTCGCCGACCTCCTCGTCCTCCCGCATGGGGCGTTGTGCTATATGAGGCCCTGTCCCTCCACTCCCAGCAGCCGGAGCCGGCTCTGTCCCCTTCTCGGTCCTTGTTATGTGGGTCCAGTCTGCCCCTCTCCGCTTTTCTTCCCTTCCCCTGTTGCCAGCCAGTCTTCCTTTGCAGGAAGGTGGACGGGGAGGGGATGAGCCGCAGGGCTGCCTCTTCCTTCCTGAATCTCCATCTCCACGACGGGCTTGGATCTGGAGGCCGAGGGACGCGTGGCAACGGTTCCCTGCCCAAGGTGTCCAGACATGCAGGAAAGGAAGTCAGTGGCTGGAGAGGCCATTTCAGGGCAGCTGAGCTGGCAATGGATCCAGGACGCCCCCCAGGTGGTGAGCGAGAGGATGCCGCGTACCTGGGACGAACATGGTGGAGGCCGCTCCACCCACCCTGCGGCTCGGCCAAACCTTGACGTTCTGCCACCTTGCGTCACATCTTGGTTGTTTCTGGGAAAGAGAACATCCCACGTACCGTTCAAACCAGCGAGGGTGTTTTGGAAGTGAACGGCCAGCCCAGGTCAGGGTCAGGCCAAGAGACGGCCGCAGCCCTCTGATGTGGCCACCCTGGGCCTTCCACGTTCCCACAGTCAGCCGGTGGCCCTGCTGGGAGCCGAGCCTTCTGTCTGTCTACCCCAAACCAGGGATGGCCTTGAAGGCAGGGCACTGCCTCCCAGCCTAGGTTCCTGGCAATTCAGCCATCTGTCCCCGTCCACGGCTCGGAGCTGCCAGGAGGGACGTCCAGGTGCAGCACAGCCACGACAGTTTCATCAGGGGCTGAAATTCCGTTAAGAAATACAGGAAAGGCCGGGCGCGGCGGCTCAAGCCTGTAATCCCAGCACTTTGGGAGGCTGAGACGGGCGGATCACAAGGTCAGGAGATCGGGACCATCCTGGCAAACACGGTGAAACCCCGTCTCTATTAAAAAAATACAAAAAACTAGCAGGGCGAACTGGTGGGCGCCTGTAGTCCTAGCTACTCGGGAAGCTGGGGCAGGAGAATGGCATGAACCCGGGAGGCAGAGCTTGCAGTGAGCCGAGATCCAGCCACTGCACTCCAGCCTGGCTGACAGAGTGAGACTCCGTCTCAAAAAAATAAAAATAAAAAAAAGAAATACAGGAGAAATGACACAATGTCCCCCAGGGCTCAGGACCAGGGAAACTGAGGAAAACTTGGGCAGAATTCTGGACGGAGCCCCATTAGGTGCTGAACCACGGGCAGCCCTGTGCCCGTCTTGTGCCTCAGTTTCCCTATCTGTGAAATGGGAATTCCGTTCTCGCCTCGGGTCATGGGGGATAGAGGGAGGCGGCTAAGGGCAGGGGATGGCCCCGGGATACAGCAGTGCCCAGAGCTCTTTCTGCTGCTTGTTTCTGGATTTTCCCCTTTATTAAGATTTGCTGCTGTTTGGGATCATTTCTGACCCCGAAAGCAGTCCTGCATGTGTGCGCCACTGTCCACCTTTGGAGCAGAAGCCCTCAGTGGTGCAGGACCCAACAGAGAGGGGGCCTGTTTGGAGGCATTCGAGAAGCCCCCCGGCCTGGCTGCCGAACCTGCTGGGCGCTGGCCTCTGCCGCTCACAGTCCCAGCCAACGCTAATGCTGCATCCTGTGCTTGGCTGTGGGTTTTCATACCAACAGCATTTATGACGCTGTCTCCCACCTGGACGCACATCAAAGTCACGTCACAGGTCGGGCACGGTGGCTCACACCTGTAATCCCATCACTTTGGGAGGCCGAGGTGGGTGGATCATTTGAGGTCAGGAGTTCGAGACCAGCCTGACCAACATGGTGACACCCCATCTCTACTAAAAATACAAAAATTAACCAGGTGCGGTGGTGTGTGCCTGTAATCCCAGCTACTGGGGAGGCTGAGGCAGGAGAATTGCTGGAACCTGGGAGGTGGAGGCTGCAGTGAGCTGAGATCGCACCACTGCACTCCATCCAGCCCGGGCAACGGAGCAAGACTTTGTCTCAAAAAATGAAAAACAAACAAACAAACAAAACAAGAAAAACCCCAAAAAACAAAGTCACGTCACAGAAAGAGCACTACTGACGTCCATGGGCTGGGATTTTAGGCTTTTCTGGGCCTTTTTTAAAATACATGTTTCAATTTTGAGGATCATTGTAGACCCACATTCAGCCGTAAGAAAGAATAGAAAAAGGGTGAAGGGGGCACTCCTGATTCCCTCAGCCTCCCACGACGTCTGTAGTGCCGCCCCACAACCAGAACCTTGGCACTGTTTGAGTCTCTCGTTTACGTGTTGTCTGAGGCCATTCTCGTGTTGCTAGAAAGGAATGCCTGAGGCTGGGTGATTTATGAGGTTGATTTGGCTAACATTTTTGCGGGCTGTACAGGAAAGGTGACGCTGGTATCTGCTTCTGGTGAGGGCCTAGGGGAGCTCCAACCATGGCGGAAGGTGAAGGAGCAAGACAGACAGAGAACCAGGAGGCCCCAGACATTTTGTGTTTTTTTGAGACAGAGTTTCACTCTTGTCACCCAGGCTGGAGTGAAATTGCTCAATCTTGGCTCACTTCAACCTCCACCTCCTGGGTTCAAGCCATTCTCCTGCCTCAGCCTCCCGAGTAGCTGGGATTACAGGTGCCCACCACCATGCCCAGCTAATTATTTGTGTATATTTTTAGTAGAGACGGGGTTTCACCACGTTGGCCAGGCTGGTCTCGAACTCCTGACCTCAGATGATCTGCCCACCTTGGCCTCCCAAAATCCTGGGATTACAGGCATGAGCCACCGTGCCGGTCCAGTCCCAGACTTTTACGCAACCAGATTCTTCCTTAACTAACTGGGCAGGAACTCATCACCAAGAGGATGGTGCTGGGCCATTCGCAGGGGACCCGCTTTTATGATCCAACACCTCCCAGCAGGCCCCACTCCCAACACTGGGCATCGGGTTTCAACACGAGATTTTTGAGGACAAGCATTCAAACCACTTCAGGTGTACCACACGCGTGTGTGTTTAGCCCCATTCAATCGATCACAGGTGCAGGTGGCTCAGCCCCCGCTGCAGTCAAGATGCAGACACGCGTCAGCACGAGAACCCCACTGCCTTTTAATAACCACCCCTCTCTCTCTTTGGAAACGCCAGCAACCACTCACCTGTTCTCCATTTCTGCAGTTTTGTCGTTTCCAGAATGTTATACACAGAGCATCACGTAGTGTGCGACCTTTTGGGGTTGTTTTGGCTCAGCAACATTCTCCAGAGAGTCATCGGAGTTCTAGTTTCTCCCCTTTCTTTGCGGAGCCGTATCCCGTGACGTGGATGCACCCAGTTTACTCAGCCACTCGTCTGCTGAAGGAAATCTAGGTTGTTTCTAGGGCTTGGCTATTATGAATAAAACTGATATAAATTTCCATGTCTAGGTTTTTGTGTGAACAGAAGTGTCCGTTTCTCTGGATAAATGCCCAAAGAGTGCAATTGTTGGTGATATGGTAGTTCATGTTTAGCTCTTTCTTTTCTGAAATGGAGTCTTGCTTTGTAGCTCAGGCTGGAGTGCAGTGGCGTGATCTCGGCTCGCTGCGATCTCCGCCTCCCGGGTTCACGCCATTCTCCTGCCTCAGCCTCCCGAGTGGCTGGGACTACAGGCGCGCAACACCACACCCGGCTAGTTTGTGTATTTTTAGTAGAAACAGGGTTTTACCATGTTGGCCAGGCTGGTCTCAAACTCCTGACCTCAAGTGATCCTCCTGCCTCGGTCTCCCAAAGTGCTGGGATTACAGGTGTGAGCCACTGCGCCTGGCCCACGTTTAGCTTTCAAAGAAACTGCCACACTGTTTTCAGAGTGGCTGTTACATGCTACAGTCCCACCAGCAGTGGACGAGAGATCCAGCATCTCCACATCCTCCCCAACATTTGGTGCGGTCACCGTTTTTCACTGTGGCCATTCTGATGGGTGTGTTGTGATATCTCACTGTGGTTTCAATTACCTAATGGTGATGATGTCGAGCATCTTCCAATATTCTTATTCGCCATCCAGATGTCCTCACTGATGAAATGTCTGTTCATGTCTTTTGCCCGTTTTCTAATTGATGGATTGTTTTTGTGCTGTTGAGTTTTGAGAGTTCTTAAGTATTCTTTATATAGTTGAGATACTAGTTCTTTTTCAGAAATATGGTTTGCAAACATTTTCCCCCTAGTCCACATTGATCTTTTCATCCTCTCTATGAGGTCTTTTGCAGAGCAAAGGTCTTTAATTTTGATGAAGTGCAACTTAGGAATTTTTCCTTTGGTAATGAGTTTTCAAACTTTGGTTTCAATATTACAGGTTTTTTTTGTTGTTGTTGTTTGTGTTTTGTATAAGGTGTGAGATTTTGGTGGATACTCATTTTTTGCCTATGGATGTCCAATTGCTCCAACACCATTTGTTGAAAGGCCATCCGTCCTCCAAGGAATTATGTTTGCACCTCTGTTGGAAACCAGCAGGGCATATTTGTGTGGGTCTGTGTCTGTGTCTGGGTTCCCTGCTGTTCCATTCATCCATGTGTTCAAACCTCCTCTGATAGGGACTTGGTGAAGACAGTAATCTTTTGTACCCAGCAGAGTAGCTCTTCATGCTTTTTCCAAGATTGTTTAGCTGAGGACTATGCCTTTCTATATAAATTTTAGAATAAGCTTGTCTATATTTACAAAGAGACTTGCTGGGATTTAGACAGAGATTTCATTAAATCAATCTATCAGTTTCATGGTGGGTGACACTATGTCGAGTCTTCCAATCCACAAACATGGTATATCTTTCTTCATTTGTTTAGGCCTTTTTTGGTCCTTTCATCAGCATTTTGTGATTTTCAGCCTACAAGTACTAGACATATGTTAATAAGTTTATGTCTAAGCATTTCATTATTCTTGGAGTGCTTGTAAACGATAATACATTTTAAAATTTTGTTTCCACATTTTCATCGTTGGTCTATGGAAACGTGATTGATTTTTGAATGCCGATCTTGTATCCTGTGATTGTACTGAACTCACTAATTAGTTTTTTGTTTTTTGTACATTTGTTGGGATGATCCATGTGGACAATCATATCCTTGATAAACAGAGATCATTTTATTTCTTCCTTTCCAGTCCGTATGTCTTTTATTTATTTTTCTTGCCTTAGTGTGGTGAATAGGACTTCCAGTGTGTTGAATGAAAGTGGCAGGAATGACTATCCTTGTCTTGCTCCTGATCTCAGGGAAGAGCATTTGGTCTTTTACCTTAAGTGAGGTTAGCTGCAGGGATTTTGTAGATGTTTGTTGGCAGGTTAAGGAAGTTCCCTGCTACTTCTAATTTGCCGATAATTTTTATTAAGAATGTGTGTTGAGTTATGCCAAATATATTTTCTGAATAGATTAATAAGGTTATATCACTTTTCTCTGGTTTTTAGCCCATTAATCTGATGGGTTGCATCATCTGGTTTTTCAATGCTCAGCCAATCTCACATACTTGGTATGAATCTCACTTGTTCTTGGTGTAGAATTATTTTTATACATTGTTGGATTATATTTGCTTATATTTAGGATTTTTGCCTCTATGTTCATGAGAGACATTGGTCTGTAGTAGGATTTTAAAACTGTCTTTAACTAATTTGGTGTCAAGATAGAGTCAGTTTCACAAATAAGTTGGAAAGTGTTCCTTCCTCTTCTATGTTCTGGAAGAAATTGTGTAAAATTGGTGTTACTCCTTTAAATGTCTGGTAGAATTCTCCGGTAAAACTATCTGGTCTGAGAGATTTCTTTTTGGGGAACTTTTAAGTTATGAATTCAACCTCTGTAATGGTTCTAGGACTGTTCAAATGATCGATTTCATCTTGGTTGAGTTTTGATGGCTTATGTTTTTAAATAATTGGTTCATTTCTTCTAAGTTGTCAAACTCTTGAGTGTAAAGTTATTCATAGTATTTTCTTATGATCCTTTTAATGACCGCAGGATTTGTAGTGATACTCCCTGTTTTATCTCTGACATTGGTGATTTGTGTCTTCTTTTTATTTTTGTCAGTCTTCCTAGTGGTTTATCAATTTTACGGATTTTCAAAGAACCAATTTATGTTGACTGATTTTCTCCGTTGTTTTCTTGTTTTCAATTTCATTAATTTCTATCCTTTATCATTTCCTTCATTCTTCCAGCTTCTCATTTATTTTGCTCTTCTTTCTCTAGTTTCCTGAGGCAAAAACTTAGATGATTGATTTGAGATGTTTTCTCTTTTCTAATGTTAAGTATTTGGTACTATAAATTTCCCTCTGAGCCCTGCTTCATACCACAAATTTTGATGTATTTTTATTTTCACTCATTCTGTGAATTTATGTTTTTCACCACATTTGAGAAGTGTTCAGGTATTACTTATTCTAATCCTCAGTCAGTCCCGTTCTGTTCCTGAAAATCGGATGAGACTTTTATTGTTCTACTGGTTCCTGAAGTTCTGTTCATTTTTTCTCCTTCTGTTCCCTCCTCCTTCCCTCCCACACTTCTCCTGTCCTCCTCTCCTTTTTCCCTCCCTCTCTTCCTCCCTTTCTTCCTCCCTCCCTTTCTCTCTCTATGGCTCCTATTGGGCCCATTCTATTGCTGTGTCCTCATCACTGGCTGTGTCCTTTGCCATCTTCACTTTACTTCTGAGTCCATCTGGAGAGTTTTGTTTCTGTGTTTGTAATTGTTAGCTCTGTGTATTCCCTTTGGTTCTTTCTGGTAACGTCTGTGTCTTTGCCGAGGCCTTCTACTTCATTTGTTTCTGGAGAGTGCATTGCTCCGTCACGGTGCCTGTGGTGACAACCCTGGCCTCCTGGTCGTGTCCTCAGCCTCGAGCTGGTCCTGGCGTTGGTGTCATTCGTTGTCTTTTCTCATTCACGTGTGTGTCCCCTGGCTTTTGCTGTGATGAGCAGCTTTTGCTTGTATCCTGGGCATTTTGGCCCTGCTTAGAGACTCTGAGTCCTCTGGACATACTTTATTTTCCTAGGCCACTGCCCTGTAGGTTGGCACCAGGTCCTGGCTGGTGTCATGAGCTGTGGTTCCCGACATTTTCACTCTTGGGATGGGTGGTGCCGTCTGGGTATCCTCGGTTGATCTGGTGCTGGCAGAGTTTCCACTGGAGCTTCCTGAGGGGCCGGGGGTTTCCCAGGCCATGTGGCAGCTCTAGGTGGGGAAGGAAGTTTCTACCCCATGGCCACTTCCTGTGCTGAGCCAGCACGCCGTGGGATTCCCCTACCGATGCCACCCGTATTTCTTGGTGGGGAGGAGGGTCTCGGGCCCACGGGGACCAAGGGGCTTTCCGGGCGTGGTTTGCTGTGCTAAGCCCCCTACTCCAGGACCCTGTTGCACCTGGAGGGGAAATGCGTCCCCCCAGCTGCCTTCTCTTGTTAGGCTGGGAGTCAGGAAATGCCCGGTCTGGGTCTCCTTCCTGTCACTGGGCCGTCTCTCCCACCTGGGCCCTGACCACTTGCATGCTTTGGAATTTTCTCTCCACTGCCCGTGCAATTTCCTGGATTTATAACAGGGCTTAGTGGGGGGCACCTGGATAAATGAGCCTTGTCTGTGCCAGGCGTCTCCTGATGTCTCTTTTCAGGCAGGACTCTTGGTAGGTCCCTTCTCGGTGCCTCAGTTTCCCCACCTGTGGGCATCCCCCACTCCCCTCTGGGTGATTTGAGCCAGTGCCATGAATGGCTCACCAGTCTACACAGCATGCATGCAGGCTTGCGGGGCTCCTGCTGGGGGCAATGCCATCCAGCATCTCCACACTTTATGCGCTAGCTCTGCTGGCCAAAGCCCTGGACCTGCCAGGAGGTTCATAGGGACCAGGAGGGAGGGAAACTGAGGTAGTTTCAAGCTGATGGGAGGCGGGACAAAGGGGAGGCTCACTCTGAGCTGAGGGCAGGGGCTCCCCCGAGCTGTGAGCAGGGGAGTGTGATCCCCCCAGGGCACAGCCTGGCCATCCTGCCCCTTCCTTCTGCGTCCCCCTCTCAGGGAGTCCTGGCCATCACCTGCCTCCTGAGTGAAGGCTGTTCATGGTGTAGCCTCTGCAGATGGGTCAGCAGCTTCAGCTCTGACCCAGTGGAATCCACAGGGACCCTGCCTTCCAGGGCTTGCTCAGAGGAGTGAGTGACCTGGCTGCAGGTTTGTAGAGCTGACACCCCATGGCCCACAGTCACCAGTGGAACCTGGGAGATGAGAAGGGGCAGGCAGGTGAATTTCCCTCCCTGCCTCTCCTGGGGAGAGGGCTGGAGTCCCAAGTGGCCGTGGGATTGTCCCTTGTGGCTGGTAATTGGCTGTGTCTGGCCCAGGAGCTCACCACCTGCTGTTTTGCTCTGGTCCCTTCCCCTCCCTCCCTCTGTCCTCCTGCCCCCTCTCCTGCCTCCCTCCGTCCTCCTGCCCCCTTCCCTCCCTCTCTCTGTACTCCTGCCCCCTCCCCTCCCTCTCTCTGTCCTCCCACCCCCACCCCTCCCTCCCTCTGTCCCGGCTGCACCTGCATGAAGGCGTCACTCAACTGGAGGCTTTGCTGGGGATCGGTTTTCCAGACCAGGCCCCTTGTCTGCCACTCTCTGTGCTGAGCATTGAGGATCCTGGGAACAGAAGCCGCCTCCACCGCCTCCCCTCCTGCACAAGAGCCTGTTATAGGCTGAGTCGTGTCTCCCCAAACCCACGAGCGGAGTCCTCACCTCTGGGGCCTCAGCGTGTGGCCATATTTGGAAGCAGGGTTGTTGCAGCTGTGATTCGTTTAGATGAGGTCACAGGAGTAGGGTGCACCCAGCGACCTCATAAGAAGGGGAAGTTTGCACAGAGCGGGGTGGGCGTGGGGCACATGGAACAAGCCCAGAGTCCTGCTGACCTGCGGGTGGATCGTCCAGGGGGCCACCGGGGCAGCTCCTCGCCTGCCTGGAAACCAACCGAGAGGCACCTGCTGCGGCCTCCTCTCCCCACACTTGCCTCTCCAATTCCCGGAAGTTCCTTTGCCTCTGACTCTGCTTAGCTCCTTCCTGCTGAGCCACACTTTCCTAGATGCTTATCTCAGCCCAGGGTCCAAGACAGCAGGACACTGGCCCCGGCCCAGGCCACGCCCCCCAGAGAGGGGCTCCCAGCAGAGGCCGCCCCACCCACTTCCTCCCCTCCCCGGACCAGGCCAGTCGCGGGACAATGCGCTTTCCCCGTGGGCTGAGCCGGGTGCTTGGGGCCATTGGCCTTGGGGAAACTGGGACCGAAGCCGGGAGGACGCCTCCACGGTGTTGGGCAGTGCCTCCAACACACGCCCAGTGCCCGGCGGGCCCCAGTCTCTGGTCTGCTGTGAGCCAGAGCCGCGTCCTCATGTCACAGACCAGGAAACTCAAGTGCAGGTGGCCCAGCCCCCAGGGATGAAATGAGTCCTCCTGGGGCAGCCCTTCCCCTGGGAGCCACGCGGGGCCCTCACCCCTCGCCTCCTGGTCGCCAGGCGGCCTGAGCAGGCGCCATGGTTATGCCCACTTCACAGATGAGTGGACGAGGCTCAGAGAAGCAGACGGAGGGGCCAGTACGGGGCAGGAATCCTGCGGGTGGCCCCTCCCCTTGAAGAGTCCGTGACAAGAGGTCCCGCCCTGGACTTCGAGCAGGCAGGACGTGGACAGCTGTGGGGCTGTGAGAGCAGGAAGCCTGGGCAGTGCCTGGCTGCCCACAGCCAAGTCCTCCGAGCCCTGTGCCCTCCCCAGACCTGCGGCCCAGCGTCCTGCACCTGAAGAGCTGTACCTGAGCCTTCCTGGTCCTGGGCCGGCCTCGTCCTCCGGGCAGGACAGCCTGGAGTATCCAGAGGCGGCCCCAGGACAGTGGCCTTGTTCGCAGGACCCGGGCCCACCCGGTGCTTGGCTGTGAAGGAGCTCTGCCTGTCAGGCCACATGGGGAGAGGAGTTGCCCCCAGGCCCGTGTGACCCAGGGGAGAAGCCCGTTGGGGCAGCAGCCCGGGACCTACAGAGGGGCGGTTGGGAGTTTCTCTTGGAGAAGAGGGCGTTACACCCCCAGGCCTGGGGGTCCCAGCGCCTGCGGAGCTGTCGGACAGGAGGAAGTGTGAGGATCCTGCCGTGTGGCAAGCACAGAGCCTGAGAGTGGGCACAGGCTGTGGGTCAGACCCTGGCGTCCAGGTAGGGGAGGCTCTCACTGGGTGTGGTCCAGCCTCAGCTCTGCCGGCCTGGCTGGGTGACCAGGGGCCTTGGGGTTGTCATCTGCAAGGAGGGCGTCCTCGATTCTCTATCTAGGACTGGTGTGGGGTTGTTGAGACCCCAGGTGTGGAACAGTCCCACAGTTGTGCAATGGGCGCAGACACGGTGACCTCCACGCCCTCGGCCCTGGGCCGCCACGCACTGGGGATGGGCTTGTGAACTCCCGGAACCTGTGAGCAACCGCAGGTGGCCGGGTTCAGGAGCTGGCACCACCAGCACCTCGCAGGGACTTGCGGCTGTCCCTGAACACCAGCGTCCTGTGTCTCTAACTCAGTTGTACCCCATGGGCATTTTGGTGAATGAAAAATAAATTAATGATGAAGATCATTGTTGCAATTCATTGTTTTCTGTGTTCCGAGCAGTGAGGATTTCCTGGCCGACTGTTCCCAGTGATTTAGGAGGTGGCTATTACTGTCTTCCCATTTCATAGATAAGAAAACTGAGGCCCGGCCGGGCATGGCGGCTGGAACCTGTAATCCCAGTACTTTAGGAGACCAAGGTGGGAGGATCGCTTGAGTCCAGGAGTGCTAGACCAGCCTGGGCCACACAGGGAGATCTGTCTCTACAAAAAATAAAAACGGTAGCCGGGCATGGTGGTGCCTGCCTGTGGCCCCAGCTACCCAGGCAGGAGGATCATTTGAGCCCGGGAGTTTCAGGCTGCGGTGAGCTGAGATCGCACCACTGCACTGTAGCCTGGGCAACAGAGGGAGACCTTGTCTCAGAAGAAAGAAGAAGAAAACTGAGGCCGGAGGAAAGTGAGTCCCCGGCCCAAGGCCACAGGGCTGTGGGTGGGATTCGGAGCTGGGTGTCTCACCGAGAGGGGTGTGAGCTGCCCTAACCTCTGGCTTCTGCCCAGCAGCCGATGCGAGGAGCAGGGCCATGTCCACACCTGGCAGGCAGGAAGGGGCAGGTCTTTTCCTGCTGTGGACGGTCACCTTTCCCTGGCCTGGCTGAGCCTGCGGAGATTCTCTCCCGCTTCCTGAGGCTCTGGTCAGCCGGCAGGAGGGTCAGGCTGGGGTGGGCGGAGTGCGGACGGAAGCCTCACGCCCGTGCTCTCTGCTGAGCCCAGGAGAGGGACGAGCCCCAGCCGCCCACCCAACACTGCTCCCCACGACTTCTTATGTGCCTGGCCTTGGGCTTGCTGTCCTCGCCGTGCTGACGGGGGCACCCGGGGCGTGGCTGGGTCGGAGGTGGCCTCACCGGGCCGGGGTGGGGCTGTGAGGGGGGGCGTTTGGCCGACCTCACTCCCAGCCCCCAACTCCCTCTCCGCGGGGGGGCCTGGGCCGCCCTGGTCAGCCCATCTGTTCCTGCTCCTTGGAGAAGGCTGTCCCACCCTGGCCCCGCGAACAGAAGCCCCCCGTCGCCTGCCCCGACGCCCCCTCCGTGCCAAGTCAGGTCACTGCCCTGAGGGTGGGAGGGGGCGGGGCTGCCTGCTGGGGTCCTGCCATGCCCTCCCCAGCAGAGCCCCAGCTACTCCCTCCCATCCACTGCCCCAGCCGCCCCAGCCACTTTGTCCTCTGCCACGCGCGGGGTGGGCCGGCCTCAAGCCCTGGGCCGTCAGCGCTGATTTCTTTTCCTGATGTGGGACCGGTGAGAACGACGGCCTCTCCCACGGGCACAGGGGACCACACGCTTTCCCCGTCCGAGACCCCGGCCTCCAGGTCCCCTGCCTTCCTGGAAACGGGGCTGGGACCGTTATCCTGAGTCACAGAGGAGGAAACTGAGGCCCAGAGAGGGGAATGCTGTGGTGAAGGTTCGAATGCACTGTAGGGCGGCCTGGGTGTGTCCGTGGGGAGCTGCCGTCCCGCCCACCACCCTTGCACCTCGGGGCCTGGGTCTCAGGCCTCAGAAACCCCGACTTCAGGTACGATGGACGGATCCAGCAAAGATACCAGCCCAGACGCCGCTCGAGGACGATGGCCAGTGGGAAGGGGCTCCCAGCCACGACCCCACCCCAGTGCCTGCTCTCCTGCTGGGGGACACACGCCGTCTCCGCCCACCGTCCAGCTGTTCCCTGGGCCCAGCCTGTGTCTCATGCCCACCGGGCTGCAGAAGTGGCCCTCTGTCCCCACAGCCTGGGCCGGGCTGGTCACGGGGCAGACATCAGACCGCAGGCCCCAGTCGCCAGCGCACAGGCCCAGACCTGCCGCGAGGATAGAGGAGGAGACAGTGGAGCGTGGATGTGAAGCCAGGAATCCCAGAACGGGGGACGGGCGGGGCCCAGGGTGGGCTGGGGCCTGCGGCTGTGAGTCGGGGGCTGAGGGGAGGCTGCCGGTGGCTGCACGTCCCAACTTGCACGGCGAACGCCTGGCCAGGCAGCCCCTCCAGCCCCAGCAAGCCACTGCCCGCCCGTGGCCTTCCTGCCATGCGCAGCCCTCACCTGGCACCCCCCTGTCCTGCAGCTTCCCCACCCCCGCCCTCCCCTTCTTCCATTTCCAGCAGAGAGAAAGCAGAACGTTTTCCTGAGCAGCCACGGGCCAGGTAGCCTGTCTCTGGGGCGTGGGCAGGAAGGGCTGCTCACTCCCAGGGTCTTCCGGAGCCACCAAGTCCGCTCAGGAGGGGATGGGCTTGCCAGCTCCTCGGGGGGCCGCCCTCTCCTCTGTCCTCACATCCCGCTTCCTGCTGCGCTGGCCACGCACGTCCACTCCTTCAGGTCTCTGTGCAGGGTTCCCACGCCCTGGCCGGCTGTCCTCCCTCCCCCGGCTCCGAGGCCCTGTGTAAATGCCACTTCCCCTGGGAAGATGTTGGGACTTGAGTTGGCAGCCAGTGGGAGTCATGGACGGCTCTTGAGAAGGGAAGAGCTCTCAGAGGTGTGAGGTGTGAGGTCAGGGAAGGAAGGGCGGGCGCCAGAAGCCCCACCCGCTCTCCCCTAATGGACGCACGCGCTGTCTAGGGGCAGCTGCCAGCTGCGTCCTTGCTGGGTCCGTGTCGGCCCCACAGCATCTCTGAGCCAGTGGCCTGTTTGCCCATCTTCAGGGACGCCCCTGGCCCCTCTCCTCTCAGGGCCAGGCCCCTCTGCGTGTGAAGATGCAAAGCGGCCCCTCCCCGTGCCCTTTCGCTTCCCTCGCTGCACCCCTGCCTTTCGCCTCCCCCGCCACACCCCTGCCCTTTCGCTGCCCCCGCCGCACCCCTGCCCTTTCGCCTCCCCCGCCGCACCCCTGCACTTTTGCCTCCCCCGCCGCACCCCTACCCTTTCGCCTCCCCCGCCGCACCCCTGCAGCTGTGTTTTTTCCCACGGCCCAAAGAAGTGATTTCCGTGGTCCGGAGACGGGGACAGTCAGGGAACTGAAAGTGGCCTTCATCATCTTAACTCAAGTCACTCCAGTCTCCCTACGGGCGCTGCCGCTTCCCGCTCTGCAGCCGCGTCTTTTCAGGAGCATCTGCCCTGGGGATGGACTCACAGGCCCTGCTGCTTCCAGGGACTTCCGGCACCTTCCTCTGGCTTTAGCATCCAGTCCTCAGATTCCCCATCTGTGAGATCGGCGAGCTCTGCTCGTCCCCCACCCCAGATGCATGCGGTGCAGCCTGAGACTCCCGTGGAGCTTTGAAAGTCCAGAGCAGGCTCAAGCCTTACACGACAGGTTCCAAGCTTCCCGGCCGTGGGCCTCGCGGACTGCGGGGTTGGAATCTCAGCACCTTTAGCCAAAACGGAGCTTGGGTGTGGGTCACTGGGGGTCTGAGAGGTTGAGTGGCCTGCCCAGAGCATGAGGCTGTGATGGGCAGCAGGCCCGGGGACAGAATGGCCTGTCTCGGGGAGGCTGGCTCGGTCCCCGAGTGAGGACCTGGCTGTCTTCAGCTGCACGAGAGACGCTGGAGCAGAAGCTGCCTCCGAGCCCGGGATCTCCCAGCTGTGAGACAGTGTTTGTGAGAAGCACCTGAGGCCCCAGTGTGAGTTTCTGTACTGGGAAGCAGCAGCTGGTTCCACTGGGAAGCAAGCGTTCCACGGAGACAGTCCTTTTAAGGGGAAAGAAGAATCTCTGAGGCCTCCCAATTCCAGAGGGGGGTTCCCACCCCGCCGGCCCGGCTGTGCCCCGGGAGAGGGAGGGACACGGCTGGGGAGGGACACGGCTGGGGAGGGACACGGCTGGGAGAGGAACACGGCTGGGGAGGGACACGGCTGGCTCAGCTCATTCATTCACCGACTCCCTCAATTCATGCCCTTGGCGCCATCACATAACAGAGGCCAGGTTCCTAAAACTGCAGTCAGAACTATTTTTCTGAACTCTCCTTCCATCCTTCCCTCCCTCCCTCCCTCCTCCACTCTCCTTCCTCCCTCCCTCCCTTCCTTCCTTCGCTTTGTCTCTTTCTTCTTTCTTTTTTCCTTCTTTCCTTCCTTCCTCCCTGCCTTCCTTCTTTCCCTCTGTCTCTCTCCCTTTCTCTCCTTTTCTTTCTTTTTTTTCCCTCCGTCTCTCCCTCCCCCTCCCTCCCTCCTTCTGCTCTCCTCTCCTCTCCTCTCCTCTCTCTCTCTCTCCCCCGCTCCCTCTCTCTCTCTCTCTTCTTTTCTTCTTTATTGGCTTTTTGGTAAAGTGTGTTCACAAGTCCCAGTCCCTCCTAGGAGATAAAAGGGGGAAGGGTGCACGGAGCAGGCTGCACCGCCCAAGGCCCCCCTGCGGGGTTTCTCTGAGTCTGGACTTTGCTTTAAACCCTCCTCGACTTTCCCTCGCTGTCCGCTGCAGGTGTGGCCTCTGTGTCCAGGCTTAGCTCCCGGCACCGTTGTTTCGAAGTCTGACGAAGCTGCGTGGTGGGGAACCAGGCTCCAGGCGTCCGATGCCCGGATGGGCGGTCGGCCACATTCACGGTGCCAAACTCAGATCAAAGGCCGACGGAATGGGGCAGCCCGGCCCAGCCTCGAGTCCCCACAACAAAGCCCGGGCCCACTGGTCACAGAGCACAAAAGGCCTGGGCGATGCAGCCTTGCTTGTGTGGGGAAGGCCTCAGAGAAAGCGACAGGGCATTCTCGGGGCCGCTGTCCCACCACAGAACCGCTTGTCACACATGAAACAGCAGATTAAGAATTTCCTTTTCTATTTTTGCTGCAAAATTTGCACTGGAAAGGGCTTGGTTTGGAAACTCTCCCCTTTGAGCTGCTTGGCTGTAGACGAAAGGGGCGTCCAGCCTGCGGTCCGGCCCGGAGGGGCATTTGCAGCCTGGGTAGCCTCCTCCGTGTGACGGCGATAAGGGATCAGAAACCTATTATCGCTGTTTTTATCGTGCTGGTTAACCATTAAAAACCGAGGTGGAGGTGGGGGCTGGGGGTGATTTGTTGACTTGAAGAATGGTTTCTGGCTCTGTGGAATCCTTGCCCCTAAGCCCCAACTTGGCGGCTGGGTGAGGAGGACGCTGGGGGCCGGTTTGGCCTCTCTGCCCCGGGGAGAAGAGAGACTCACATGTGTCTGTGGGCTGGTGGTGCCCGGGTGGAGTCCGGCACCTTCTGGGGCTGACCGGCGGTTAAAGACATGTGAGAGCCGCACGTGGAGAAGCTTTTCCTGCAGAGGACTGGGCCATCTTGGGCAGGGAATAGGGCTTGCTGGAGGCCTCGCAGTGGGGAAGGGAAGGGGATCTCTGCCCAGCTTTGCCCCACTTTCCAAGGGTGGGGCACAGAGTCTGGGTGAGAGGCACTGGCTGCTGTCCCGATCCCCAGGGGCCGAAGCGCTGGTGTGAGTGTGGACAGGGCTGCTTGGACTTGGACTACAAGCTCGGTCATGGTTGCCTTTGGAGCGTTTCTTTCCTTTTCTCGTGGTGTGGGGTTAGGGGGGGTGTGTTAGGGTCAGTGGTGCAATCACGGCTCACCGCAGTCTCAAACTCCTGGGCTCCAGTGATCCTCCTGCCTCAGCTTCCTGAGTAGCTGGGACTACATGTGTATGCCACCACACTCGGCACATTTTAAAAATTTTTTATAGAGACAGGGGCTCGCCGTGTTGCCGAGGCTGGTCATGAAGTCGTGGGCTCAAGCCATCCTCTCGCCTCGGCCTCCCAAAACTCTGGGATGACAGGCGTGAGCCACTGCACTTGGCCTCCGTTGGGTCGTTTATGAGCCCACTGACACACAGGCCCGTGGGGATGGCTGTCCTGGGTGTGGCTCACGCTTTCTCCAGAGCCTGGTGTTCCGGCCACCTGAGCAGCACACAGGGGAGTGCAGGCAGCAGTCGCTTTGCTGGGGTCCGGTCCAGGCCTGATGTCTGCTGTGTGTGGCTGGGCAGGGCCAGCGTTCCTTCTGCACGGGGTGGATTGATCCTGCCTCAAGGGCTGTCAGTGGGGAGGCAGTGAAGGGCCGCCTGTGAGGTGGGAAGGCCTGGTCCATCGTAGGTGCCTGTAACCTGCGTCGGATCAGAGCTCGTGCCGTGGCGGGAGGCTTTTGCTGAAGGCACCTCTGGCTCCCAGCGCAAGAAGTGGATTTGGCTCAGTTGCTGCTTTTCCCCCTTGCCTGGCTGGCGGGGCTGTTCCTTCACCGTCTCAAAGGCATCTGGGCCCCTGAGGCTTGACCTGGGTCTTCCAGGGAGGGGGAGAGAGAGGGTCGTCCCCAGCAGGGAGGAGGAGAGAGGGGGTCACCACCCACCAGGGAGGAGGAGAGAGAGGGTCCCCCCACCAGGGAGGAGGAGAGAGGGGGTCACCACCCACC